>NW_005054471.1:239446-359104 GCF_000277835.1 Geospiza fortis
TCTGTGCTGTATTATCCAGGGAACTAGAGCCATGATACAACTCAGACTCCATCAAATTCTCCAACCCTTTCTACCACAGCACAATGGAAGAGGAAGCTGCTGCTGATCCAAGCCATTGTAACTTCTAGGCAAAAGGGAACTTCTGATTTCAAATGAACTCCTGATGTCAATGAATAGCTTCCAACACAGCCTGACATGGAGGTCTACAGCTTATGCAGACCTCAGCCTCAGTTCTGACCATAAACCAGCTGTGCACAAACAAACAAACCACTAAAAATCCCCACTCCTATCAGTGATGCTACTCAAGAGCTTAAGCCTCATTTTCACCAAACGGATGGAGAACAAGAGACCAGCAACAAGTCAGCTCACAGCAGCGAGACATTCTCTTACCTTCCATGGCATATTTCATATCCTGGGCAAAAAGACTCCACATCACTTCTGCGCTGATCTTTCCAACTGCAAGCTCCTGAGGAAACCTGAGGGGACATTTGGAAAAGGCTTTGGCATATGTCAAAGCAAAGGGCTCTTCTTTATTTAGCTCTGAGCTATGCTACAAGCTGAAAAGCTCAACCTTCACCCTAATGGACCAGGTGAAAATCACAGATCATGGACTAGACTCTATGGTACAGATTAGGTAAACTAAAAAATTTATTTCACTCAAAAAGACAGGCCGTGCATATCTTTCCTAGAAGAGGTGCACACAGTCGTTCTGGGAATGTGATCTCTACACCCTTGCACCATTTTCCCCTTCCTTGTCCATTTTTTTTCTTTCTCCTTTTTGAGGGTTACTAGGCTGACAGGTGACTGCTAATCATGTTAGATCAATGATGATTAGGGCACAATCCAGATCTCTGTGTGTAATACCTTGTAGCATCTCTGTCTCTCTCTGCCCTGTGGGACTGCAGGAGGGGTATCCGCCAGTTGAACAGACCCATTTCAGGGTCCTTTCCAATGCTATGCAAACTCCACCCAGTGCAATCTCCCAGCGCTGCATTGAACACCATGTTCCTAAGCCACAGTGTAAGGCACCACAGCACTACTGTGTGCATTAATGTGCACCCCGGAACTGCTCAACATCAGAAAAAACCAAAAGAACTCTCACCCCAGTTTCAGGTGCCTCCCTGAGTTCAGGATTGTAATAATCAGGGTGTTTGTGTTCGAACGCCATCGTAACTGAACCTTTTGAAACTCTTCCATCCCAATCAAAAAGTTATTTATATAGACAGAGACAGATAAGACAGAAAGACAGACAGACAAGATAAGTACTTCTATAAATGCACAAGTGACAGAAGAGATAGAAAGCAGTTTAACAAATAAAGCAGAGCAGACACAGACTAGCATTAGCCACACATGACACAGAGGATTCTTACTGATTCAGGACTGGGGTATAAGAATTCTTGTCCTCTTCTATGATGGAAACTATCAAAGTGATGAGCTTGGGCCAGAAGTCAAGGTTTCTGATGCTGGGGCCCTGTTCCTCGGCAGGAAGGTCCTGAGTTTTGTTCTGAGAAGGAAGCCATTGGAAAACCAGCATAAAATGTAAGCGCAAAGAAAAAGCTGGCAAATGCAGATCACCATGCAAACTCCAAGCACACCTGTGCCCCCTCTCTTCCAAAGAGCTTAAAATTATTAATAACTGTGGGCAAATTGTCTGATCTAATGCAAAACACAGTAACACACCAAACCACGTTGCTGACTGCTGGCCTCAAACCCAACTAATCCCTGTTTTGTCATCTACCATGCCAGGAGCAGGCCAGGCTCCAGGAGACCTGCTGAAACATCATTTGCCCTAAGCCTATTCCAAATACTTGCTCTTTAGGCACCTGGTTGGTGACTGTATCCCTGCTGATGTGCTGCGTGTGCATTACTACAGAGAGGCCAGTGGAGCTCTCACACACTTGAGAAGAGTTTGTGTCTAGAGGCACCTCCTAAACCCGGTGCAGGATACTGGGTGCCTGAAAACAAGGCAAAATCTCACTGCTTGAGGCTTACATATGCTAATAACAGCTTCCTTGATCAGCCTACATTTGCTGTAATTGGCTTTTGCTCACTCAAAGCTACATCAAACCTTCCCTTCAGAAATAACTGCTGAGGCTGGCAAAACACATCATAATTAGTTAGTGTAAAACAATTATCATCCTCCCCTTACTAATTAGTGCTCATTAATTGATTACAGATTTTCTGCAGTCAGAAGATAACAAGTCATGCAACTTTGTTTGGGCTGGCTTTTTGTATCAATTATTATTCTTGTTATTAGCTTAAGAAAGTAAGAAAAATTCAATTTCTGCCTGCTTATCAGCTACTCACAGGATCTGTCTGGTACTCCCGACTGTACAGCTCATGACAGTTGTTGAAAATGTACTCGTAGGTGGAATTGAGGCAAGCTTTTACACAATCCTTCACCACCTGGCTAGCTCGGGGTGGACTCTGAAGCTCTTGGACCTGGCAAGAGGACAACAAAGAGAGTCAAACAAAGCACAGTTCATACATCAAACAGGGAAAGGACACATCAGTATTCCAACTACTCAAGGCTCAGTGGATCCGCTTTCAGCAACTTGCGACCTGAAACCACAAATGGGCCACTCTCCACAGGCATAAAAAAGTAGTGACAACACTTATCTCCCCACAGGACCATTTGAAGCATAAAAGAGATTTTGATGCAAGGAAGATTCCCCAGAACAGACAGATCATGTGGCTTGATATGTGTATAATCTGAGCCAAACACACAATTTCTGCTGAATTTATAGGACTTTGTTACAAAGCCTGCAGGCAATCTTCCCCAGCTTTGGAAGAACATGCAACAGACCAGGAGAGCAGTTTACATCTGATCTGCAAAGTCTTGCCAAAGACCACTCATCTACCTCTAAATACAAAAAACTTTCATTAAGGACGTCTTTCATCACAAGCTTTATTGAATTTTAAAACAACCAGAATCATTAGGGACATGCCAACTGATACACCTTCTCCTCTTGCAACAGCAGCTGTTTTCATTATTTTCATTGTTACACTATTTTAGGAAAATGCTGCAGAGGTACTATAAACTAAACAGGCAATTCTGACCCTGCAAATACAACTATAACCTGACAATTTTGATATTTTCAGTACCTCTAAACTTTTCAGAGTATCTCTATAAATCAAGCTTCCAACACAGACAGACTGTCTGAATGAATACTCTTAAAATAAAGATCTAAATCATCATTTACACTAGGGCTTAGGTGTAAAATTTTAAGCACTTCTTGAAGCAGCTCAAATTAAATACTTGCTTTGGTTTTGATAAGATAAACATTTCTAAGTGGCATGTACTAACCAACGATATTAGGTTGTAATCTTTTAAAAAAGTTTAGAAGCTAAAAATCAGAAATATAAAATAAACTCATTACACATTGCTAAGACAATAAACTTAACTATGAAACCAGCACATTAGCATTCATAACAACCCTCCTGGATCTCTACTGAGAGATATTATCCCATTTTAGTATCTCATCCTCTACAAGAGAAACTCTAAAATATTTACTAGATAGTGAAAAACCTTCCTAATGTTATTAAAAAGGCAAATTATCTTCTTAAAACTAGACAATTCCCTTTATTCTTCCTCCTTTCCAATTTTTTTCTGTTTTTTTTGCAAGGGAAGGCAGGAGAGTGTTGTGCCATTTTTATGACTGAAGAATAATAGGGGAAAAGCAATTTACATCTTCATAATGCAAAATACAGAAAAGTAAAGACAAAACGTGGATGTTTATATGTGGTCAGCAGATTATTTCCATTCTCCTTAAGTGTCTAAAGAAAAACAACATGAAACAATGGTTTGAAAATGGGAAAACAAATCCTGGGGGGGGGGGGGGAAAACTGCAGAGATGCCATTCCCATCCCCATCCATATCCCTACCTTCATCCTGAAAAACGTGATGCTGGTCAGCAAATCCACTGTAGACTTCAGGTCCTGCAGCCTCTCACGGCTGCTGGCTGGGAAGTTATTCTGTTGACAGAAAAGGGAAATCCTGTTCAAAAGCACAGTCAGATCCATGTAAGGCTTCAAGCATGTGCTAAATAAGGAAACTGTCTTGGAAACATTTCCTGCTCAAGAAGCTTGTACCAGTCAAAACAATACTCAATAAATCAGGCCTTTTTGCTGCAGAAGCTTATCTGTTTGCTTAATTATATAGCTTCTCATATAAATGTAAAGTCTGTGGATGCCAGGAGACTGACAGCCCTTGGTGGCAGGGACAGTCTCCTTGGCTGTAAAAGGAGTAGGCTGGGAACAGCCCCACCACTGGCAGCCCTGGCCTTTTGCCTGAGGTTATGTGAGACCTTTCCTTTCTGCACTCAATGCTCCAGTTTTTTGGCTTCTCTTCTGAGATGCCAAGGGGTGTGGTGCATTCAACAGCTCTCCAGAGAAGTAAACAAGACCAAGAAGGAAAAATTAGCACAGTTCCCATAAGACAGCACTGGAACTAGCTAGAACCCTGTGAGATGCCATATGTAAACACATATGCTGAATGCAGCTAGCTTTGCTTTTTTTGCACAAAACTCTTCCCTTTCCAACCTCAGGCACTGTGCCCTTTCCAACATTCCCACTGTCTCCTGTGGGCCTGTGTCCTTTAACAGCATTCATGTTCCTCAGCATGTTCTTACATTCAAGCTGATGGGATTTGTTTTGCTGCAAGTAAAACAGCAGGAGCAACCTTCTCTTCACATAATCTCTTCATATCTGCATGTTCAAAAATGATTAGATATGAAGGTGAAAAGGGCAGAAGGGAACAGTTTTCACTTTTTACTGAGGACTTGCAGAACAATATGCTGTCTCTTGACAGTAGTAATTGAGTATTACTGAAGTTCAGCTAACCACTGAAGGCAATTGATGCTTTTTGCAGTCATTTGTAGATGGTCCTTCTCAGACAACTCTCCTTTTAAAAGTTAAGCTGTCCACACATGGGTTCTCAGGAACTCAGGGTATTTACCAAAATCAAAGACTTCCATGGGTAAAGACCTAAATACAAACTATTTGAAGAATATAAATTGTCATCTCCTGTTTGGAAAGCTGCAAACTAACACCTTTTCTTTCAAAACTTAACCTACCCTTTAGGGTCTTAAAATAATTACTAAATGCTCCCATAATGCTTCAGTCATTTCTCCAAATGTAACGTCAATTAGATTACACCCAAATTATTTAAACTACACAAATCTTTCCCGGTCCTTTATGTAAGATCTTGTTTGTGCACATTTCAGTTGCATTAGCCACCAAAAAGCAGCTTTTACTGAACACCAAGGAAACAAAAAAGGCAGCACTGTTACAGATTCCTATTGTCATAGGTGGATAATTTTCCCTCTGCTACTCCATGGATCAGTTGCCTCTATTCAGACCTTCTCTTTCTAGTAATGTAGCTTTAGAATAGCTCTTCACACAATATTCCTTTTATCTTCTTTTGCACCTCTCCCCTTTTCCATTTTTTTGTCTTCCTAATGTACCTCTCTTTATCTTCTCATGTTTTTCTCCTCTATACATTTTTCTATGTTTCAGGTAAATGCTGAAATCAGATGTAGATAACTAAATAAAATCGAAGCTCACATTTTGCCACCATTTTCAAAGTTTTCAATGAATTAGTCACTGACTGAAATAATATAGCAAGGAATTTGAGGGAAAAAAACAGCCAAGTCACATAATAAGATAATATTGACTCAGGAGTACTAAGGAAAGAAAGTGGAGGGTTTATGAAGCTTGTTGGACTAATGCTAACATCTGAAACTCATCTCTTCACAATCTGCTGAAGTGGGGGGATCTCAAACCTGATCTTACATTGTGATTTGAGTTTGCCAAACCTTAAATAACTGACAACATAGTGCTCTAAAATATTTCTTTCATAGTAGGGGAGAACAAGTCTATTTTCTATTTTTACATGATACCTGAAGTAGCTGATAAGAGTAATTCAAATTATTTTATCCAATCCAACTTGGATTGGAAACTTCTGGGGAAGTATCAGAGATAAGCACAGTTCACAATGCTCAAATTATTTCAGAAGTCCTGAGCAAATTACAACGGAAATAAAAAACAAGTTCTAAGTTCGATCCATGAGCAAAACAAAATGGTACATTTGAGCAACAAGCTTGTCATGACAATTCCTTAAGACACCAACTATGCAAGAAGTTAGAAATGTAAGAGAACTCTAAATGTCGTGTTTCCACTCTGCCCACAGAAAGGATTCTGTTTATTCCTACTCACCCTGTACATTGAGAGATCAATCCGAAGTGAATTATGAAGCTGATCCAGAAGCTTTACAAATCGTTCTTTCTGTTGAGCAGAAAGCACCAGTAAACATTCACATATCACCACCGTCCAATCCATGTTCAGAGTAAGGAGCAAAGTACCAGGTAATCAGTGTCAGATCTCATGAGAGCAGGAGAAAGCAGTATGGATAGATGGCATTGTGCAAACAGTATTTTCTTTCAATTCTTGGATTTACTTTAAAACTGTATTTCTGAAGTCTGTGAAACATCACAATTGTCAGAAAAAACACTCCATTGTCACTCTGAAGTAGAGGCAGAACAGAAACCATTCTGACTTTCCATCTGCAATTTACACCAAACTTGTATTTGAGAGAAAATATTTATTCAGAGATGAAAGAATTACAGGCAAAAAAGGGTCTAATTCAGAGCAATGATACAGCTCTGTGATCTTATCTAGATAAGTGACAAGTACTACAGGCTTCCTATGACATAACTTCTTGAGGTCAGGTCTCTCCACTGAATTCTGATTTGGCATTGTGAACACTTCCTCAATCTATTAATAAATTCTTAGTCTGATGGGAAGCATGAGCTTTTCCAAATACTTTTCCAGCATACTCAACTCCACCACAAATTATATACAAAGCATTTTAACCATTAAGGGGATAGACTTCTTTTGTGGTGGTGCTTTTTTCCTCCTAAAGCAGTTGCTGTTTTTAAAAACAAAGTTCTGAAATTATGAGATCACACGGTATATTTTACCAACAGCACTAACATGCAGAGTTAGTATTGTTTGCTCATTCCATACCATCTGTGCTCCACTGTAATGTGAACACAAAGAATCAACATCACCATGCATTACTCTGATTGATAGCTGAAATGTGTGATGATGAAGACAATAAACCCATGGTCTTTGTCTGGTATAAGAGTTCCACTGCTTCGAATTCCTCACAAATTTAATGTTCTTTAAACAGAACAAATTATTTACTCAAGGGTGGAAGCACTGTAGCAAATTAAAGAAGTCCAATCACAACACCACCAAACCCACAAACCTACCCCAAAATTGGAGGCTGCAAAGCGGTCCGAAGCAGACACATTTGTGGAGGCAGTGGTGTGTGCATAATAAGCATTGATATTGGCAAGTAAGGTGCTCATCACAGCTGGCACGCCTGGGCACATGTATTTAGAGGAGAGACATGCAAAATGCCTGCAAAAGGACAGTGATGTAAGTCATTCTGGTCTCTTTTGTGCAGCAAGACTTGACTTTACCCCTTTAATAGACCCCTTATGCTGGCGGGCACCATGAACAGATGGAAGTTACATTTCATCACTTTACAGAACTCCAGCATCTCAGAGCTTTTATTCAGAAAGGTGCCATCTACACAACAGCTCAAAACAAAAAGAAATCCCTTCACTGCAGCCATTTCCCGATCATAAAACAGCTTCTCAGCCATTAGCTGCCGACAGTACGTGACTTAGTGATGCCCTGGGTCCTGATGCCAATTCCTAGAACCAAGCCTGACACAAGGAAATTGACACAATTTGCTGCTGCTTGAGGCAGACACAGGTTTTGAGGTGTCATGAGGTGGCAGCAGCTGGAAAGCATTAATGGCCAGTCAGAGTACACACTAGTGTTTCTGTGCTGCACTGATATGTGTGATTCCTTATGGCTAACCCATTCAGCCTGCAAGAAGTGTGCACGCTCATCTGCATCTTCCCTTTCTCTCATTAAATGCAGGGAACCTTCTCCCAGGAAATCTCAGAATTATGCTAGGAGCATCCAGGCTTGTGAAATGATAAAAAAAAATTTTAAAATCTGATTGTCCTAAAAAAAAAAATTAAAAAAAAATCAGAGCTTAAGAGGTCATATATCATGGGAAATGGCAAGTTCATTTCAATAGGCAGAAGAGCTGGGGCATTTTTATGCACAAATACTCACTGAGAAATTTAATCTAATCTGGGAACCACTTTACAAATGTAACTTTCTCCCTGAGAGACTCATAGAATCACAGAACAGTCTGGGTTGGCGAGGACCTTTAAAGGTAATCTAGTCCAACCTCTGCAGTGATCAGGGACCCACTGCTCCAACCACACCAGGCTGCTCAAAATTCCATTCAACCTGACCTTGAACCTAACCTTCCAGGTTAGGCAGGACATCTACCACCTCTCTGGGCAGCCCAGCCTATCCATTCACTGTTTCATCACCTTCACTGTAAAAGATTTTGTCCTTTTATCTATCCCAAATCTAACCTCTTCAGGTTCAAAACCATGCTTGATACATAACACTTTACATACCAACTGGTCATTTAGGCACTGGGTAAATATAAGCACATGGAATGGCTTCATTTAGCTTTAAGAAGAGAAGCTGTGAGGAATGGGGGTCTAATCAGAGAGACTTCCACCTTCATCCTTGGAAATTTTTCACATCCCTGAGCAGCCTAGTCCAACTTTCAAGTTAGCCCTGCCATAAGCAGTGGCTAGACCTCCAGAGAAACCAGCCAATTCTTTTCCATTTTGGCTTAAACCAATAGGCAGAAAAGCTGCTTGCAAGGTGACATAAATGCAGCTCATAACTCATCTAAGAGCCCATAACCCAAAACTTTTAGCTTCTAATATGAAAAAGTTCACTTTTGTCTGCTACATTTTATATTACATTTGAAATAAGAAATGAGCTAAGTATAGCAATACTAGTCTTTAAGAGGAAGAATGACTGATCCCAAATCCAAGTAAAAGTATAGTGACAAGGAAAAGGGTCTTTGAAGATACAGAACTGCATTAACCTAGCTCCAAAGAGGACAAATCAGTGGCACCATTATTACTGAAACTTTCTGGAAGTGCTTTCAGCAGCACCTGGGAAATCAGCACCTTCAAAGAACTGTAACATTTGCCAAAACAGACATACAGGACAAATGCTTCCACAAAACCTCATCCCTTCTCATATCTTCAGAAACCTTCAGTGGGAACCTTGAGCAACACCTTTTTAACAGAAGAGCTCTCAGAGAGATTGGGGAGTCTCAAAACAGAAAGGGCAGACAAATAATTTTTAGACTTTGAGGACACTAGTGATTCAAAGACAGGAAGTCTCTTCCCATTCACAGTAAGACCTGTAAGGAGCAGCTGCCACTGCCAAGTCTTCCATTACTGATACACTTCATCTGCTAAACAGTGAGAGTTACATCTGTCAGTTACACCAATTATCTGCACTAAGGAACACAGGAAATGCATCTTACGTCATGGCCTGGTATATTGACTCAATGCCATAACGCATCGCAAATTCATCCACGATCTCTTGGGCTGTCTCATCAAAATACACCTTCCATGCATCATCTCCTTTGGCATCAGGGATCTTCACCACCCCATTCCCTTGCACATCTGTGAGATGGTGAAAGAGATTCTGAAAAACAAAACAAGAACAAGTCTGTATGTGAGGCTGCTGAAGCCGCTAAGATTCATGAAGAGCATAAAACTGCTGCTGTGGAAGCACTATCACAAATTTCTTCTTTCCTCTCCTCTTTTTTCCCCCTGCCCACTCTGTATTTTCTGCTTTTACCTTCTTTTCTTCTTGAACGAATCTCATAGCTGAATTTTTCACATGCATACCTACAACTTTACCCAGCAGACAATGTGAATGATTCAGAAGAGTGCTTCAGTGCACTGAAACCATACACTAATTAGTTTTCCTGAAACCTACGCATTTCTGTCCTCATCATGAAAATGTCTTAATATGGACAAGCTATTTAAACTAGCTGACGATACAGCTCTGTATCAGCATTGTAATTATTATTATACAGAACAGTCCAAACAGATTTCTCTTCCTGAAAAGGATACCCTTAAGATCGCCCCCACCAACTAGACACTTGCATTATTATTATTCACATAACCTTTCACTTTATCTAACACTGCAAAAGTTTTCAGCTATTATTGCTATTCAGAAATTGCACATTCAGCTCAGTGGGCTTCTCAGTAATCCTCAAATTCATGTCACTTACAGATTCATCAGCCTTTCAGAGAGTGGCTCCCTACAGTAAGCGATGCAGAAGTCTAATGATCTCATTAGTGGCTAGAGGACTCCGCTTTACAGTACTACTTTTCCTGATTATATTATTCTTGCTGCAAATCATCTTCATTTTAGAATACACAAAAAAAAGTGATAGTTAAAAAGATACCTATTTTCAAAAAAAAAAGAGTAGCAAATGAACATGCATGTTCAATGACAAAATCAAAACAGCTTACCAAATAGCAGCCATCACTGAAACGAAAAATAATAAATCTGTACTGAAGGATACAACACAGCCTACTAAAAGAAGCTTGCTTTCTGAGCTTCATATTTATCTTACAGAGAGTTCCCTGGTAAGGGCAGAAGGCACCACAGAGCTCCTCCAGCTCCGTGGCTGGATAAATATGCTGTTCTTGCAGATGAACGTTCCTCTCTGTGATACAACTGTCCTTCTCTGCGTAAGATGAACTTGCTTAACCCTCACTGACCTCAGGATATTCTTGTATACAGGGTTCTGACTACTCTTCCTTATTCAGGCACTTTTGAGACTGACCCTGCTGCCTGCCTTTTCTTTGACACAGACAGACTGGGCATCTCTCCAAGACAGGGTTTTCCCTCTAGTCTTTCTTGCAAGTCATCTTTGGATTTCTCCCAGATTCTGCAGCACTGCCTGTCTAGCTCAGTTCATCCTGAGACAAGTCAGTACCCAGAAACCTCAGCTTAATCTTCTGCTCCCCAACAGCTGTTCATAACTACACACCACTGCAGCAGGACAAAAGAATTTATACCACCAATATCTGCACCACTTAACAGCCCAAGACAGAGACTCTCTCCTCAACCAGAATTTACTCATAATGCATTTTAGTATACTTCCTCTAAAGAAAGACAGAGATACAGTACATATTGAAAACATCACTCAAGGAAATTCACAGGTTTCTCCACCTAAAACTCATCATGGGTTCTGAGTGAAACCAAAGCCTGATCTCTGACAGTAGCACAGCTGTGACAGTGGGACACACTGAGCCAGCCAGTGTCGGGGAGACAGCTTAAAGCTGCTCCCTGACAAATGTGAGTTTGATGATTCAATGTGTTACCACTGCATGGCAGGGAAAAGAAAGCTCAGCTAGGGCAAGGAGGAACATTTCAAGAAAATAAAGATCAGAAAATTGCTTTTTCAATTGTCAGAATGAGCAGATCTTCACACTTCTTACCTCATGAAGGCAAGTGTACTGAACATGATATGGAGCCACTTTCTCCTCGCCTTTGATCTCCACACTGATTTGCAGGCGAATAGCCCCGGACACTGCAGACTTATCTGTTCGCTTCTCTAGAAGGCAAAACCATCAGTAATTATCGCATTGTTCATGTTCAGAGTACAGCCATCTCAGGGTGACAACACAGGCAAAAGAAACTGCTGGAACCTCAGGCTGAGTCACCACAGTGAAAACTTTCTCTTTTCTTTCAAAACATTGAATAATACTAAGTAGACATGAGCAAAACAACTGCCATGATACACCCTCAATATGACACATCTAATTAGAACTATGCACATTCTTGGACATAAGACACCCTTTCTGCCAGCAAATGTGCTACAGGCTCTTGGATTCAGTCAGCTGAACTAGAACCACCAAGGACAGATTCCTTTCTGAGAGCAGGGCTGACTGATGTGGAATTTGTCCCTAACTTCACCTGAAGCACTGAACTCCTGAGAACTGCTGGAAGAAGATTTTGGATCTCCTAGGAGATGACAGGTTCACAGTGCCTGTCAACTCAGCACCACCTGGTTGCTTGCTAGGACTTTCTGCAACAGTCACTGGAAAAGGTCTCAACAACTTGCCAGCCCAGTGCAATGCACCTGATGTTCTTACAGAGTGCTAAAATGCTTGTGTTGACACCAAAAAAAAGAACACAGGACAGCACGTCTCCAGCAGAGGTGGGATAGAGTCTTGCTCCAAGCATTTCTTCCATTGTTATTTTTAAATAGCTGACAGAGAAGAAACATCAACCTTCTGGCACGTTACAATCCATTTTAACTGGGATCAGCTTTGCAGCTGCTCTGCAGCAGCATCATATGCCGCTGAAACCATGTAAACTTTTTTCCCTTCTTGTAAATTGTCCACATGTATCCAAGTGCTCTCAAACATTCCCAAACCAACACGTAACATGTTTTCAGCCCCAAGGCCCTGCTCACCAAGGTTGTACCACACATCCATTTCTCCGCTCAGAGTGCGAACTTCAATGATTGTTTGCCCCAGGAAATCATCTGACTCGCGTTTCAGCCTCTGCTTGACACGAGACTTGATGTCATCATCTTCATCCCACACTCGCACCTTGATCCGGTCAGAGGAATTATGGCACTCACTGCAAACAAGAGGAAATGTAATTTTAAGAGTGTGCAATGCAGCCAACATTTATTTGCTACATTCTCTGTAATCCTCTTGACTCACTCCTCCAACATCAGAGAGAGGTATTAGCAAAGTGTAAACAATGTGCATTTATTCAAAAGTGGAGTGTCTGATACGAACAACATAACACCTTGTTGGTGCACTCTAAATGCTCCTGTGACATGGCAAATACTCCAAATGCATACTGAATGACAGCCCTGCCTGACCTCAGCCATCAACTTCTGATTTCTCAAGCAGTGTGACTATGCTGCTTGTCCTCACTCTCAGCAGCAGCTCACAGAACTTGGGAATTCTCTTCACAGCTGTCAGTTTTGCTGTAAAGCCTACAGAAGCCAGGGGATAGCTAAGCTGGTAAATGCCAGCATACACCCCCGCAAAAAATGACAATCATCATCTAACTGGTTTCAACAGCTCTCTCCATCAATGACCTCCTGCTCAGCTGTACGCTGTAAGGGCTACCTGTCTTTATGCAGTTTCTAGGTTAGCACAGTGAAGACCTGTGACAAACACCCTTTGTGCTGGTTTCTAACAAAGGATAAATAGTTCAGGTGGAGGTAGACATCTTTCTTCAAGACAGTCACAAAGCAGTAGTGTATCGATGCATAAGACATTACAATCAGATGATACACCACACTGCCAGAGAAGAACAGGTGTGATACAGCAGTTACAGCATTGGTATTTAATTACTATAATTGATTCTGCCTATTATTCACAGCTTAGACTGATACTTTGTGCTCTGGACAGATCAATAAAGACATTTCCATTAAAAGAAGCAGTTTACTGTTTGATGAATCAGCACCCTCCAGTTAATGCACAGACAGGATATAAAGACTCTTCCCCCTTTTTCAGGTGTTTCAGATATCTTTTGTATATCCAAACAGGCTCTTGGATGTCAGAATTATAACAGCTCTGCTCATTTACAGGGCATGCAATAAAGCAATTTGAATGCTCATATGAGACCATGACAAGGGTGATTACTTACCATACCACTACAAATGTCTACCCTCAAGCAAATAAAACCTATGAAAACAGGCAACTGCTGCTGAAGGCCTGTTTTCCAGCCTTTTTAACATTAACATGCTGTATCTGTTGCTAAGCAACAGGGAGAAAGAAGAAATGGGTCAGAAGAGCTCTGCTAAGCCTGGTCAATAGGATGTGGCAGTGGCTGGTTATGAGCATGCTCTCTGCCAAGAAACCATTTGGGCTCTTACTACCACCATTGTGATTCAGGACAATGTTTAACAGACATCCATGCAGCTCCTACTGATCTTTCCAGTAGAGGAGAATAGCTGGGAATTATATGGAAAGGTTAGAGGCAATTCCATGCAGCTCGGATCACAGGCAGAGCACATCACTGTTCCCTGCCTTCACGGCAATCAAATTGTGCAATCAAATCTGTATTTAGAGTTCAGAATAAAAGAGGTTCAATGTTTGTCTCCCATCTTCACTCTCCTCTTCCTCCTCCTTTACTTCAAGAATATCTTCCCAACAAAACCATGCAAACAAGTGTTCACAAGCAGGGAATGGTTGGAATTGCTGCTCTTTGTAGCTCTCAAATTTATCCATGCTTTGCCATGTCTGCCAGCAATACAGCCTAAGCATGTAGAAGAAATCCCCTTCTCCTGACACAGTGCACTACTGTACAGCCTGGCAGTACTGTAGAGGCTCAGTGTTCAGAAATGCACGCGTGCCTCAAAACACAACTGGGACACAGAGCCATTTACCAAGCATCCGTAAGTTAACTCCTGACTTCTTCAGACATCACCTTCTGGTTGACAGCTCTTTGCTAGGACCACTTTAGTCTTTTTTCTTTGCTTCCAATGGTCCTTCCTCAAGGAAAACGTTCACTGTTCAAACCTAAATCTAACTTAAACAGCCCCACACGCATCATCCCCTTCTCCTGAGGTGGCTGGCTATCATCCTTCACTCAAAGACAGTAGCATAACTCACTACAACATCCTACAGGAAGCTTTCCAATAGCATTTACTGAGCTACTAAAGCTTCTATTTTACCACACCTTTCCTTGTTGTTTTTAAGAGACTGCTCAACTTGCTTTCTTTGTGCTGGTGCCATGCCAGAGAGTGAGCTTTACCACTTGCTTACTGCAGCTGAAAGCCTTGAGCTGGTAGCTTACCATCAAGAGGGTAAGTCTGTGGAACCTAGTCCTTGATTTGGTGAAGTAACACAGTTGTGTCAAAACCAGTTCACTTTTCAGTGAGCATCCCAAAACAGAATCATGAACGTTGGAAGACTTAGGCTTGCTAATGGGTAAGAATTTTCTAATTAATGATAAATAGTTTCCAATTTGTGACAGTGACACAACTCCATAAGACTGTGGCTAACAAGCTCTGCTGCTAGAAGCTCTCCCCATCATTAATACAGGAGCTGGTATATTTCTCAAGACGCCTGCCCCACTTCTTGTTATGTTTTTATGAAGCCTGATTTCACTGCGTGCACACATATGTCCATCCACCCTCCTACAGCTGAGCTCTCACAGCTTTTCCCAAGAGGATGCAGAGAAAAGAAATACTCTGTAACCCCACCAAAAAGAAGAAATTACCAAATACTTTCAGGTCCATTTCAGAGATCAAGAGACTGGAAACCAGGTTTGCTATGTACATGGCTCAAACCCTGTATTTTTTACCCATATTGTCTCAGTGTTTGGAGTGGTGCCATTTTTATAAAAGCACTTACTTTTACACTTCAAGCTACCAAATGAAGTAACATTTTCCAAAAACAGCATACAAAATCTAAAAGAAAAATTAAAATCAGATTTTTTTTCCCATTAGGATTTTCTGCCTCAAGTCAGTTGTTGCTGCACTGGAAGCAGCTGAGCTTGGTTCTGCTGACTTGCTCACTATCCCACTTTCTACCTCAATCTATTTTGCCACATTCCCCTTTAGTCTTACACAGCACCAAAGCCCCAGCACCCACACACGTCCCCTGCACTGTCAATATTTGGGTCTCTTCCCATGCCCAGCTGAGGGGAAGCACGAGAGCACACGAAGCTGTGGTTAATTCTGGTCTGCTCACACAGTGACATGCCCACACACACAGTAATTAGTATATTGGTGGCTAAACAGAACAAGCAACTGTTGAATTTACACTATAGTTCCTCCCACAACGAAGTTAGTAATTTGTATCCCTCTAATGTAGCTCCAACTTCTGAAAAAAAATCGTGGGAAATGATTCTTAGTTCTGAGATCTCTGCCAGTCTGTAACGGCTGGGCCAGATAGGCTTGGATGATGTCAGGGGTCTGGGGACAGGGCACTGACTGTGCCTCATCTCCTTCAAAACATAAAGAGAAAGAAAAAGGAGAAGTGTCAAAAAATGACCAGACTACTACTTCTGAACCAATGATTCATTCTTCAAAACAAAAACCCCAACAATATTTGTGCTGAATTTGCTAGTTTTACCCTGTAGAGCTGACAGGCTAATAAAGACAAAACACAACACGTAGATTTACACAAGAACAGACAAGGAAAGTAAAAGACCAGAGGAAGCAACAACATTTTGCAGATTTTAACACAGGTCAGTCAAGCCCAGAATTAAGCAGTTTTATTGTATTTCTGGGTTTTTTTTGGTATTGAACTAAAAATATTTATGGTTCAAAGAGTCTAGTGAATGTCTAAAAACTGCTAAAAAAAAAGAAATAAAGTGCAGACCTGCTTGCAGAAATAATGGATGAGAGTACCGGAGGTGGGAAAATGCAAAGGAGAGAACAGATCAGCATGATGTTAGGACTGTGGTCATTTGAAGAGTACACTTCTGCTTCTGAGGAGCAAAGCCTAAAAAAAGGTAGTGATTTTGTGGAAAATGAGAAAGGAAGGAGAAGTTGTAGCAACCAGTATGTGAAAGACCAGTAAAAAGTTGCAACAACATACAGAGAAGGAGCAGAAAAAAGGTTGTTTTTGGAAATGGTACGACTGAAAAAGCAGGAGGATTTGAATGTGGTTCAAATGAAGTGTCAAAACATTGCAGGGTCCAATTGGCAGCTCAGCTGTGGCCAACCACAGCGAGAATGGAAGGCAAAAACTTCTCAGAAGAGGTTCATTTTTAAATGATGACAAGACTCCTTTTTTAGGGAGAAAAAAGGACAGTGGAGAAAACACCTAAGGCAAAATCAGAGCGGAAAGAGAACAAAGGAAAATCCTTAGTACTTTGTAAGTTAAGCATGACAGCACAATAATATGTCCTGCGAGCCCGTTGTTGCTGTCTAAGAACAGAGTTTTCACTTCTTACTAGTATGAAGCTCTTTTCTTAGGAGAACAAGTACAATCATTTGCTGTTACACAATGTTACAACACCAACTGACAAATTAATGGTGCACCTCTTCTAACTACAAAGAGCAGATGAAGTGATTCTGCATTTTATATCACTAGCTACATTAACTCAGCTTTACAACTGGTGCTTGCCACGAGGCATCAGGTCTGCATTCAGATTTAAGTCTCATGTTGGTTACTGAGCAGGAAAACAAGTGAGATTTTATCAGAGTGCCAGTTTCAGTATCTGCAGTACCTGGAGATTAAAGAAAGCAAGACAAACTGGATGGTCTCTGCCACACAGTGAAGGGAGTCTGAGGGGGGGAGAGTTGCAATTGTTATAAACACAGTGATCTCAGAAGGAGAAGTCTAAAACACAGCTCTGGAACAGCACATATAATCACAGAGATAACTGAAAGATGTTGAGCTTGACAACTTGCTCAGCAGCTGAAAGGAAAATTTTGGGAGCAAACAGAAGCCTTTGGGTAACTAGACAGTGGTTACTTGAGAGTAGCAGCATTCCCAAAGGATTAACAGGTATGTATATCATGTGGGCTCTGCACAGTAAAATATTTGCTGTCTGCTAGCAGGAGGCCCTGCATTCATTTTAACACAGTTATTCTTCTGCAGTGAAAAAGAATAAACATGCCTCTTGCAACCTGTTCAGAGACAATGTAATCTGTTCCAGGCAATGACTTCACACCCACCATTCAAAGCTTCAAACACAGCTGTACTCAAACCATAGAACTTCAAGGGGATATTACTGTAAAATGAACAAGTAATTTTGCACCTACGCCAGAGAGAACAGTAACATTTAGTACTCACAGTCTTTAAAGATTATGGCATTCCCTGAACAAAAGGTATGGACAAGCAGCCTCCAAACAATCCCAGAGCTCTCCCTTTAAAACTGAAATTGCCCTATGGTCAGTTTTATCCTCCTAAGCACTGCCTCCTATTGTAACTCATGCAAAACAATGCTCAACTTCAGCCTTTACAGAAAAAAAAAATATTCCAGGAGCCCTGTAATTTTCACCGACAGTCTAAAACATGTCCAAATGGGGAATTACTGTCTTGTTTTAATTGCACTGAATATGGCAAAAATAGCTTCCTTCTAATATTACTGGACTGCTTCCTAAGGAAACAAAGAGTTATGCAGACTTGTTATGAAAGCTTCTATATTCCAACAGGTTTTGTGAGAAGAAAACAACAACTAGATTGAGAAGAGAAACCTATACCAGCTGCTGTCCCTGGAAAGCCTGCAGCCAGCTGGCTCTCATGGACCAGCCACTACAGACACCTCAGAATCCAGCTGCAGGCAGGACACATGCTGCCTTCTGTCCAGCCAGAGCTGAGGGCAAGGGAAGAGAGCTCAGGGCATGGGGAGAGAAGTACACAGCAAATGGAGGAGGACATCTATAAGCCTGCTCATCACAACTAGAGGAAGGAAATCAGGATTCACTGCAGGAGGAAGGGGGATGTAAATCCAAGGAAAGTAGGGTTTCCTTAGTGCATGTTCACAGAACATTATGCTACAGCAGTGGCTGGAGTCCCCCATCAAGCTTCCTGCTGCCAAGCACCACATATGCAGAGTCTGCATCAAGCCTGCAACACTTTGAACAGAGCAGAAAAATCAACACCTTATGTTTTCAAAGGTCTTCAAACACTGATGAAATATACAAAAAACCCTCCATAACAACCTATTTCCTAAAGCTATAGATGTAAACATACAAATTTTCAGAAAGAAACAGCCTGCAAATTGCTTGCTCAGGCAACATGAATACACTGCAAGAAGTGGTGATTAATCAAAGCAGATGCCTACAGTTACACAGGCTAGTAATGACCTAAAAAGCACGTATAATGGAAACCCAAAGCATTTTGAACTTTGCCTTTTCTAAAATATGATTCTAAATCTGTACTTTAGAATTGGGTCAAACCTACCACTTTTTTTTTTTTTTCTGAAAATATATGGAAAACGAACAAAGCCATTTTTAGGGAGAGATATTTAAGTTTATATACTTTTCTGTCAATCACTGTAAATAAGTACAAACCCCCTATTTAAAATACCAGAGACATAAAAATTTTCAAACCTATTTAAGCTGCTTTTAATAAACTTTACTGAGCTTGTAGAAAGAATTGTATCACTAATTTGTACAATGTGTGCCTTCATTCATGCCATGGTTATAATAACAGTGCTATAATTTTAATGACTGATTTCTGGCTCTACATTCAACCTTTGAAAACACACTGGAATAGTGATCACATGGAAGGCACTAGGCACCTAATGAACATGAGCAACAAACAAGTCCACCAAGCCAGCAGTGCTGACACACACATTAGTAACTGATCTGACCTCTCTACTTACACATCTTGCTCCTTTTTAATTGTTTAACCATTTTAAACATCAAAGCTTTCATATGTCTACTGCAAGGCTTTCAGTAATTACCAGCACACCTTTCCCTCACTACAAGAAATTAACCTCATTTCAAGAATCAAAGACACCTTCCCATCCAACCCCCTAAAATCTGACAATCTTTTGATTGACCTGACAATCTCTTCTAAAAAAGCCTGGTATATAATGGGTATTTTGGGCCTGAATGTGTTGATTTAAATTTCCATTTGATTATGAGTTAGAAAATTTTAGAACCTAAAGAGATGCAAGCTGCAAAAAGATCCATAAATGCAAAATAGAAACACGGGTGTGTAGAAAACCAGTGCTGCACATGCCTCTAAATGACTCTCTCCTCATCCAGCAGAAGGTGAGCTTTGACATCTACTAATGAAACAACACACTGATTGCAGTACTGAATGCTCTCCAGCCATCAGCGTGGAAACTGTGCTCATTCCCTTCATCTCCTCCTGCTTTTTCAAGGCAAGGAAGGCAACCACCACAGGCAAGACAGAAAGTAGCATCAACTCTAATGTCCAAGAGCATGTTATCTGCTGAATCACAGACACGGCCATTAAGTCTAAACAGTGTCACCGTTAAAATGGTGACATGTATCACACTCTGCTATCTATCTTTAAACAGAGTATTTGCTGAGGCTCCTAAAATTAGAAGGGAGCACACTGCAAATACCATGGTAACTACTTGGCATGGTAAATCAAGGTCCTTAAGGCTCCCACACAGACTTGCTGCTATTGTGACTAGAGTTATCCAAATGGCACCTAAGCATTCTTACTACTTACCAAACAGAAATGTTACCTTGGATTAAACTAAGAATAAAGCCAGGGGCTTACTCACTCAAAATAGCAGTAGGATTTTTCTGACATTAATGAGTACTTCAAAACTGCTTAAAAATAATTTTGTTTCTACTGTACATTGTAAAGACAAAGCTGGACTGACATGAAACTGATTTTAAAACACAAACAAATTGCACTTTGCAGAGAGAGCTCCCCCCAAGCAGTTTAGGAAAGAACAGGGAGGAAAAGAAAGGAAGGAGAGAGATGGTATAATGGAAGACCTTACACATTAAAAGAAATAAAGATTGTTGATGTTGAATGAGATCAGCCAGAATCTTCAGAAAACAGCAGTTGGATTTCATGTCTCCATTTTGGTTTGTAACATCTTCAATGACAAATTGAGGGTATGTATTACTTATTCAATAAAAGCAGGATGGAACAATGTTATCTAAAGAACTGTGCCTCCAGACTTTCTTTAAATTCAGACCTCAATACATTGGTAATCTTGGAAGCTATCTCTCACAACAATAACTCCTTTGCATTATTGTTACATTGATGTTCCAAAACTGAAAGAAGAGGCTGCTGGTGTTGCAGACAACTGAACACTAATTAAATTTGGTTGCCAAACACCAGTAGCAGATCCCAGAAATAGGCCACAGAAGTTTCCTTAGTCTTTTACACGAATTTTACTCTCATGTTACAAGGAATTTTTTTTTGCCAGGAACAATAGTTGCTGATTTAAATATTTTCCTTTCCCTTTAGCATTCTCTTGGAACATCAGAACAGAAGTGTTCATAAAGCAGACAATTTGTATATACACAAGGAAGACAGGTAGGATAAATAGGTGTGCACTATGTACATTGTTAGAGATATCAACCCTCCACACACACAATGGTGAGTAAAAATAGAACCATCCCAGATCACAGGTGATGTGGGAATGTGTACGGAGAGAGAAGACACAGCTGTCAACGCACAGATCATACAAACAGGCAACATGGGGCTGAGAGTCCTTGTCAGAGCACTTACAAGTAAAACTTCTCTTCCCATACAGGGTTCAGATTCCCAAAGATCGTTTTTGTCCTCTTCTTCGTTTTACCCACTTGAACAGTTACATATGGATCACTGGACCCAGTCTTGTCTTTGGCCTGCAGACCCTGAGCACACACCACTGAAAGGAAAACAGAAGGGTTACCACCACCCTGCAACAAGACAATGTATCCAACCATCACCCGTATACATTATGAGTATCAGCTCATAATGGCCAGAGAAACAGGAATATCCCTCATGAGAGTATTTCTGATGAGCTCAGAGAGCACTTCCGATGAGCCTCAGCTCATGGTGCACCACAGCACCTGCTACCTGTATGTGCACTCAGCAGAAAGACACAGAGGTCAGAGAAGTCCTTCCTCTATGTTATAATTCCACACTAACTCTCTTACTTGAGGCTCCCAAGTGAGACCAAGAGATCCCCCGACTATCCCACTCACCAGTGATTGTGATCTTTGCTGACCATTTTGAGGTACCATCCAGCACACTCTGTTTCACGGTCTTCATCTGCTGAGCATGTGTCATTTTGCTCTCACAAAACACATCTCTGATCAAGTCGAAGATCTCAGGCTTGTTCCGCTCCCGGATTTTCATGCGATCCTTCATGGCCATGATGAAATTCTGGGTCCGGTCTTCAGCTCCATGCTTCGAGCTCTTCTCTGCTGCTCCTGTGCACCAGAAAATACACAATGCTCATCAGGAACAAACACACACAAAATCATGTCTCACTGAATCTGGACAGGGGGATCAAAGCTACAAGCTACCCTTCACATGATGGCTCCTGATACTGACATTCACACTCTGTTTCCCCCCCGTTCCAACATACACAGAGAACTTGGACCATTTGGAGGCAGAGGGAGTGGTTCCTCTATAAACTGGGATCAGACTGCCCTTCTAACAACAGGTTAATTTAATATCCTTACAGCTGAGGAACACCCAGGAATGAGGTTCTTAAATTAACAGCATGGCCTCTGCTCTTGCTATGAACAAATAAATCCTTACTTAGGCAAGTGCTGAGAAGAGGACATAGGACCTCCATTATGAGCTTGTCTCAGTGCTGCACTTAGCACCACAGAAGAGAAGCTCAGATGGGTCTCCAGCGTCGGCATTTTCAACCCATGTGTGTCACAAAGCTCCCTGCTGAGCTCAGAGTCACTGCAAATCTACATCTCCTGCTTCTCTGGATGCCATTCTATTTTATCAGTTCACACAGAGACAACTCAAATAATCAATTTCTAGAACTGCATAGGTATATCAACTACAACAAATATCTGTAAGATAGCAAACTCAACAGTTCAAAACCTGAGCCATTATAAGCATGTCGTGCTATCACAGTGTCCAGCAGCTGGAAACACAAGAGCCAGGCACAGAGTCTATAACTGCACCGGTACTCAACTCCATCTGACAAAAGAAAAGCCTCTCGTTGCTTGCAAACCTCAAAAAATTTCAAAGTTCATATAATTATGAGATAAGACTACTCCCACCACCAAATACTTCCTACTCAATTCTGACAATCATTTCTACTGTCAGAATTTAGAAATTGACTACTGCATCAGATGTGAGACATGCATCAATAAAAGCACCAATGTGAGCTAACAGGGCAGGTAACTCAGGTGTGAAATGAAAAGCAGGAACTCAGGATTGCACACAGACTCTCTATACGCTGTCTGCAGCAATTTCAAATTATGATCTTAAGTCAGATTAAGTTAAACCAGTACAAAAGCCCTATGAACACATTCAATCATAACCTTTCTGTTTAATGTAATATACTTTTGTTTGTTTTTCTTCTCTAGGATAGCTTAATTAAAGTAAGCTTAGTCCCAGGAAAAATGTCCTCAATTCAAGTATTCCCCAAATATTAAATTACCTTAAAAGTATGCATTCTAGCAGGTGCAAGGTGTGTGCAAAGGGAGTCATCAATCCACAAAGATCCATGACACTGTTTTCTTCCAGAAGTGAGCAAATATGATATCTGAAGTACCCTTGCTATAAGGAACTAGAGTTTTGCACACAATCTGTTTCAGCAAGTAGTGACTAAATATGAAAAAAGTCCTATGAACACATACACGCACACACAGAGGAGCCCAGCAGTACATAACCAAAGAGAATAAAAAGAGTTTCAGCTTGCAATAGACTGTAACCACTGAAGTGTCAGAAGTTCATTAAGGACACTGCACACCAAAGTGTGTTATTAAGGACCTGGGTGTCAAACAAGCCATAATTTCACATTACCTGAGTACTTTTTCATTTTCCTTGCTAGAGGCCTGATGTTCCCTATTTCATTTAGTACAATAAAAAGTACATGCCCCAGAGTTTCCTGTTGTTGGCTTAAGATGAAATGAAATCAAAAATACTGAAATTAATTACACAGTCCCTGCTGTTTCTACTCACCGGTGATGCACCTAACATTTATTAAAGGAAAATGAAACTGAAATGATACCAGGGGCTATGCTTTGAACTTCAGATAAGAAGTGCTATTCAGCTTTAACAGAACTAGGTCTCCTGAGGATGGAGATGGACTCAATGCTTTATATGCAGAATTACAGAAAACTACTGGGAATTTGGGAAAGGCCAAACTGAACAATTTGCCTTTCCTAGCTGGAATTCTGAGATCTGTCATGATCCAAAGAAACCAACTCTGCCCTGACCTTTCTGACTTCAGGGAAATTAAGAACCAATTAAAACTAGCCTTAATGCAAGCACTGCAGGAGCATCAAATGAGGCCCTATAATGCAAGTTTGGACAAATGGAGAAATTCTAATAAAAAACATGTTTAACATCCCCACAGCCTCCAGAGACTTTGCACAGTAGATTTATCCCTCTGCAAGCCTAGCAGCAGTCCAAGGCACCCTGGGTTGCAGGATGTTCAAGCCACGACATAGAGATCCCAACAGCCCTCTAGTCACCTCCAACAGTTGGCTCTGCCTTGTGACTCCAGAGGAAACCCCTCACCCCCACCCACACTGCTTTCCCACTATGCCCAGATAATTTGTCCAGGCAGCTTCATTATTCTTTCCTTGGAAAAGGTCTCTCTCTGCCTGAAGAGACTGTGCCTGAATTGCAGGGCAAAAGCCTGAATCAGACAGACACCTTATTTAACAATACAGACAAACAAAGAACAGACAATATCTGTTCTGCTGTCTCAACAACACGCTTTTTCTTAATTTTGACACCTGCTTCTTGGTACAAAACCAAGAGGGCTTCTAAACCAACCGTTGGGGGACTAATTAACTATCATGTACGAGTTTTAAATGGAAAACATGTCACTATACTGAGTGGCAGAGGGTGCCTTTCCTGCTCTTGGACTGGGATTGCTTCTTCAAGCTGCAAAGACATTTTTGGTCAATGCATCAGCTTTTCAAATCCTGTGAATGTCAACAGAAAGGCATTGGAATGTACAAGTAACATGTACAGCTTTTGGGCTTTCCTTCTTCTTCTCTATGACAGAATTATCAGTCAATTTATGACTGGAAACAGAAAGCAAATGTATCTATATTGGGAATTGTATTGATACAGCTATTAGTACACCACCAGTGCTGTTATTCTATGCTTTAAGAAGAATTCAAGAAAGCAACACTGTCAGGATAGAAGACAGCTGTTCAGTAGGCGGATAATGCTTAGAAATTATATATTCTTGAAACTTAAAATAGATATTCAAGTTTCAAATAAAGGTATCCTTCTTCCTTCTGTGCAAATATTTTCCTACATAGGACTCTGGGAGCAAACAACTGTTCATCACCATGGTGTCTAACCATCATTCAACTCAGACACCAAGATGATTAGCACATGACTTAATTCGTCTGACTAACCCCCCACTCACTGACTCGGTCTCGGAACTGCAGCCTCTGAACCCAGAGCACAACATACACAAGTTTCTCATCCAAAAAGCAACAATCACACCTGCCTCACAGTCCTGAGTCAAAACGCATCAATTAAAAAAACTAGCCCAGAACTGTACAGGCCTCTTACCAAGCTCTTGCTCACATAATGTCCCTTCCTTCCACCCTCTTGGTAATTACTCCTCTGCATTTGTTCCTCTGTCTCCTACTCATCCAGCTGCAGATTTACTCTTTCTTTGATACTAGAATTGCCCAGCCCATTGTAATTCAGTTAGTACTACGCCAATGCTCAAGGCAAGAGACAAAAGCTCAGTTTCCAAAAGCTTTGCATGCCCTGGGGATGTTAAAGAACATCCCTCTATCCACTCTCAGTCAAGTAAGAAAAGAAAAGTACCCATTCAGAATAGACTTCTATTACTTCCAAGAATAGCAGATGGCTAAAAATAAATACCATTGAGTAGGTATTTATGAGCTTATGATAAAAAAGGTAAGTGCCCTATCATCAGAATAATAACTCTTAAGTATCTACAACATTATGAACCAGGAGGCTGCAGTACACATACTACAACTGATTCCAGGTTATTGCACTTCAGACACCACCAATTCATGGAATAGCCCTGCTGAAGCAGTCTGCAAATGGGCTTTGATTCAAATTGCAACAAAGCATTGCTGAATTTTACACCAGTGCAGTCCCACACTGATGATAAATTTTTTTAGTGTATCAGATAATAAGTTTCTTTAAAACATAGACACAAAGAAAAATACCCTCAGAAGAGAGAATCAAACTTAATTCTACAAGACTTGGGAGAATTACTTTCCCCGCAAAGGTATGAAGAATGGAAAATGGATAAACAGCACATTCTAAATCTAAAGAATAAAACCCCAGGTGTCTACCCAAAATTTTAAGGCATAAACAATGGAAAAGTATTTGTGACCAGCCTGAACATTCATTTTACTCCAATGCAACATTTTCTGGAAGACTTACACCGATTGAAGTGAATATATATCCTGAGGCATCAAGGTATAATCAATAGAATTGTATTTGTTACCAGTCTGAAAATTCATTTTACTCCACTGTAACATTTTCTGGAAGCCCTAAGTAGACATAAGTGAAGATATGTCCTGAGAATGTTTTGGGCTTTTTGCCGACAGCAACATTAAAGCTTCTGTTAGGAAAAAATCCCTCCTGAGTTCAGTATACAAGAAAGTTCAGTCTTGAATTTATGGGATCTCTAAACTATTGTTTGTCCCCCAGACACCCTGTTTCTCATTCCTCAAGCACAGACTGTTCTTCAAACATATGTATAAAAAGAAATTAAACTTCTCAATTTTCCTCTGGCTTTTTGGGTTCCAGTTAGAAGAACTTTAGCATGAACACACCAAAGTAAAGAACGCAGCTGCCTGAAATTGCCTTTTAATATGTTTCTAGTATTGATAACAATTGTTTTCCCATTCCAGAGGCACATTCACCCCCTTCTCCAACTCCCACCACTATCCTCTGTCTTTTCTATCTTTTCATTGCACAATTACCATCGCCAGCTTCCCCTACATCTCTACCCCAGCTAACGATACCTTCCACATTCACAGTGGGTAACCCTGCAGACTCCACTCACAATTTCTCTTCCTTGATTCTGGACACCTAACAAGAACTCAGTAAGGAAAATTTTTGTTTGGTTGGGTTTTACCTTTCCACATGCTTCACACTTTTTAAGCCTGGTGTACTCTCAGTTGTTTCCTCTCTGTTCCTGTAACTCTGCGTGATGAAGTATCCTGAGTTTACATTTTGAAAGAAAATGTGAAAACATCTGCAACCCCCTGAATAAAATAACAAGTTCTTACTTAATGCTTTGTCATACATGAAATTTCCAGTTGTTTCTTCTATTCTATGAAAGAACACAACACCACATCCCACAGCCCATTGCATAAGATTATGTAATTACAGCTAGAGATAAGAAAACCTTCCCCCATGGTTATTCTTCAGAGTCTCAGTTCCAGAGACTCCCTGTTCTCAGGGAGTCTGAATCACTGAAGCTGTCTTCTACCTTTGATTTTCTCACAGCCAACTTAGCCCTTTTACTCTTTTGTAAACAATGAGCTTAAAAAGATCATCTTACTCCCTGTAGCTTATCTCCCTCTTCCCCAACATGGCGAAAGCAAAACCAGGCTCAAACAAGGACTAAACCAATTCACAGAGCCACTGCTGCCAGCTATGAAACAGTATCTGCTGCCCAGAAAGGCTTTAAGACACGGATATCTGTAAACTGTAAGAGTAAGCTAGAGTCGTAGCAGGTGCACTGCATGCAGATCTCCTACACCTCTGCCCTGGGCTCCAAAACATCCCTTTAGAAAAATCCTATTAGGGAAGATCTAGTACAGCTATTTTTTTTTTTTTGAAACAGCATGATTCCTTCCCCCCTGTTCCAGATTGCCAAGCATCTCTTTTAAAAGATTAACAATCTTGTATCATCCAAGACATTCTCATATTTCTCCCATTAGTATTGAAGTCTCTCCAGTATCTATTCCCATCTGCAGTCTCCCTTCTTGAACGTGGATATCCACAACCCTCCTCTGCAGGAACATAGTTTCTCTTAGTCATTAGCTATTTCTTTAATACAGAGGTTTTTCCCTGTTGTTTTCAACTTCAGGACCACTGCTCTGTACAACAGCTTTGTGCCTGTTTCCTCTCCGCTGCTGGTGCAAATCTAATCCTCCTCTGTTCTCCACAGATTTCTCCCTTACTAAGATACCACAACTCCCTTGCATTACAGCATCATGGGTATGCATCTGAATCCAGCCTGGATGCCTTGAGATTTTCACCTCAAATACTGAAAATTAGCAGTTAGCAGAGAGTTCTGGTGAACTCCAGAAATAGAAAGGTTATTCTCAGGAACTGACCCTGCACATCAGACTGTGACAGAAAACTGAGCTACGACCAAACTACATTCTCCTGCACCAAATGCTCTTTGCTTAGTCACAGAAAGGTCTCAACAAAGCCGAGGTGCCAATGATGCAATAAATGATATAAACTCACCTCCCAGCTCTCAAAGACAAATCTAGAACTGCTGAGCAACTGGGAGACAGAGGTGTTTGGCCAGGATCAGATGTGTCTTACAAATAAGCCATTGCAAATAGCCCTAGACCTAATTGACAACTTCAAGACTCGGCACTCATCAAAAATACAAGTATAAACAATATCCATTTGGGTGTTAAGAAGAGTTGTAAGAAAAAACAAATGACCTATGATTCACTGGTATCCCTTGCTGAATCACTCAGCCTGGCTTTCCCAAACAACTGCAGCCCAATTCAGATCACAAGATCCAGCTTTTCAAGTTTGTAGAATTGCTGAAAGGAATTTGCAATAAGTCCCTTCATACTTCACAAACTTTTCTGATTCCTTAGACTTAGTCCATCAAGTTACAATGGCAAAAGTGTCAAGTGAGTGAACACAAAGAGCCACACCTTCCTACTCAACATTTAACACACATGGAAGAAATTTCTATTCTATTTAGACTGAGGTATTTTGCTCTCAAGCAGGAATATAAATTTGAGACTGAATTAAGAGATGGTATTTCAAGCAAATAAGAAAAACTGGACCAAGGCAGATGACTAAATGAATACTTTTTTCTCTTTTTCTTCCCCCCCTTTAAACAAATTCCTTTTAAACTTCTCCATTGTTTGTGTAAGGTGTCATTTTTTTCTGCAAAGTTACAGAGTTCCTTGAAGAGATGACTTGTTTTTTACTTAGTTTTTTACACCAACAAAATAATCAGAAATGCCAGTAGGAAGAATAAATACTGCCCTTATACTCAAACAACACCTTTGTGTCTGACTCACCATCTCTGTTAACTCAGCCCTAAGTCTCTAAAGTGGTTCAGCCAAGCAGGCCTACTGTTGAAAAGACAAAACACCTTCCCAGGCTGCTGTTGGTACAGATAATCCAAGCTAAGTCCAGGAACTCTACACTTCAAGCATGAGCCCAGTGCTGCTCTAAAAAGCTTAAAAGAGGGGCACGGACTGATGGTTGGAACAAGCAACCTGACTGCAATACCAGGCCAGGGGGGAGAGAACAAATGTCAGAATTTTCAGCCTCATACCCTCTTCATCCAATCCATACTTCAATGCAGGATATGCTAGCAAATACACAACCTGAGCTGACACAAACAGAGCACACAAAACAAAAAACCAAACCAGCCATCAAAAAACCAACCAAAACCAATGAACAGATGTGAAAGAGTAAAGAATTGAACCTTCTTTAAAAGGACATCAAGCACAGTGCTGCAGAATATTTCTGCATCAGTGGAGCTTCTGTGCCTCAAGGAGGTAGGTTTAGCCCAATGGCACCTTTTCAGAAAACACACAGTCACTTCAATCACTGCAGCTTCACTGATCCCTGAGATAGCAGCAGTACATTTAGGAAGGCTCTGGCAACAATTTCTGGAGCAGCCACACTCCACTGAACTCTACTCACTCTGCAGGCAGTCAGCATTGAGCAGGTCTTGGCACTTCTCGTGGCACTTGACCCCACACTCCCCACAGCGCATTCCCTGCCGCGCGATGCCCCACAGCAGCCCCTCACACTCGTAGCAGTAGGTAGGAGTTGTGGCTGTCCACACTTCAAAGTTGTGTGGGGTTGTACAAGAGATGGGGTAAATTAAGGCTTGCAAGGTCTTCTTATAGACATGAGATTTCTGAAAGGCAAGAGCACATGTAAACCAATATCCGGGAAGGTGACTGAGCTATTTTTGCTGGTTAACACAAGGGTTTTATAGGAAAAGGCATGACCAGTGCTATAAAGCTACACATTTGAGGTGGACAAATGAATGACACTTTTACATGCAGTGTCAGAGGACACCCCTCACCTTCCAAAATTTCTCCCCAGGCGTTAAAAAAACTGGAAGACAACAATTAATGTTTGTGGATGGGAAATACCTTGAATAAAGCAAGTTTCACACTGTCCCTTATGGTACATAGCACAGCAGGAAATGGTAAGATTACTGAGATCAAAAACTGTTTGACAGCACCATCAAGGCAGATGATGCCTCTTGTGGTGTCCTATGCAGGACCAGGAGTTGAACTCAATGATCCTGATGGGTCCACCTTTCCAACTCAGCATATTCTATGATTCTGTGTTTCTACATTTTTCAGAATTATATTGATACATTAAATATTACTTTTATGTGTTTAGTTTCTTTGACCAAATGATATAGGAAGCTTTGCATCTATATTTCCAGACATAGGTGAAGCTGGCTCTGAATCTCAGAGAGCCAAATCCCTTTAATTTGCTTAGTCAGAATTAAGAAAAGTCAAGTAACCCTCCCACTTACCAGCTCTTCATCTTTGAGAGATGTTCTAGTAGCCATTGCTGAGGTAATTCCGGCTTTTCGGGACTGAACCAGTGACTAGGGAAGAAGAAAGTTTGTTATTCACCACCAACATTTACAAGTGCAATGGCATTACATGCCCAGAGATGTGAGCAAGGGGACTCTGTCATGCCAGACACCAAACCAGCAATCTACTGCATTTGAGTTGGTTCCTTAAATGCCTGCTCACATCTCAGAGGAGTCAAATGTATACTCTGAAAGGTCTCCCAACTTGTTTCCATCTGTCCATTATCAGTCTCACTCTAGTAAATTTCTATTTGTTTCTCTGAAAGAATTGCCAATGAAACCTCGGTTCCCATCTCCACTTTTACTTTCTGGTAGCAACAGTAGCCCTTCTGCCGTCTGAGGTCACTACAACAGACTCACTTTTGTGTATCTAACTTCATTCATATCCAAAGGGAGATTATTTCACCATCTTTACAAAACATACAACACCCCAAAATGTGACAGTAAAGAGGTTGCAAGTAACAAGGATAAAAGAAAGGGGAGTGAGTTGGGAGCAGAGGTTTGAATGTGACAGTGTATCACATTCATCAGCCATCACTGAACACAATGAACTGCATTTTCCCCTCGGAATACTGCCTTTCACGTCATGCCAGCACTGCTTTGCAGCTGTGGACAGCACAGGGCACTGTCTTTGCAGCACCTCACAGTGGCATACAAGGGATTTCTACAGCCTCTCCAGTAACATGAAGGCAGAGAAGGATACTTAAAGATAGCAGCATTTGCTTTGAAATCATTCAACTCTATCAGTTTTGTACCACTTATGTTCTGCTTTATGTTGTTTCAAGAGAAACTGAAAAAGTTCATTCCAACAGTGATGGAGCAGGACAGAGTACTGGATACGCATTCACTGCAATAAGGTAGGCTCAAACAAAAAGCAAAGAAGTAGAGGGGGAAATAACATAAAGTAAGGGTTTTTTTTCTGGTAAAGACTTGATGGATAGTCTTCACCTCCACTTACCATGGCCTGTGAACAGAGAGAATGAATGCATTCAAGGGAAGTAACACAAGTTAATGCCATTATTGCAACGATTTAAGACACAAGCAGTTAGCTAGACACATGCCAAGCTGCCCATGTGTAAGCTGGCAGACAAAATTGTATGCATCTTTTCACATGAATTACAGGATATAGAAACTTTGGTCTTTCAGCTGTTACAGCATTTCTTTCAAGTATGAAATCGCTACGTGTACTGAATACAACCAACAGAAAACCATTTGTCCTGCAGAAGCCTTATCATACAAGCATATGAAACTTGTCCTCATTACTCACTTGGTTCACATGCTTCCTAAGTGCAGAAGTCTACTGGCAATATTGCAAATAGCTTTTAAAATCCAACCACATATGCTCGTTTATCTATCCTCTAAAATTCCAGCCTTCTGGTAAGCTGCCAAACCTCACACGGATGTTATAACTTTCCCTAAGGTATGTGATTTTTAGGAAAACCTTTTAAAATTCTGCAGGCCTAAAAATAATAAAATATTTTGTGTAAAATAGAAAGGATAAAAACATGAAAAATACCCTAATTCTGTGAAATTAATGAAATTGTCTACAAAACCATAGCTCATTCTCACTGAGATTTTTCAAGCAGTACTCCTAACCCTTTAGTATAAGAATTAATTTCATAAAATGCTTGAGCTTCTTGAAGTGACAATGAATGTGCCCATATATCAAGAAAGTAAAGCCAGTTGTGCAAATGCTGTGTGGCAGAAGAGAAACAAACAAATCTCTTACCAGATCACTGACAAGTGGAATTGGCTTTTTTTTGCGCAGATCAGGCATGCTATCAATGCCATAGAGACCACCTGCAGGCCTGGAAATTCAGGAGGAAAAAACCAAAAAAACTAATTAATTCAGGATTGGGAGGGGTGAAGAGGAGGATGCTTTACTGGAGCAAGAAAAACAGCCAGAAGATTATACTTAAGAAAGTGTAAAGTTAATGCTAAAAACGATTAAGTTTTTATCTTCTTCACATGCAACAATCCAGACATTCCTGCCTGGTGCTGGTGGTTAGGAGGGACCACAACAAAGAGGATCAGCCCCCAGGCAGGATGCTGCCATCTTCTGATTGTAGTCTAGAATTAACACTTAATACTGGCCCCTGAGGACCATATAATTGTTAGGAAAAAACTGACATCAGAGGAGAAAATATATTATTTTTGTTTCTATAAAAGAGATCATTTGTGGTGCTCAGCATTTCAAGCCATGCAGATGTGTACACACAAGAGATAGCATTTGCTGGCAGAAGTGACAATGAAGCAAAAGGGTGATTACTCCAGCAACAGTCACAGCCTGATGAAATAAAACACTCTGACCTACTTCCCCTTCCCAATGAGACCAGCCTGGATAATTATACCTGGATCCTACCACTTACTGGTAACACCACATGGATGTACCCCTGTACGTGAAGATGGTCTCTTAATCCAGCTTAAAGGCCTCCAGTAAATGCATCCCTCTCTAAGGACTTTAGATAATGCTTTTTCCTAAAGCTGGAAACTGAGCACAGACCTCTCTGCCGTAGCTTCCTCCCCACAATGAACACTCAGCCCAGCAGGCAAAATCCACAGGACCTCTCAGTGTCTCTCTCACCCTCCCCATCTCCACTCTGGCCTCAGGCCTCGCTAACATTAAGAATATGGCTTCTGAGGTCTTCCTGATTACAGAGACTGCAAGAGAACCCTCTGTCTCTCCATCTTTAGCCACTTCTCTCCACTCCCTGCCACTCTGGCTTACATGTTTCGGTATTTGTGTGATAAACTGGCTGGCAATTTCAGCCTGGTTATTTTGTTGATGTGGTACAACATACCCAGTCAGAATGCTCTGCAGGAAAATTACAGGAAAAAGGAGTGTGGGACAAACTGTTCATACAGCCATAAAAACTACCTTTCCAAATAATCTAGGAAATCAAACTGCCACTACAAATTCACACATGCCGTGAAAATTGTGAGGTTGATAAATGACAAGAGGCAACCTGCAGCCATTAGAGTGCAGGGCCTACTCAAGCCCCCTTAAATACAGCGAAAACCACCAAACAACAAAACATCCAGCGTGACCAAACATATGCTACAGCTTGAGAATGGACAAGGATGTCACAACACAGCCTAGCATGAGCCTGTGACAAAGAGGAAAGAGGTCCATTATTAGAGAAACATGTGACAGAATTGTAATAGTATAATTGACTTTTTTGATGGGGCGTAGGAGGGTGACGCGTCCAAGCCATGGCTGAGCTGACAGCTGCTGCTGGCTGAACAAGCCTGGTGGGAAGGTGAGCAGTCACGTGTAACTGCAAGAGCCGTGTCAGCTCCTCAGTTTTCCAACAGTGCAGGTTTCCAACACTGGAAATCCTCACAGCAAGACCATGCTGTGTTTTTTTACTAGAGGCTATCATCATTTCCAATAGAGAATTCCAGAAAAACTTTTTGACCAAGTCATACTGCAAAAATCCCTTCTCACTTATTACAGAAAAATCTCACCCACATAAAGAAGTAAGAAATATGTTTACATTGCCACATGTGTCTGCTGCCCTTATGCTACAAAACCTTTCTGATACTGATGATACTGTTCTGAGGCAAAATAGGTGTCATGGCAGACTACTCAGATGATGCAGAGAATCCCGGGATTACTTGAACCACAACACAGCTTATTGATAAGCTTTGCATCAAGGACTTGTGTAAATCCCTGGAATTATGAAAGCATATATAAAATTGAAAGGGAGAGTATATAACCTGAAAAGATTCAACAAAATGATCACAAGTAAAACTCCAGAGTTAATGCTCCTGGCTAACAGCTTTTTCCTAATCGATTTCAATTTTTTTTCTAATTTAATTGAAAGGAAACTGTGATACTCTGACATTTCCCATGAAAGAAGAGGAACATTAAAATTGCATGCTTTATAAATTCAAGATGAGCCTATATAAATTATTGTGCTTGAGAAACATGTCTAGTTACAACTTGGTTTGTTGCAAAATATTTTTGATAGATTGAAGTTTATGACAGAAACAGTGGCAAGCCAGGATGACAAATGTATTTGAAAGGTGCTTGTATTTGTCACTGAAGAGAGGTATACTAGTACACATATAGTTACACACTCAGATGACCTGCTTTTGGCTTGTTAATATTAATAAAAAAATTCAACAACAATTCCTAATTTTCAAAAGTGTTGTGCTTTTAGCTACCTCAGTCCTTTTATTCAAGCACAACTGCTACCTCACTTAATAACAGAAGAATTGACAGTGCCTCAAATGTGCACAGTGCAGTTTTATATGTAATAGGATAACTCTCCTCTGCAGAGGATGTAATATTTATAGCATTATAGAGAGCTGTATTGAGGAGTGAATAGCATTTCTGTATGAGAAGATAATTTGCACTAATAAATAAAAGATACAGATATGAGATACTACACTCAGAGACTGATCCACAATACCAATTGTACATTTTCTTTTGAAGTGATATCTCCAAAGCCAGTGATTACAGACAGGGAGCTCCTGCTGCATTATACTATAAATGAAAATTGCTTGAAGCATGTATTCATCTTTTAATACAAGTTGTATCACACAGAGGTTTCCATTAAATCTTGACAATCTAAGCAAGCTAAGGTGGTTTGCAATAACAGAGGATGCCTACTTCCTTCAAAGGACACCACAACTGTAATCTTCCCATTGAAAGAACAACTCCAAACAAAAATAATTTAATATACTTTGAGGCTAATAAGCCAAAATGTGGCCAAGGGTTGAATTAAAGGTTTACCTCCCACAACCACGTTCTCTGGGAATCTCTTGCATGGGATGAGTGAGTATGACAAACTTTTGTCAAAACTACATGAGCCAGACTGGTTAGCTGTATCTTGCACAGAAAAGAAAAAAATTACAGACTAGAGCAAACAATGCCTCGAATTGACAACAGATGTTTAAATAATTCAGGACTTGTAGGTGTATCTACCTTTCAGGCTAGGAAATAATTTGATGTGCATGAACCAATAAACTGAGTACACCGTCTCCTTGTTAAAGCAGGAGAAGGTGCTCTTTATAGTTACAATAAATCACTGCCTCCTGCTCCTGCAAATTGCCAATTCTCCAGCAGCCCACTCACTCAGTCCCAGGTTCCTTGGGAAAAGCAGAGGGTTGCTAGGCAGCTCCAGGCATCTGCAGGTGACGATTTGTGGGAATACCAACACCACAGAACAATGACTCCGAAAGGAGAAAGCCATATAATGAAGCCTCCAATTTAACTTTATGTTTTATTAGGGAAGCTTCCTTCAGTAGTATGAGAATTAACTTAAGCAAGCCAACATCTGGCTGAGATTTCAGGGCGAATCTTGCTGCTGCTGACTGACAGCTCCTAATGGGTGCCCCACCATCAAACCAAATCACCCTGACCATGTACCAGGTACATAACCTGTAAAATGTGTCACTGTCTTTTTCCTGCCAGAGGATCCCAGAGAGAGGATCCCATGCTAGCACCTATTACCACAGAGTGTCACACTGCAATTACAAACAGAATTTGTCTGTTTCATTTGCTGCAAGCAGTGTGCTGTGGAGAGAATGCACGACCTGATCACTCTCATCTGTGCAAAACAGGCATGATGAGCAATGCTTTAAAAATACAGACTGCAATAATTTCTAGAGTTAGTGCAGTTTTAACTACTACAATGAATCGCTGCAAATATGGAAGACTCCCCCAAACCTACCATCTTCTTTTAAGAGCAGAAGACAAAGCATTCCTTCAGAGCTACTCTTCCCCCTCTGCTGCCACCAATGAATGATCCAGGAGAAAGGATTTCATGGGGACCACTCTGAGGTGCTCAGCAGCAATTATTTAATACTGCTGCCATAAGCACTTGCCACCAACACATTATAGATTATACATTGCAGCTATAGCCTTGCTCTTAACCACAGGTCTCTGTGGAAGAGCTGCATCTCCCACCTCCACTGCATTAGAAGAGACTGACATACAGCAGCAGCCTGGCCTCCAGTGAGGCTTGGCCACTTGATTATTTTATTAAAAACATCATGAATACTATTTTTACTTAGACTGAACTGCAGACTTCTAAAGTACACTCTGATTATAAATACAGGGATAAAAGGTCTCAAAATACCACTTACCCTCCTTTGAGCCAGGGTGGTTTTGATGGATCAGCCTCATCTTGGCCCTGAAGTGGGAGAAGGGAAAAAAAAAAAGCAAAACCATGAAATTAGTTTCCAGAAACATTTGCATTGTATTCTGCAGAAAGGGTAACAGACCACACTGCATGCAGGCAAATGCATACAGAAACTCGTTCAAGCCCCTCCAATGACCAAGATGTCAGGGTAAGTCATACAGACACAGACAGACTATGCAATTTCATTGAACAGCGAGGACTAGAACCTGAAGAGCCTGTTCAGTGCAACTCCACACTCAAAAGGCAGTCTTGAAGACAAACATTTTCTTTTTTTTCCAACTCCAACAAGCTATTGTAGAGCTCCTGTTACTACAGGTCACCACTTAACATGAATGTGGTCACAATGAAGATGTTATAAATTAAAAGCCCTTCTATGAAATGCACAAATGACAGTTTAACATGAACCTCTCTATGAACACTTGTGAGCTTTGCTCGTGCCCAAATGCAAAGACTCTTTAGTCTCCCAAGCAGAGAGGTCCCATTACAGCTTCACTCATTTATTTAAAAGTATTTCGCTTCTAACAGACATGAAACAAGGGCCACCACCTGCAGGTCAACTGGGATTCCACAGCGTGATGGAAAACACCACAGACTGCAAATGCGGGGATCCATATTTATGAATTCAAACCATGTTTTCATGTTCACATTAAGACTACATTCATAGAGTGTTTCTCTGCGGATCTTGAGTGGACTAATTAGAAGTGATAAGTATTTGAACACTTGCAATGTACCTGGAAGAAACAATAGGTTCTGGATAAGGAGAAAATAGCTATCCATAACTAGAAACCTCTTTGTTTCAGTTCACAGGTCATATGTTCTCCTGCACTCCCTGAAAGAAATGCTGCTTTCACAAAGGACTAAGCAGGTCATGATGCTAATAGCTAAAACTCCAACCCCAGATAACGACATCTACCACGAGGAAAAGGAGGCTGCAACTTGCATACAGTGAAAAAGAAAGCATTTCCAGCCATGGAACTCACAACCTGAGAGTCAACAAAGTAAGAAGCTTGAGTCAGGAAATAGGATCCAACTCTATGCAAGATAAAGGAGCACAGCCCCAGAAGAAAGTTTTTTTATTTTCCTTTTCTTTTTCTAACCTATGCTCTGTGTGAGTTGTGCAACCCCACACTGTTCACAGGTGACAAAGACTCCCAAGAAGAGCTGAAATAACCAAGGAAAGAAGTTATCTTTGAGGTAACAACTTGAACAGAAGCAAATGTCCAAACCTTGTATTTTTGAGTCCTACAAATTAGGGAATTTGCAGATTTAAAGACTACCTATTAGTAATGTTTATTCTTATGTATTTAAACAGACTGAACAGTACAATGTTATCCATAACGGAATGGGCATGATCAGAGCAGGAAGGGGCCCAGATCCACAGTCCAGTACCATGCACGTTTCCTCACAGCTGCAGCAGCACACCAGGCTCCACCAAGCTTTGCTACCAAAACTCCTCAGCCTGAAATCTGCATTTTCTCCAGAGGGATCTGAACCAACTGATGGTCAAGAGAGATTTCATGAAGTAAATGCAACCAGATCCTTCTGAGCACACAGGGGAGGACAGCTCTACCTTTGCATCTGAATACTTGGAAGAGCTGTGGTTAGAAAGCAACACTAAAATGGACCAAGGTTTCATACTGAACCGAGCTTGACACCACTGGCTCAGCTGTGCTGAATGACAGAGAATGACAAACACAAACGTGGCAACATTGATGGCAGAAGTCAGTAATAACAAGGTTTTCAATCATTTCACGTGATAATGAAATACTGATATTTCAGACATTAACAGACCACAAAACAGTGTGCTCACTGCAGACTGGAGACTACAAGAGCATCAAGAATCTGGGAATAAGGGGGAAGGAAAGATATAGGGAAAGTTGTTGCCTAGTTAAGCAATTTCCTACAGGCAACCACAGGTCAACAGAGAACATCCAGGAATGTGGACGTGGGGAAGGCAGAAAGTATGATCAGGAAACAAACCTACATCATGTCCCAGCTTTGTGATGTGCAAGTAAAACTTGCCAGGAATTCCAGATCATTTAAAGAAATGAGCAAAAATATAATTTTTTTTTACCAGGTCTTTCAGACGTGTGAATAAAAACAAAAAGCAGAGCTTCTCTCGTGTCAAGACTGAAAATCATCTGGGCATAATAGCACAAAACAAAAGAAAAAGCTTTCAGTAAGCGGCAATATTGATGCAGGGCCAAAGCAGGTGATGGCTGTGTGAAAGCAGGAGTTATCACCTGCTGAAAGCAAAGTAAAGAGCTAATTTGTTCCAGGCAGCCTTCTCCCTGAGAAAATGCCAAGAGAACCAGCACCTGACATCCATCAAACGAGGGCTGATGCCTTGAGACTGTAGAAGAGCCAGTGCAGTACTCACAGTTAAAGTGTGTATGTGTGGAGGAAGGAAATGTGATCCAAATTAGTGTAGGACCATTAACGGCTTCAAAAGCTTGAAAGGGTTCTGAGCAAACATGAAGGAAAGAATTAAGATGGAGGCTTCTGAAAAACAGGTTTTGTTTCACAAAGCAATTATTTTTCTCTAACTATAAAATGAATGATGAACTGAATTTTCATTTCAAAAAAACCCTTTTGATACAGTGCCATGTGACGTTAATAAAGACCGGATAAGCTGAGGAGGTGGAATGAGCTTTCAGGTGGATAAACAAGTAACTGTAACTGAGCCAGTCATGGACAACGCAATAAGGAAGCTAGTGGGAGTAAGTAGGATCTCCTGATAAAATCTGGAAGTGACAAACCCAGGAGAATTATTGACACTGAACTCATAAGTCCAGTAGAAAGAACTGATGGCAGTAAATACTTCAACAATGGAGGATCAAACATGAAAAAATGGCAAGGTCAAAGCCCCAAAGGCTGCCATGAATTTGACTGATAAAAAAGTGCTCCTCAGTGGATAAAAGCATGAAACAATGGATTTGAGTTCTAGTCATCACACTGACCATAAGCCCCTATGATACAGCTGCCAGGCAGGAACAGAACATAATTCATAGAGTAAGTCCAATGAAATGTCTCCACAGAAGTAAAAGCATAAATACCTTTGTACTACGTTGGCAAGATTCCTTCAGAAAAGCATATGAAATCTTTTTATTCTGCATCAAAGTAAAAAATAATCACAAAGGAAAATGGCAAAAGCAGTTGGAGTATGTAAACACAATCCTATAAGGAGAAGAACAAAACATCTTGCTTACTCTAGCAAAAAGAACCTATTCCTGTGCTTGTTCAACAGGCAGGTGAATAGGAGAACTACAGCTAAAAAGAGGACGAAAATTCAAAGGTGTGTCATGACAACAGCTCTGTAGAAGCCTTTCAAAAGGACAAGCCAACACCAAACCATAACACTTCTACAGAATGACATTTGGAGGTTTATTTTAAAGGAAATGGCATAATATCACACAGTGGCAGTCACCAAGAAGTCCTCTGCAGTCCCTTCTTGCACTGACAAAGTGCAAGAGTAGTCAAAGAACCAGAGGCTGTATTAGCTACACGTGCTGTCATGAGGGTTTAAGACATCTCCATCAATGCCAGCTGAACAAAGTAATCCACAGTTTCCACCCCTCTTGGGGATAAGAACTCTTCACATATTCCTCCTAATTTAAAGAAAGCAAACACTAGTATTGTCTCTCCAGATGGATTTGCTGCAGGTGGTGAGTTTCCAACTCTCCAAAGGCAGCACTCATGCCAGGACACAGAAGGGCTCCAGCAGCTGCCCTGGGACTTGTCACCAGCCACGAGTCTCTTCAAGTTCAGCCCACAGCAGCAGCCTGAGCTGGTCAGAGCCTGGGCAAGCAGCAGAACAACAGGCAGGTGAGAAGAGCACTGCAACACCTGTGAGTGTTTTTAACACTGTCTTTCCCAAGGACAAATGGGAAGGCAAAGGGAAAGCGGACACATTTAACACCCTGTCATCCATCCACATGCTGCAAGTCACAGAAAGTGTTTTGCTGGCTCATGGCCTTCTCTGCACAGCTCTGTCACTTGATCTTTCCTTGAAAGCAGCCACATCCGACTGAATCTGAAATTTAATTTTTTTTTAACCTCCAGTAAGCACATATAAGAGCACTGAAAAAATGGAGAAACAAACATGTAAATAAAACAGGCCATGACATCCTTATTTGAGTTTTAAAAAAATTTTGATGCTGGTGGATGACATTTTTATACCTACTATCCAACAAATACTTTAAAATGGGGAAGTGCTTGTCACCCCTAGTACTGCAGTATATTCATCCACAGTAAAGCTGTATAGTATACCACAAACAACTGCTGAAAGGTCTCCTCCAAGTAATTAAAGTCTCTTATCAACAAAAAACCAGTAAGAAAAACTATGTCAGTGACAGAGCAGCATAAATTGAAGGCCCTGGATTAAACAAGGCAACAGACATGGTTACTTAAGGCAAAATATTCAGTCACAGGGAAGTCAATGTTTGGTGAAGCCTAAAGGAAACAACAGGAGTTTTGCTTACTAAGGAAAAGCGGCAGCTGGGCTTACAAGTAACTTGAGAAGTTATTTAACAAAGCTGCAATTCTAAAATTTTGCAAATTCTCTCATGCACAAAAAGATACTTTAATGGACAAAACAAACAATCATACACTTCTGTAGAAGCGAAGTCCATAAAATGGACAGAGGGGTAAAAAATAAATAAAATAAATCACAAAGTCTGGAGCATCATAAGGGAAAGAAAGAAAATCCACAGATATGTTAGCCTTTTATATAAATCTAGTTCTCCACATAAAAGGCTTCATAACAATGTAATTTTCCATCACATCTAAGTACTGTGTCTAGCACATTATCCTCTTAAAATATAAATCAGATGTAAAACATGTAAAGCTGCTTTATGCTGCTTTATTTAAACAGATAAAAAAATCAATAATGACATCTTATTTGTTTTGAAAATCATCCTAGCTTGTTTTCAAATACCATGTTTTATTATTAAACCTCAAAACCCTCAGTTAGATATAGGTTAATCTGAATTAGGCTAAAACAAGGAGCAACTGACTAAATTAAACTTCTCGTCATGCCTAATTAGTGCATTTCTTCATTGGCATTAACAGAGTCGGACTGAACTAAATCTTCCCAATTAAGTCAGTCATGTGGTTCAATGTCTTCATTCACTCAAGTATGCTGCATTTTACATGGAATCCAAAGCTTCAACAAGTCAAGGGATTATTTTAAATTCATTCTGTATTCTGCAATAGCATCCATTTATTAAGGGCTGAAGAGCCCCAAAGGAAGCTCCTTCCAACTGATGTATCATCCAGTACCACCTTTCTAGCTGCCAGATGAACAGTTTAAAGGAGGTTTACAGTGGTTTTGCCCTGAAGTCAAAAGGGGACTGTATTTAACACCAATATTTGACACCAGGTATCTCTGCATTCCTGAAAAAGTATTAATTGACAGATATTTACCAGTAAGAAGGAAACAAAACTGCTGATATATGAGCTAATAAAGCTTAGAAACGCAAGTTCATCGGACTCAAGGGATAACATCTGCATAGAGGCCCAAAAATCCGTGCAAGGTTCAGCTTCTCCTGGAAGCCAGTTTTGCCTTATTTATACAGCTACAGGAGAGGGGGAAGCACAGCAGGCACTGAATACACACAGCACAGAGTCATGAAAATAAAAGAGCTGAGATTCCAAAAGCCAGTAATTTCTCTATGTAAGATACAGTTGCTAACACAATTGTTGACAAAGCACACAGCAGTCAACAAAACAATTCTGCAGATCTTCCTAGGAGGAAAGAGTTACCTGTTGCCCACAGGATAATGGGCAGAGGTAACCAGTCCATGACTAGAAAGACAACAACTGTATGTATTAAGGAGAAGGTTCTGCCTTTCCCATGGGGCACAGGACCCTGGCTCAAGGCAAAGTGACCACCTAAAAAGGCACAGGACTTGTAGCAGACGTCTTTCAGCAGCCAGGTTTGATTAATCTCACTACTACGGCCCAGACATATTTTTGACTTTAATTGATGAAAGTGGACAAGCCAGACAGAGATGAAATGAAATAATATAACTGAAGAAAAATGAGGAAATACTTGGTTTAAACAAGGTCCATAAAGAGGAAGACTGGAAAAGACAAGATGAACAACTTGTCCTCTACTAACGTGGTGCCTGTGCACATTACACACACCCCACGGAGCACCAAAGGGAGGAGATCACTCCAAGCATTCATGTTTTCCTCTTTGTACAAGGTCATAGGCACTGAACAGACTCTTTACTCATGCACAGTGTTAACAATGCCTCAGACAATCACGACATGCTAAACTCAATCTCAGCGCCTCAGCAGGAGCAATTGGCTACAGGAAGAGGAGACACACACACAGGGGTTTCAGAAAGAGATGCTGTTTACAAGGGACAACATGTACAACCTGGAGCTCTCCTCTACCTCCTTCTGCAAAGAAAGAAAGAAAAAAAAACACAAGAAGGAGAGGAACAAAAGTTAGTAGACCAGATTTCTGCCATTAGTTCTGTACAGTGATTTTTATAGAAACTGGGGTAAAGGTTTGCCTCAAGTTGATAACACATTCATGCAGCAGAGTTTTCCCATGTGCTTCCTGGGACATGCACCAGACAATTAATCTCTCACAGACAACCTCAAGTTAAACTCATCAAATTTTATCCATAACTTCACATGCATTAAAATATATGTTTTTGAGAGCTCTTTCTAGAGTTCCTGTTTCATTAAATGAAAAATTTTAAGTAATCTTAACACAGAATTGGAGCTGTCATTTATCATACAGGAAAAAATGGATCTGGATCTATTATAGGGAGGAACAAATTTGTTTCCCTCTCCCACAGACTGCATCCACTGCCTGCATCCTTGCATCTGAAACATCCCCCTTGCTCCCTTCCTCACTCCCTGTATATTTTGCCCAGTACAAGGAAACTGGCAGCTCCCACGGAACACATTTTGTTTTTGCAAATATCATAATGCAGAGAGATATCTTCTGAGTTTATACATCTAGGCAATTTTCCTCTGATCAAAAAAAAAAAAAAAATCCTGAAGCCTCCTACACGAAATCTCATGTTTATGGATAGGCAATTTCAAGGCTAGTAAAGTTACATGAGAGTCATACTCAAAACTTCCGGTACAGACATGATATTTTTTAAGTCTTCCAATCAGATAATTCTCTATCTGCACAGAAGAATCCTATTACTCATTTGTGTATGAAAGATGGTGGGGAAGGAATATCTTCATGGCAACAGAAGACACTCAAATTGGTTTAAAAGCAAAAATAGTTTTTGAAGTTACTGTCTATAAGGGTGTAATTACAGACATGCAATCACTAAGACAGGAAAATAGAGAAGCTATTTTAACTCAATTGCTAAGGAGAAATCAAATTACTTTAGAAAACAAAGTGCTGGATTGTAGCTAAAATAAAAATTCTGTTTTCCACCTTAAGACATGCCTGCATGGATGCTCACTAGGACAGAAAGCCTCTGGACCACCCTGCAGGCTTCACCTTTGGAGCTAAAGGAGGTGAAATCACAAGCAGCAGGATACTGCAACCACCGGTGTGGCACAAGAGCTGTTTTGGCAGTCTGCTCTGCACAGACCAGCTGACCTGGAGAAACTGAGGAAATCTGTGGTCTCTTCCAGACTCAGATGAGAATGTGTTTTGTTTGGCATGGACCCTTCTGACTGTTCTCTAAAGTAACCCTGCCTGTCCTGTTTAATTAAGCAAAACCTTTTCACCTAGACAGACACAATTCCACATTAAGTCCTTTGGTTTTGTCCTTCTTTTTACACAATCACCCGAAGCCCTTCCAACTCATGCCAAATCTCTCCTGACTTGGTCCCTGGGGTCGTTTCAGTGTGTCTCGGGAAGATCCAGGCATCCCTCATTCCTGGGTTTTTAATTCCTTTGCATTTGAACTCTACTCCTTCCTGGCCTCTCCTGTGGAGTCTTGAAGCACAGAAGATGCGGGAGACCTGGACTTGTGTCTCCTCTCAGGTCTGCTGTGGCTCTCAGTCACGTTGAGCAGGGAAACCCTGCTTTTAGGCCCTGGCTGGAAAACACTGAGGACAGATGGAGTCTCTGGCAAAGCAACAGCTCAACAGTAGCAAGCTACCAGTGAGCATATGCAAACTACATATTTTTCAAAAGCGTATTCACTCCGCTCATTTGGGGTTGATTTTCCACAGAAAATTCCTTGACACAGGCTAGCACTGCCAAATTTTAAGACCTCAGGGCACTAGAAGCCTCTCAAATGTAGGTCAAACTTATTTTTATACAAATACAAACCAACACATTTTGCATTAGACTAATTTTTGGATAATTAAAAAAAAACACACAAAAAAACATTTTGGCTTAAAATCCATAATCATCTTTGATTTCTGAGGCCCATCAATTTAAGGCAGTTAGGGACAGTTTCAGGCCAAATGTAAAATTTGGCAAAGCTCTGAGTAACTGCAGACACAGATTTAAAATCTTGTGTCTTACTACAGCACGTGCACTCACAGCTTCATCAATGGTGACTAACTCGGCTAAACCCTGATCACAGAATTCTTTCACAATTTCACTTTTGAGCAGTCACCTTAAATATCATAAAACCTCTAGCATTTCAGTGCTTTACTTTAAACAAATTCAAACTATCATCTTCTTCACTTGCACTTTTTATCTTTTTTTTTTCAAATTCAAGCTTTAAAAGCTTCCTCAGATTTTCAGGGAATATTTTATTTTTTTTCTTTTGACTTCCAATTAAACACAACAATTATTTATATGCATCTGCCAAGTTCCAAGTTCTTTCAGTAATTTGCATCTGTGTTCAACTATAAATAATTTAAACCTTTATGCCAGTGCATCATCTCTGATTCACCAAAACATGCATATTTACCAACACCTTCAAACTTATCTTCCATTCCTTTGCTGTAGGCTGTTGCCAACCACATTTAAGAAAATACCTTGAACTGAACTTCTGAGCAAATGTGAGGTTTAGGTTCAGAACCAAAAAACAGCTGCAGAACTGGGTTTTCAGTGGACCTTATCTGGGAACTGAAAAGGCTATTAACAGCAAATTACATTTTTAAAGTAAGACAGAAACACTCATCTACAGCTGGGGAAAAAAGCAAACCAACAACATTTCGCTGCATTCCAGGTATGATGCTTTTTTGAAAGGAAGAAAATAAAAGCCTGGCTCAAACTTGAGTACATAGAAACAGGACATAGAACTGCAGTTTCTGTTTCTTGAAAAATGCATGCCAAAACAACACTGTTTCAGAGAGTCACAGAATCACAGAATGTTTTGTGTTGGAAGGGACCTTAAAGATCAAGTAGTGGTTTTTTCCCCAAGGTCCTTCTTTTCTTATCCTCCATACACTTTTTCCCACTATCTTTGAGTCCTTCTGTCTCTCAGAGTACATTTCCTACATTGTGACTTCATCACACACTGATTTTTATAGCTTCAATTGACAAATCTACTATAGATCTATCCTTATGGGAGTGGCACACAAGTACCACCAATTTTTTGTCACATCACTGGATGATGTTCAAGAGAACTGAACCAGACAAGAAATCTTCATCCTGGAGCCAGATCTAAGGTACAAAGTGCAGCTCTGTTCCTCCTTCTCAATTGTTTTGGCTACTTCTTGCCTTGTGAACATGCCTGTGCTGCTCAAACTCTGCTGAGATGAGCAGCCTCCTTTCACATTCAGAAACAGGCTATTTCAGTACTTCTGCTGTACTGTGGCACATGCTAATCCAAACCACTGCCTGTTCTCTCAGGTTCTAAAATTAGGACATATGTCCAGGACTTGAGCATCACACAAACATTACCCAAAAAAAAAAGTATCTGTGCTAAGCCCACTAACAAATCCCATCGTTTCCCTCATTAAAAACGTACTGTTTGAGCCAACTCTATACTAAAGACCTTGCATAAATCAATAAAGCAGAGAGCTGATTACCAGCTTTATGATCTGCATAACTGAGAGGATGACTGGTACAGAAATCAAGTATGTGTTGACAGATTGTTTCTTCACAGTGAAAGCAGAGTCACTGGAAAAGCACTTGGCGTTAGATGACTCCTTCAGCAGCGAGGAGAGCCCCCTGATCATTCTGACCAGCTTCCATGATTAAAAGAAGAGTGAACTCAGTATTTGATACAAGGAAGTTCACAACAAGATTTCATGTTCACATGAAGATTTCAAGATGTAGTTAAAATAACTTCCACTCCTGAAACAAAGCCTCTTTCCTTAACTGTGTAGTGACTCACAGGGATCACACTGAGAAAGCCTTCTCACTGCCTGGAGAGGAAGGGGGAAGATGGACCTACACTTCAACTTTAGGTTCTGTTTTACCAAATCAAGGCTGTCAAAACATGTCCCATCAAAAGATGCCAGTCAGCTCTATCTCCCACAGACTCAGGAAATGAGTTTAGCAACACTGCTCCACCACTGCATCAGCTCACATCTGCTTTGGTCACACATTTCAAAATCTGTGCTGGAAATAAGGGATATAGTTCCCCAGAAACAAATATTATCCATTTCATAGACAAGTTATGGGAACAATATCAAAATACAAGTTTAAACATTCCAGTTTTAAAATTATTATTAGTAGTAGTATTTATTATTTTAAAGGTCTCTACTAGGATAATATCTAGAAGTGATTAAACACTGAGAACTCCCACTTTGTGACAGAGTCACTTGAAGTCTAGATCCACTCAACTCTCAAAACTGCAAATCTGGCTACTTATAGCTCAAATGCACACTTTGTTATCACATGTCTTAGCTATTATATTTAACAAGAAACCAAGTCACGAATTATGACGAAAAACCTCAACACCTGCTATTTGGAAGAAGCAGTGCAAATCTTCCTCTCTCAAAGAAAAAAAAGAAAAAAAAAGTCGAAGCTTGCTAACTGGCATTTCAGCATGTTACACAGTAAATTTTAGGGGGTTTTGTCAGTACTGTTGTACAGCACACGTACTTGTCTTTGTAACTATTTGCTCACAACTTTTAATAAACTCACAAAATGTTCAGAGTTCACCCACAGAATGAAGTGTTGGCCGTTGGCTGCACAAATACCAGATTTTGACATCTCCTTAAAAACATTTTTTCATTTTACCTGAATTTGTCTCCTCAGCAGAAATCCAGTTTCCCTCCTGTGCTAATTCTTTTAAGAGTCTCCTACGCATTTGTCTCTTTTCCCTCAGCACATTTTTGAAATTGTTGATGCATTTGTTCAGGTAGATGGTCTCTGCGCACACCTTGTCAAGGCTCATGGGCCTGCACTCCTTTCCTGGCTCAGGTAGACAGTCCCCATCTTCTCCAAGTTCCTCAGGAGGTAACTGCTGCCTAGCAGGGATTTCACAGACAGATGATGGCAGCACACTGGAAACAGGAGGCTCATATGAAACAGAGGAAAGACTGGAAGGAGCAAATTGCATCTGAGCAGACACTTCACTGTTGACATTTGCATTTGCCTGGCTCTCAGAGGACTGACTAGGAGGGGTTTCTGCAAAGTAGTCAGAGCTGCCACCCATACCTGAACTGGTCAGCATAAGCGTGTTGTCATCATCCATCTGTAAGCCACTATCATTTTCCAAAAGAATTTCAGAATCACTTGTCTCCAGTTTATGGAACACCACTTGCAGAGCAGACCTGAAGTGGTGAATAGCTTTCCCAAGCTTATTCGTGTAAAACTTCATATCTACAAGATCAATGTTGTCCCGGGAGTGGTCAAGGAAATACTGGGAATTTTCCAGCACATCCCTAAAGACCTGATCAGTTGGATCTTGATCATTCAGGTCCATTTGGATCATATCTTTCAAGCTATCACTACTGTCAGCCATTTCATCTGTTGTATGATCATAGCTAATGGTTGTCACCCCACTAGAAACATCTTCTCTTTGAACATCACCTTTCTCTGCACTGGTAAATTTGCAAGAGTTATCATAGTCTGTTTCAATTTCTTCTGTGGTTATCCCCTCATCTTTTTCTAGAAGAGAAGAAGAATTCTCAGTGATGCTTTTAGTGTCAAGCCTCTGCTCACTACCATTACTTGAAGCACATATCTGGCTTGCGTGGCCCGAAGAGTCAGATGAGCAGCAGTGATTCCCATCACCTGATTTAGGTGAATTGGTCACCTGTGGAGGTTCAGCAAGGTCCCTGTCATCTGAAGTCTGCTCACTGCAGCTTACTGTTTGTGCTTCCTTTCCAGCTTCAAGTATCAAGGTGTCTTTCTTGGTCAAGGCTGACTTCTGCTCAGAATCGAGTCTCTCTCCTGCACACTCTGCTGTCCTAATTGTGCTTTTATACTTAACCTGGCATGAGTCAGTCTGAAGGTGCCCAACTGCATCAGTTCTCTGAGCTCCATCAGGATTCACAGAATTATGATTGTTTTTCTTCAAGCCAGACTGCGAAGAGACTGAGTCTGTTTTCTGGCCCCTCTGGCCATTCTGCCTCTTTTGCTCCTCGCTGGTAGCAACCCGGACCCCTGAGCTCTGCAGAAGGATAGACTTCTGTAAAATAAAGTCTCTCTGTTCACAACTCACAAGTTTCACAACTGCTGGTCTTGGCATTAATGGTTTGCCTGTACCAATATCTGACCTATAAGCATCTTTTATATACTTACTGCACTGAATACCATTGAAACAGTGATATTCAGACAATAGGCTGCAGATAAGATCTACTGTGTTTTCATCATCTTTCTCTGGGATGCCATAAAAATATAACACTGGTTCTTCCTTTTGTACATCCCTTCTTGGCTCTCGAGCATGCATACCCTGGGTTTTTCCACTGGAACCACCTTGCAGGCCTTCTATCTCACTCAAGACAGTGTCCACACAGCTGGAGACTTCATCCACAGAGCCTTTTATCAAGGTGAGGTGCTGACGGAGCTCTGCAATCTCTGTCTGGATTCGACTTATTCCCTGTAGTTCTTTAACAATGTAATCAACCACATCAGCTGAGCGGTCTCTTGACTGCCTTCTTCGACTCTTGTATGCAATGGTCTTTTCCTTGGGAAAGCACGCTTGCCTTTCAGCTGCATCCCTCCAGCTCATGGTAATGCTCAGGGACGAAAGGTCCTGCCCCTCAGACACTCTGCCCTTCATTTCAGAAGAGGTCTGCGTGATACCATCAGAACTTCCCTGCAAGTCCTTCTTGTTCTGCTGAACTGAACATGGTATTTTTACGTAGCCACCCCAGTTCAGTTCCACCTCACCAACACACACTTCACTCACTCCCTTGGAATCATGTCCTCCATCCTGATGAAAGTCCCCTCCAGCCATGGAAAACTCAGTGCTCGGAGAGCTCCTGTTGATTCCACAAACGAACATGTCTGACTCAATCTCCACTGGGGAGAGCTGGCAGCGATGTGCATGGTTTGAATTATCATCTACCTGGCCTTGGAGAAGCCTCTTCATTTTGTCCCGCAGAAACAAATGGAGTTTTTGCTTCCGGAATTGCTTCCTGCCCTGCAGTTTTACAACAGGTTTTCTGTGCAGAAGTGAAAATTCATTTTCTTGCTTTTTCAATCTACTTCTAGCAAACATCATCAGCTGCACCTGTGTTTCTCATAGTGCTACAAGCTGCACAAGCACACATCAATCACTTCTCATTGCACAACTTGCATCCAGTTTTTATTCTGTCATGAGGCAGCTACCGAAAGAGGGGAAAAAAACATTACGGTTTGGTTCAGATAGAAATATCCGAGGTAACTTAAGCAGAAGAATTTTAAAAAACCCCAAAACCTAAAACCAGCATACACATAAAATCAGACAGAAAGAGGATGAGCTATTTAAAGTGTACAGACATTGTCTTGGATTTGGCCACCTCCCCAGATCAGGTTCTTGTTGGAATAAGTGTTCCTCACTCCCTCTTCTATTCAAGAGAGCGGAAAAAAAAAAAAAAAAGGTCAAATTCAAAAAGCAATTCTGTGGTCGTTTTTCTACCAGGTTTGCAAATTAATCTCAAGCTTGAGCTCCTGGCAATTGCGCATTGTGTGATTTAATTACCCCCCAAATGCGGAGTTCTGACATTATAAATTCTATCCTTGCACATTTCCTCTCCTTTCAAGTTCACAGTCTTCATCCTTTCTTCAAACCAAAGCAGAAATCAAATTTAACTTGGCGCAGTACCAGCTAGCCCACAAGAATTGCACAAAATGATGTAAAGTGGCAAGAAGACTGGATGGCAGATTTTAGGAGTAAAACCTTTCTGCTATTTTAGTATTTTCATCTTAATATTTTGCTACGAAGCAGTAAAAAAAAATCCAGAAAATGAACCAAACAAAAAAAACCCTCAAAGCTTGCAAGCTCCCAAACTAACCTGCAGTTAAATATGCTACACTCAGCATATGCACAAACAGGCTGAGCTGACAGCATGAAGCTTCTGCATGTCACTTCTACTCCAGCTCTGGAGATTTTGCAGTTGATTATTTTTCCCAATTTAAATCCCCTCTGTAATAAGCAAAATAAAAACAAAAAAACCCCGCAATGCTAACTACTTTAAACTTCCATGTGCCTTTACTGCCTTACTTACTAAGCGACATACAACCAATTTTTCCTCCTAAGAGCAGGGCACACAAGAGACCCACACAGGATCCTCCCGGAGGCAAGGTGACTGGAGAACACAACTGTATTTCATGATTCAGTTTGGATTTGCTGCCTGAAGCACATATTCTTTCTCATATCCTTGTTTTATTTAAGACTTACGGTAACTTTCTTTCATTTTTATTGTTTCACTTTGTGGGCAGGAAGGGAGAGAGTGTTTTTTGATCTGGAGGAAGCAGCATTGCAAATACCAATCTCTATAATTAGAACTAAATTAATATGCTATAAAAGAGGTTGCATCTGTGCTTCAGGTTTAAGCTTCCTCATCAAGCATCTCAGCTGAACTTCCATGCCAAAGGCAATACCTGCCCTTTTGTAGGCTAAACAAATTCTCTGTGAGATTGATTATCAGCTTCTTTAAAGAAAGTTCTAATTTTCTAGAATTTTCAGGCCATTGGTCCAGAAAAATTAGTTGAGATTTTTGGTGGGTTGATTTTTTGTTTGTTTGTGGGGGGTTTTTTGTTTGTTTTTGGTGGGTTGGTTTTGGTTGGTTTGGGTTTTGGTTTGGGTTTTTTTGGTGTTTCTGTTTGTTTGGGGGTTTTTTGTTTTGGTTTTTTTTGTTTTGTTTTGTTTTGTTTTGTTTTTTTTGTTTTGTTTTATCTAACTATTTCCTCATAAAACAGGGTTGACATAAGAAACATCTCAGACTCTCTTCTTCCACCACTTACACAGTTTAGCCACTTTCACTTGAGTGGGTAACTAATATTTTAACATAAAAAAATCACTTCTGTACCAATCGTAAGAATTGAAGAGAGAAGAATTGCTTGGAGAATCTCCAAGAATTGCTTGGAAAGCAAGCAATTGGATTCAACAGCAGCCAAGAAAAAGAGCTCCACAGTTGTGGCTCCCTACATGTATTGCTTGAGGGTAGCACACAGAAATGCTAATTTCAAATATTATCCAGCATATTGAACTCCAAGTGCTAGGAGAAAAGCCTACATACGCTTGTGCAAGGCTTCCCTCTGAAAGCTCAGTCTTCATCATGTTTCCTTCTGCATGCAGCTTTCAAGGCACCAGAGAGGCATAATGATAACTTTAGTTTTAAAAAAAATCAATTGAAGACAGAGCTCGCTCTCACTTCCTTTGTCTGCTACAACACCCAAGAGCAACAGCATTTTACAGAAATCACCTTTTCCTTTTGTGGCATATGTATAGGTGTGTGTGTGTATATATATATATATATACACATACATATATATATATATACATACATATATATATGTGTGTGCGTGTGTGTATGTGTGTGTGTGTGCGGTGTGTACAGAGGAGTGTCTACTTCACTGGAGATTTTCAAAAGCACATCTTTGATTTCATCAAATACCAGCAGTACCTTTCCATCTTTCCCCAAGAAGGACAGAAACTCCTTCCTCCAAAGCCGGGAACAAGGCCAGAGCAGAACACGTGGACAGTAGCTTTGGCTCAGAGGGAAGCCTTTCTACCTCTCTCTACAGTGGGTGGAAACGAACGAAAATCACTGTTTACCACCAAAGATCAAATCACTGCCCACTGAGTGGAATGCCAAGAATCAAGTAATAGAATTGCCCTCTTTGTCTGTCTCCAGCAGGCTTCCTCTCTCCATTCCCCACCCCAAGCCCACGCTCAGACCTGAAGCTCTGAGCATTCACTCATTCTGTGGGCTGGTCCCAATGTGTCTCTGTACCTCCTGCCACATCCTCTCCTCCTCCTCTCCACCCAGGGCTGTGCGCATGCTCCTGTCCCCTTCCACACTCCAGACTAGGTGCTCTGCAACTTGTCTCATATAAAGATCCCTGATTTCTCTCGTGTTGTCTTGTGTGTTAGAGCCATGCTTTTTTGTAGCACAGACATGTGAAGCGACAATAAAAGTTAATGCAGGCTCACCCAGGAAAAAAACTTAATCTAGATGCAAATCCCTGCTGAAGCCTTTTGCTCTTCCAGAATCACTCCAGGAGTCACATTAACACATAACAAGAAATCAAGTCTTTTAGAAAATAATATTTGGATCCTGGTGTTCTGCCAGATGTTGCAAGCCTTCACTGACTACACACGGTTTGTTCTGACTGCCTTGCTAGCAGGCATTTCCTTCCAGGAGAATTCCATGCTCAGTTCAGTACAACTGTCTCTAGATGTGCTAGGGAGCAGCAGGCACAGGCACCACCACTTCTATGTTCCCCGACTTCCCAAAACAGAGCCAGCCTCAAGCTCAACATGAGGAATACATTGCTGCTTTACTTGGGGATGTTTGGGTTATTTTGTTATTCCCATGAAGACAAAGCCGACAAATTACGATTTTAGAGAGGGGAAACAGGTGAGTTACCACAAACACTGCACATCTTACTACCTTGTCACTGGACACACTTCTGAAATAGCCTTGTAACACATGAACAACAGATACTTTTCCTCCTGACATACAGATTTGCCATGACAACAGGAGTAAAAGCATGTCATGCCAGCATCCACAAATGAGAAAAAAAGAACACGAGAAGTCCCATGAAGGAATAAAATCCAATTATGTTATCTCTGCTGATCAGCTGGGATCAGCTATGTTTTATGCTTACAGCATAAAACAGAGAGTGAGGCTCTCACCAGGGAGAGGGGAGGTGACTGCAACCCCCTCTGAGCAGCATCTTCAGTTCTGTGAGACACTGGACCAGCATGGTTCAAAACAAAGGCCACATTGTGTGCCTTAAGCACTACCCCACACTGCAGCAGGCTGGCTGCAGTCTGGTGGAAGAAAAGGGGGTGAGAGCACAAAAACTCTGCTAAAGTGAAATATGTTTATCTTACAGAATCACAGATTTGTTTAGGTTGGAAAAGATTTTTAAGGTCATAAAATCCAACTATTTACTCAGCATTGCCAGGGCCACCACTAAACCATATACCTGAGTGCCACATCTATATGTCTTTGAAATATCTCCAGGGATAGTGACTACACCACTCCCATGGGCAGCTCATCCCAATGTCTGACACCCCTTGTTAATGGCTATCTAGTTTTCATCACACTAAGGTTAATACTGAGACACCTTTAGCCCAGAGTGTCATGTTAGAAGGTGCTCGTACCTCAGGGTACATGAAGTGTTCAAGGAACCCAGCAAAGAGATATAAAAACAATTAACCATGATCAGAAAAACATTTCAGAGCAACCTTTCTGGCTACTGACTCATGCTACTGAGTGAAATCTTTTTGATTAGATTATATTTGCAGTATCCTCCACACAACGTGGTATTCCTTTACCTGTACTAGCAATTACACTTGGAAAAGGAAAAATAAATAAAATGGCAGATAAACGGTCTTGCTACTTTTAAAAGTGCCATTTAAACATGAAGAATACCAATAACTAAAATGCAGGACGTTGTGGGGAAAAAGATTTTGGCATTTAAAAGAGAAAGAAATCATGGCTAAGGCTGCCATAGCAACATCGCCCCAGCACTCAGCATGCTGAAACATTGACTCTTCCTGAGAATATTACAGCATTTTTAAACACAATAATTGCTGAAAGAATCCTAACAAGGCTTGACAGAGATATGAAGAGTTATCACCAGTTTTGCTGTTTGACTTCTGGAGATGAGCCTGCAATTTTCTAATTAATATCATTAGATTTAATTTTGGGTTGGCTCATACCTGAACATGGCATTATTGATTTGCTCCTGAGAATGTGTCTTTCTTCAAACCTTCTTCTGGTAATTAACAAAAATTCTAACTTTTGAGTCCTAACCTGGATGATCAGATCAACAAGGTACTGAGCTGAGCAATCCTGGGCAAAAAGCAGCAGAGCTGGAGAACAAAACACACCGTTGAGAAACACCTTCACCTCAGGACATGTAGGCAGAAAGCAACGTGCAGAAGAGACACATATGGAACTCCACAGTGGATTGAAGAGGAAATACATTCATGCCATTGAAAAGACAGTAGTTACAAAAGGATGACAATAATTTTACATAAAACAATGTGAGGAGAAGAACATTACCCACCTACTAGGGTTACCTACTTGGTAACCCTTTCACAGTCTCTCTGCTGCCAAGTCTCAACGCTTCCTGTTCAGGAATTACTGCTCTAGCTGCAAAACCACATCCCAGACCTATCTGTAGAACTTTCTTAAGTTTTTAAACACTTCCAAATATATTTTATAGGTTGTATCGGTACCTACAACATTTATTTCAATACAGCTAAGCAAAAACTATGACAAATCTAACCCACAAGATTTCAATGCAATGACAGCCAGCCCTCACACCTGACACATTTCAGAAAAAAAAAAACCACTTAAAACCTTTCCGGAGCAGTTTGATAGAAATGACAAAAGGTCAGGTGAGGTCAATCAGTCATCCTCAGGGTGGAAAACTGATCCAGGGAACACTGCATATAACACAGTTCTGCACCTCCCACAGCACAGTTATTTCTCACCTTTTACAGAAGGCCTGCTGACCAAGGGGAAAAAAAAACACATCTGAATAATACTTTGCCACATCAGCAAGTTATCAGGGTAGCTACTAAGTAAAGGAACAGTAAAAAATCACAAACTATGAGGGTAAAACACCCACGGAAGTGTTGCGAGTTCATGGCATTCACCAATGCAAAAACTTCTGTTGCAAAACACCATAAAATTAAACCAATGTAATGGAAGAGTATGACTGCGTGATCGAGGAGACACCACTTTCTGCCTTAACTCCTTAATACCCTGTTACAAATTTAGGGGACACCCCAGAAGTTAAGTGTGTCTCAGCTTTCTGTAAAATGGGGACTAATGTCTGTCATCCAGACAGCATCCCTTCTGTGAGCACAGATGGAGGGGGACTGAGACATCCGAAGTCCAGCTGCCTTGGGAACCCCTGGAGGGCACCTCAGCACCAGGCAGCCCTTCCATTCCTCAGTGCCTCAATGTGCTCATTCCCTCTGCGTCCTTCTATCCCAGCTTTTCCTGCAGGCTGGAGGCAGCAGTGCCTGGCACAGCGATGCATTGCCTGCAGTAACAAATGAGGTCTGTCACCACCTGGCAGCCAGGAAAAGGCGGCATCCGGAGACAGAAATAGGGGTTGTCCCCAAGCACAGAGGGAGGCACAGGCTGCAAGCTGCCGACCATGGCAGTGCAAAGGCTCATGCCTGGTGAGCACCAAGCAGCAAACGCTAACTCTGAGGCACCCACCAAGCTCTGAGACAACCCTGTGCTGAGGAAAAGGCAAAAGGGATAACTCACTACTGAAAACAGACATCACAGCTGCTTCTGTCTATCTTATGTAAAAGTTACTTCACTTCTTTCCAGCAAATATGAAACCTGAGCAGCAGCTATCAGCAGTTTAAGAGCAAATGGGGAAATAGTTAAGTTCAGCAGTACCCTGAACTGAGTAGCTCCAAAGCATGGGGGCTTTGTACACAGCTGAATCAATCAGTAGATGGCTTGCCCATGACAACCTAAAGCATTAATTGTTCCTTAAAACAGATTTACCCCAAATCAGGATCCTAAGAACAAAGCATTATATTGAACACATGGGGCAGGATCAAGGAGCAACTTCTTGTTTAAAGAAAAAAGCCCCAAGAACTGAAACAAAATTATCAGGGCATGCTGACAAGTTGGCTGGCCATGGGATGAAAACTCTAGAAATGTCTTCCAGATTTTGGGGAAAGGTCTCTGATTATTCAGCTACCTCTAACCAGAAAGAAAACAGACAACACTGACAGTACAGAGTACCTCTGGCTTAAATGAGGTTTGCATGCACTGTTATGAAAATGCTGAATTATGCCAAAAGCTCTGCCTAGACTAACAGAAACAGAATGTGCTGTGCCTCCCCTCTACTTGCAATCCAACTTACAGCCCAATGCTGAACCACTGCTGGACCAACAGTGTGAATTCTCCAAGTCCTGCATTTCTGACAAGAACCACCATGAACCACTCATCAGTAAGGATTTTCTCAAAACTCTGATGACTCACTGATGATGTTTGGAGCTGGTTTTTCAGGTGACAGTGCCTCAGCTCACAGGGACATTCAGGCAGGGGAGGGACAGGCAGCACTCACCAGCACAGGGTGATGAATAAGGACACCCTACTTCTGTTGTCACGGCAGAGAAAGCACAGCCCTGGTACAGACTGGTTCTACACAATCTTACTCACTGATTCTGACCTGTTTTGCACTCCCTTAGGACAGACACTTGGCAGTGTTCAGCCAGGCTGGATGAAGGTACCATATGCAGCAAATGGAATAATTAGGGTTTTACAGCTCATGATATTAAAACGTAGCACGTGGCAACTAAAATCCTCCTGGGCTAAAACTGCAGCTTTACTTCTATAAGCTCCCTCCTTTTCATCTCAGGGACTGAGGACCTTAGCATTCTGTATTAAGCCTTTAGGTTTATCCCCAAAAGGCTTGCTCCATTAGCAAAAGAAACCTGCCCATGTAAATGGAATGAAAACTGAAAAGATATCTGAAAACAGTCACACCATCTGCTCTGATTCACGAGCTTGTACAGCATCCTCATTGCCCCTGCATGCCAGTCATTCCATCTCATCAACTCACAAGCTTCTCAGCACAAGAAATCAGGCCAATGACAAATACTCTCTTTAAAAAAAAAACCCTTTCTTAAGTGACATTTAAGCGAGAATCAAACCAGTAATTTATTACAGTAATTTATTACTTCAAGTTATTTGCCTCTCAAATGATCAAATTTAAATTATCCCCAAGCTCCTTTCCCTTTAACTCTTCTTCCCATAGTGATTTCGATGTCAAATTCCAGCTGAGATACAAACCCTCCTTACAGAGAAGTATGAGAAGTAAACAGACACAACCTCAATTCTACCAGTCATAAGAAATCTACAATTAGTGTCTAATGGGTGAAAACAAAAACTAAGAAATACAGAATACAAATGAACAAACTAAGTGTAAACTGTTTTACAAAGCACATTTTTAAATCCAGTCAGCTTCCAATGGAGCTATTGTATTGCTAAAGTAAACACACACACATGCACACAGAGAGCTCACTCTAAAAATAAAGAGCAATTCTCCTTGGTTGCTGCCTACTTGCAGTTTATACCCAGGCACTTCATTTGTTCCAATCTTTCACTTACCTTGCTGCTTCAAAATAAAACAAAATATTAAAATGTAAAGGAAATGTATAGAATTAATAGAAAACTACAGAATACAACAGCTTGCTCTCATAGAAAATACAAGTCCTGAAGGATTCCTAATGTTGTTAAAGGTTCCCCGGATAATGAACTTTCACTATGGAGATTATCAACATATTGTTGGTGTCCCATCTGAGGTATCAGGGAAAGCAACGTTAAAGGCACCGAGAGTTTCCCGTTCCACAGCAGCGCTAGGATGAGAAATCATGTAAAGTTGAAGGCATGTTGAAGGGAATAAAAAATGCAAACAGCTACTAAAAAATCCAAAAAGCAAAAACCAGCAGAAGCTAATGACTGCAAAAGCTAAAAATGCAGAAATCCTTTTGGTTTCCAGGAGCATCCCTCAACAGAAATTCTTTAGTTCCCCACCACAGTGCATCTTTTCCCTTTCTCAGGCTGTACCAAGTACAGTTAAAACTTCATCCTTCTCTTCAGATGTGACTCAACAGAAAATATTGTACTTCAGAGGCAGAGAGAAAGCTGTGCAGCTACTTTACTCCTCCTCGTCAGCTGCCTACTGCCTAGCTCCTCACACACGCAGCCTCCCCGCTTCACTCCTCGCCTCAAAATGATTCTCCACTTTATTATCCATTCAGAAGGAAATACGAACTGATGGAGCCAATCTGACTAAAGACAAAACGCACTCCTTTGGCATTACGAGAGCAGGCAGCGCAGCACAGCACAGCGAGCGGATCTCTGCTGGAAAAGCGCTCTGGCATCCAGCGGGACTGTGGAGAAGGGGGGCTGGGGGAAAAAGCCCAGGACTCAACATAATTAACCAGCTCCAAGAAGATTTTTTTGCCCAGCTCTGAGATGGAGGTTTATTTTTATCTCTCCTGTTCACCCCCCGACTAACCCACAAGATTCAGCTATGCCCTTGCTGAAATGAATCCAGTTTCCAAGGAAGACTAGTACCAGCTCTGCTACAAGTGTGGGGGATTGAACACCCGTTGATCTCTCATTTCCCAAAAATAAAAGTCACATTGTTACATAAAAGAATGACTGCAGAAGTGTTGTGCACAGAATCAGATCCACTCACGTTGTACTGACACTTCTCTCCTGGGAGTGAGCAGCAGCAGGCACTCATCCTGCGAGAAGTGCCTGAATTAAAGGCGCCATTTATCTGCCCCACAACCTGCTCCAGAGGCATCCAACAAACTGCCACTGAGAAAACCTCACCGGCCAGTTGATCCAAGTTCACATCCCCCTTTCCACAAATGCTCCCTTTATGCTCTCCCCCCTCTTCGTGCACCCAACACAAACACCCACCTCCTTCCCGAATACTGTTTCTCTGCCTCTAGCATCAAAGGCACTGTGTGAGTGCTGGTGTTGCTCAAGAACAACTCACTGCATCTTTCAGAACAGTGTCTTTTCACAGTGTGGGGTGGGATTTTGAAGAGGCCTATATGACTTAGCTGTGGAAATGCCACTATCCTCCCATCTGTTCAATTACCTCCTACCTCCTCATGAGCCAGCCTTGCTGTGAACGATACTTCCCCTTCCACATCTTACCTACACCAATATCAAGTTTTATTCACCACTTCTTCCACAAGCACCACTGTGTTTCCTGTCTTGCCCTCACCAGGGGCAGTGCAAAATCCAATGCTGGAGAATATCCAATGCAGTGTATATTCTCCTGGCACTTTCAACCCTCTGCTCCCACAGTTCCATCCCAGTACCTTGCTGTAGTGCCAGCTGGTAGTAGCCAGGCTAGTGTCCCAGCTCGTTTGTTTGTTTTGGGTAACAAGTTTCACACATGGACTAATGTCACAGTTCACAACACTTTGTCTCAGTAGCACCACTGGTGAACTGTACCCCTGTTCTTTCCCTGTGCAGCCACAACACTGCCCCTTTCAGCCAGGCACAGAAATCACGCCACCAACCTCCTTTCAGATCCTCTAAAAGGCTGATGTTCCTCATGGTCACTCACATCCTCCATCTCCCAGAACATCCCCTCAGTTTTGCTCTTCCCCTTGCTGCAGGGCAGGGAGTATAGGTCAGATTTTGAAAAGTGATTTAGCTTTAAAGGATTTTAAGAGTCTGACCCTGAGCATCTCAGGGTTATATGTTTGCATTCTGCCAGGAAAGCAGGGTTCCTGCCCAACTGAGAGCACTGAGTCTGACTGCAATAGGAATGATTCTACTAAACACAGCAATTATAGTCCTTGAGCTCAGACTCAAAGCTCTGCATCAAATTCATCCACATAAGGATGAAGACTGCCCAGCTGAGAAAATAAAATGAAATCCAGGATTTAAACAGCACTTAGAATCTTCAAAGCTCTGCCTATGAGTAAGATGAGAAAGATCTTGAGAGAGGTCTCTTACATAGCAATAGTTTAAAAATAAAATAGTAGGTATCCATCAGACACTTTTTATTTACATTAACACTCTACAGCACCTGAAGCATCCACTGGACAGCCTCACAGGCTTTTAAATGCCTTACTCTTTCCAAGGATCCTACTACAGGTGGAGCCAAGTGATCTTGCCATCACAGCCTTGGTCCCTCCCATCTTTTCCTTCCTTGGTCTATGCCCATCCCTGCAGCCATCAGTACCAGACAGTAATACATCAAAGTCAAAAATGTACTGGAGTCAAACACAATGCTCCAGCCACAGTTCCTGAGACACAAAGAGCCCATGCAAATTTCCAAACACTGACGCATAAAATACCAATATTCCCATGGCTGTCTTACAGGAACCGGAGAGAAAAACATATGGAAAAGTGAACAAGTCTCGATAGACAGAATATAGGGACATTACTAAAGGAGGTCATGAGCAATGAAGCGCTGGAAAATGTCACTGCCCTTACCACAGCTCACAAGGTGGCTAAAAAAGATAAAAAACCAGGTGTCCTCAGAAAAAAGGAAGATGACACCTTTCAAATATTTAGAACCCTTTACCTAATATGCAGACTATTGAGACAGACTCTGTTTGTCAGAGATTTTTTTCTGAAATAATTTCATGAATAAAATAGGCATGACTTGCACATTAAAAAGTCTATGAGAAAGTGTATGCTTTACCTTAAGGCTCAGAGCACTGAGTTATTTGCTTTCTACTAGAGAAATAAACTTCCACTTAAAAATTTAAATACTTCTTACTGCAATTTTTTAATTCACCAACAGATTTTAATTTTAGGTTGAGCCAGCAGGGAATTATTAAAACTGATAAAGCCTGGCTTAGCTATATAGGCCAAATGCTTTGATGTCTGCGAGGTATACGTTACCCTTTCTTTTTTTTTAATCCTCATTATCTATTTCATTCCAACTTCCTATAAAGTACTGAATTACTGATAAAATTGTAAAAAGTGAGCAATTCCTTCATGAGCATGAGTGGATTAACCAAAAGAAAATGAGCACTCTTCAAGCACTCTTCAAGGTCCCGCTCCTCCCTCTCACACACTTAGGCCCCTTCTCCCTGCAGCAAGACAAGCGAGAACATTTCTACTTGGTCTAGGGCAAGTAGAAAAATAAGTGGCTATGGAAATTAGAGGACAAAAACATTACACAGAGAGATGAAACAAAGAAACAAGGTGGGGGAAGTCAAGACAGAAAAGTCAATGGAGAAAAGCTTGTCTAGAACTGCAGAGAAAAATGCCCAACTAACTCTCTGGTTTAATTCATCTCACAAATGGCCTTGGACATCTCTGAGTCAAGAGCTCTCTAAAACAGATTTTTTATTTCACTGGGAAAATATAAGAACCATCTGTCCCAGATGACACTGCCTAAAGACTGAGTTCTCAGTAAGGCAGCCTAAGTTTAGTGCTGCTCTAGACGTCACATACACAGAGCTCAAATACACAGACTGAAGTTTATCAATTTATTCAGCAGCGAAAACATGCTATTTATTATCTTCTTCAAAGGCACAAGAAGATTAAATCAATCATGAGTCTAAAGACGAAGTGTTAATGAAAAAGCAGTGACCTCCTGCTGTTTGGCAGCTGTCCTCAATGAATACCAGCTCAGAGAAACTGTGCATCACACAACCCAAGCAGTGCTGCTGAGACAGAGCCTGAAAGAGATGAGACTGTATATTCTCAGGCATTTTAAACTGCCCTGCAAATGATGCTGCTGTCATTACAGCAGCTCCAGAATACATTCATGAAACATATACTTAAAACATTGCTGTCAGATGAAAGAACAAATTTAATAAAACGCCATTCAAAGCACTAATGGCTTTCTTTCACCTCTAGGAAACGCTAAGGCAAGGGCAACATACAAACTTGGAAGGGAAGAAAGGCACAGGTACTTCATACAGCACCTTGGAAACTGATAATGGCCTGAAATTACATTGAAAGACTTAAAGAAAATGAAGAAGATAATCTTCCTCAATGTTTCCAGGGTTCTCACCCTTTGAAAAGTTTATTTTTTTCCTTTCATACAAGCTGTATTATTTTCTTTATAGAAAGACAATGAGAATGGTACTAGTTCATTGAAAAAAATGCTACAGATTAGAGGTATTAGGACTTTATCTTCCAAAAACAGGCAACCTCAGTTCACTTGTTGTGAATGGCTGAGACCAAACCACTGGCTGACTCATCTCTACAGCAAAGATGTTTACACTCCATATGTAACATCATCCAACTGTAAGCATATCTGCTGAACTCTGAGATATCAACATATCTGAACAAACAGAACCAAAGACTTTAACATACCTGAGAATGAAGAGTACTTCCAAGGCCAGGAATGTAATAAGATTCAAAGAGTTGGATTTTTGTGAGGTCAATAAAAAAAGGAATTAACACTGCACTAATATTTTTTAAGACCCACAAACTTTACACCTTCACAGATTAAGTTTAGGGCAATCTTTATCAGTCAGGCAGCAATCAGAGACCTTTGAGTTGCCTGCAATGAATTCTCCCATCTCTGTCCCTCTGCGGCTGCTGCTACTGCCCCATTCAAAAAACTCTTCCAAAGGCTGAACAGATCTAGTCTCACATGAGAAGTCCTAAGGTGCAAAATCCTTAAGAGTATTGGTCATAACGTCAGACACCCTCATATTATCACCCTCCATTTAATTTGTTTACAGCCATCATTGTTACTCACAGGGGCAATGCCTTTCCTCAGAGACGTGAGGCAGCCTTTAAAGGCAAGTGCTAAACCTGCTCATCCCCTTCTTGTCTTGATAAGGATGTTTGCATTTTTGATTTTGGGATACAAAAAACCCCAAACACTACCAGCTCTGCACACTTACATAAAAGGCTATTTTATTCCTCATTCAGTAGGCTCCAACCACTCTGGGGCACAAACAAGCCTTGGCTCCCAGACACCACACTCCCTTCAGAAGCTGTCGCCGACACAACGCCAACCCCACTCGTCACAGCCCACACCAGCCTTCAAAATCAGGGTGATGAGACTCTAAAAGCAGAGCTGTCTCAGGTGACAGGTTGTGGGAAGCGTGTTGTCTCCTTGTGCCCCAGCAAAGACAGACATAAAATCTTCTTTGCATACTCCTGAAAACATCAGGATAACCCCAGAGCTCTTGTCCTGGGCTTTGGCTGCCCATCCGAAAATGCAGAAGCCCTCCTCTAGCTGAATGATCATTCTCTACTTTTAATTATGAAGTACAATTAGAAGATGGGCTCTTGAAAAAACGATGGTGCCTTCTGCAACTCAGACAACTTGAAATTTTTAACCAGCTGGATATCCCCATTCTGAAAACAGCTATTACCAACTATTATGCTGGTTTTTAGACTGGAGTCAGCTTAAGTACCTTAAGTCAACAGGCAGCATGGAAGCATTTACAGCAGAGAAAACTCTCCCTCTGCTGCCTCCTCCTTCAAATTACATGTCTCTCCCTTCTAACAGCACCCAAAATATAAGGACTTGATATCCTACGAAATTGGAAAATTACAATCAATGCGTTAATTGCACATCTAATTAAATAATCAGCATCCCTAAAATGCAAAGGCATCTGGGCACAGACATGTGCTGTGTGTAGAAAAACCTGTAATTATGCTCTCAGTTGGAGCTGTAATTGCTTTTTTGATCAAGAAACCTGGGAATGAAAGGTTGCAGATTATATGAAATGTAGACCTCAAGCAGACATAACAGCTTTCCAACATGAACGAGAGGCAAGCACAAGGGAAGTAAACTATTCAGCATTTCTATTGTAAACACAGAAAAAGAAGTAACAGACTTAACCTGCAGCAGTGGAAAGCTAGGTTACACACCTGGAAAAGCTTTTAATCAGCAGTGAGATAGCTTATCAAGGGAAGCTAAAAAATCTCTTTCCCAGAAGGTTTTAACGAGTGGAAGCGCACACATTTTAAAGGGATGATTTTGAAGAAGACAGATGGTCTAGTTAATCTCTTCACATCTCGGTTTTGTTGCTCTTTATCCTTCAGAGCCTATCTCAGGTAGGAAACTACAGAGTAACACATATAGCTAGCTAAGGTGTGAGGGTACATTACTCCCCACAGGTAGTCTGCAGGACAACGCCGCTTCCCACAACACAACAGCTTAGTTCACACACTGCAGAGCCCATTTTTCCTACCTGAGCTTGACAGTGAGAACATGGAAATTGCCTTTCACAAAACTGTCCATGCATTCTGCGAGGTCAGTCCAACACACAAGGATTTGGCTGAAGGAGGTAAGTGCCTTGATCCTACAAGGTAGCACTCTATGAACTTCCACAATTCTTTCTCTGGTTGAAGGTTGAAGGTAAACCCCCTTTCTCAGCTAGAAGAGGGTGTCCTTCTGCTCACTGAACAAGAAACTATTTAACATTGTTTCCTTGGTGTTACTCAAAGCAGGATGGTATGCTTTGCTCATTATATCACAGCCAGACCCTACCACTACAGTTACACCACCATTACATGCAGTGGGCTAAGGGGCACTCCTCATCATATTACTAAAGTAATTCAAGCTTAATTGGTGTTTTGACAGCATACCTGTGAAGTTAAAAAGTCCCCACTACAACTGAAGTACAAGGGCAGCATCAGGTCAAGAGCTTCTTCTCTGAACACTCATCTTAGGACAACAAACCCCAGATTTCTCAAAGTAATTAAGTTGGGAGCATATCAAGCACTAAAAGTCCGGCTTTTCAGCTACTTCACTTACTGCTCTGATAACTCATTTCCAGAATCTTAAATCAAATAACCAGAAATCAATTCATGGATCTGAGAGAGAGGAAATGGAAAAATACTTTCAAAAGCCACAGTGGCTTGTCCAGCATCATGTAATAACATGGCAGGGGAATAACAACTAAAAATCCTACAAATCAATGTCCAGCTACCCCTCTGCTAACAGGTTGCGTCCTCTACCAGCACTTTCTTTCTTATTGCTACATATGTTTTCAAAAAATAGGGAGAAAACATTGTTTACTATCCTACCTTCATCTTTATGTCTCCTGGCTTAAGTAATATGCTTTTCTCTTGGTGGGAATAATTTTGTGTATTTATATTTCCTGCAGAAGGCAGCAGTTGATTAATGAACCCAAATGTCCCACAAATGCTTGCTGCAAACCCCATACAAGCATCTGTCAGTCTCTGAGGACACCATTAACACAGACATTGAACAAGAAAAAAAGAACTGCCACATCAGGGGTCTGACAAAGTCAACTCCAGCATATTACTATTAACCATATTAATAAACTCAGACACACTTTTCACATCGCCAGTAAAAGCATTTGACAAGCTCACACTGGACCTGAATTAAGGCGCTCTGGAAATCCAGTCAGCTCAGCTAACTGGGAGGGGCAGAGGAAGAAATTTAATGCAAAAAATTAAAAATGCCTAGACTAAGAAAGCCTCTGCAAGAGGATGAAAACTGCACTACAAACCAGCCTTTGATAACACAGCTGACCTGAGTCAAGTCACTGAGAGGCCAATTGGCCCCTTTGGCAAAAGTCTGTGATGGGAGGGGCAAGCACAGCTGCACCAAAGCACACACTCAACTACTGAGCAGGGATGATGGGGTTATTCCTGTATCTGGTGCCACTGTTCAGTACTCCCAGGTCACAGAAACCATTCCAACCTCCCAGAGAAACAGGCGTAAAGGCCAGATTAAAAAGGAATGATCCTGGTAGCTGTAAAGAGTTGTATATTAACAAGCTATTACTGCTGCAAGCTAAAAATAGAGTGAAATAATTTGGAGGAGTAACATGCATCCATGTCACAAAATATGAAGGAAAGTTGTACTTGCTTAAAATTGAGTTCCTTAAATTAGGCATAACAAAATTCACAGTGAATACACCAGCCAATCCATAGGTATTTGTGTAGACAAAACTGGATCCCTCAACTACTCGTTTTATGAGACACCACAAAAAAACTTGCATGACTTCAATCTGTTGCACTAACATAATATACTGAATAAAAATAGAAAAATATAAATAAATTGCATTAAAATTTAGCACTCTCAGTTTCTCAATAACAGTTTCTCAAAAATGTGTTTGCTATCTTAAAATACAAGGTGAATATTGACTCATTAACAAAAATAAAACCCAGATGGAGACATGGTTAAAATAAACTGATCTTTCACATAAAGCAATTTCTATTTGTATTTCAAATACTCTTGTATGCAACAATCTAAAGTATTAACTAAAGTGAGGCTAAATGAATTGAGTCTTGAACTGATTTATCTAAATTTGCTCCTAGATGGACAGCTCTATTATATCTTTTTTAGTGCATGTCCCTGATTTTGTCCCTATTGCTTTTCAAGGTCTCCTATATAACAATTTTCAAGTGGTAGCTTTTAAAAAACTTTTAATGACTATGAATTCAATTGCAATTTACTGCCTAAATAAGAAATTGAAATCCCATCGGGAATTCCTAAAATCTGATTTAAGAACAAACCTGTTTACAAAGTGTACCATATTTTCTGAACTGCTACCACTTGAATATTTGTCAGAAAACAAAATTGTATCTGTGACAGGTTCATTACCAGGCATGAGTCACTAAGAACACCGATTCTTCAAGAAACCCCTCATGCAGTCTAGCATCCTTAATATCTGCTGTGCAACTGTATGGAAAAGCCGCCACTCAAGAAGGGCTGCAACATTATTTCCACAATTTCAGTTCAGTGAGAGCTTCTAAGTAGCAAATACCTCTCTTACGCACCTCTGGTTGTGTTCGGAAACCCACAGGATCCTGCAATGTGGCAGCTTGGTAGGAAAGGCAGGCCGGTGGGTAGAGTGAACACAGGGAGGCCACGCTATAAAGGAACAGTGACGGAGGCTGTGGTTCCACGGACATTTCTGACAGCCTACTTAGAGGCTGTCTGGATGATGAAGTCCCTATTCTTTGCTCCCACAGGCAACTGTCATATAATAGCATTCATTAAAAAAACTGGTTTTAGATTAATTAGAAAGGGCAAAGAAACCAATTTGGAAGCTGTTCACTAACAATTAATAAGATTACTTTCTGATTTCTAGCCTGGGTTTGTTCTTATGGCCTTCTGTTCTTGTGCTAACATGAACCTTTAACTTAAATAGCTGCAAACTTGCCAATATTTACTCCCATGCTCTGTTAGTACATGGCAGCAACAGCTGCTCTTAGCTTCCAGTCTACTAAGCTGAGCCATACTTGTTTGGTCTCATCTCACACAATCTCAGCACCTTCCCACCCTGGGCTGCCCTCTCCAACTTGTATTCTTTGATGTTTGCAATAGTCCGCATTTTCTCCAAATAATTTGATTTGATTCCTACATGTCATATTAGAAATATTACAGAAATACAGGCAGAAGAGACCTATTGCCTACTTTGCTTGCCACAGTGTAGCATGGAGCATAAAGCAATTAATTTTAGTAATTTCCCATTTGCCAGGAAAAGTTTTCTTTTCATAACTATTTCTACAGCCCTACTAGTGACGGCAGACTAAATGAGTTTACACTTACCCAGAATAGCCCTTCCCTCTCTTACTGATCCAATGCATAAACACAGCTTAAACAGGATACTCTTGAGCACATACCCCCATAGCCGGAGAGCAGCATCACTGCTCACCTGGTACTACATTCTGCAAACCTGAAAGGAAAAGCCACCCAGTCAGGAAGAGGCACTCTGCCTAGAGCACCCCAGTAAACTGGCACTCAGATTTACCTCAATCCTTACAGCCTCTGGTACCTGCACGCTTGAGCGACAGATGAGAATCTCAAGCTACATTTGGGATTTCACCCCAGCTTTATGCCTAAATTATCTTTAGTTTTACAGCACACAAAGGACAGAGCTGTCAACAACCTCAGGAAATTCCTCCTGCAGAACAGATATTGATACACTGATGTTCTCAAGTGCCTTTCAGCAGAGGAGGTGTGTTATAAACCCAACTAAAGGACTGCCAGGAAAGGCTGCAGGCCTTTTTCTACAGATTCAAAAACCGAAGAAAGGAAGAACTTGTCCCACCTTCACCACCTCCAGATTTCAAATTAAACCAACAGGGAACCACTGAAAATCCCTTTTGAAAGTGTCAGTCATTAACCATCAAAGCAATAGAAATGAACACACAGTTTGACCCAAATCCAGCTCATCTGATCAGCCCTCCACAATATTGGTCACAAAACTATCCAGACTAAATATGAGCAGACAGCAGACAGTACATGTGTGTCTATTAGATGGCTTAAAAATCCCATCTGAATGCCAAGAAATGAGTCTGGATGCAAAGAATGTTCTTATTAACTCAGTAAGGGTTAACTCAGTAAGAACTACATCCTAATAGGCAGCATTCATTTCCTGCATCACAATTTGCTTGAATTCTATGCAGAAAATAAAAATGCTACTCTGTTTCCAGCTGACACACCTGAACAATGGGATGCCATCCAGAAGTGGACCCGTGGGAACATCATGAGGTTTAACAAGGCCAGGTGCTGGTGCTGCACCTGGGCTGGGACAACCCCTGGTACCAGCACAGGCTGGGCATGACCAGCCCCAGAGCAGCCCTGCCCAGAAGGGCTTGGGGGTGCTGTGGGTGAGAGGCTGCACATGGCCCAGCCATGGCACTCACAGCCCAGAGAGCCAAACGTGTCCTGGGCTGCATCCAGAGCCCCGTGGGCAGCAGGGCAGGGAGGGGATTCTGCCCCTCTGCTCTGCTCTGCTGAGACCCACCTGGAGCACTGCACCCAGCCCTGGGCTCCCAGCACAGAAGGGACAGGGACCTGCTGGAGTCAGCCCAGAGGAGGCCATCAATATAATCAGAGGGATGGATCATGACTGAGAGAGTTGGGATTGTGCAGCCCAGAAAAGATAAAGTTCCAGAGTGACCTGACTGTGGCCTTTCCAGTACCTGAAGGGAGCCCAAAAGGAAGATGAACTATTCACAAGTGACAGAACAAAGACACATGGTTTCAAGCTGAAAGAGAGTATGTTTAGATTAATTATTAGGAAGAAATTCATTACTGTTAGGATGGTGAGGCACTGGCACAGGGAGTCCAGAGAAGCTGCGGGTGCCCCCTCCTTGGCAGTGTTCAAGATCAGGTTGGATGGGGCTTTGAGCAACCTGGTTTAGGGGAAGATGTCCCTGGCCATGGCAAAGGAATTGGAATTAGATCATCTTTAAGGTCCCTTCTAATGCAAGCCATCTTACGACTCTATGATTTGATTTTACACGCTATGTAACACCATGCAGAACTGGAGTACTGACGTCTTCAGGCATTCTATTATGCAACTTAACAGCTTTTGGACCTTTGAATATCACTTTTACAATGGGGGGATAACAAAGCAATCATCTTACTTCAGTCTGGATGCACGGTACTGGAAGACTTCAGTTACACAATCCATACATGACTCCAAAAACAGGCTCAGAAGCATGCAAGGCAACCCTGCTCTACATCTAAACAAGCTGTGTAACAACACAGCTTGGAAAACAAAAAACAACTAAGAGAAAAGCAATACTAAAAGCAAAAATTGTCAAGTCCTAGCCCCTTTTTTCTGGCCTTCTGGCCTTTCCTGTGAAGTTATGTTATTATTCAGTGCATTTGCTAGCATTGCACGAATAGCTATTGCTTCGCTTATGATGCTCTCAGCCAGTGCTGGTTAGCTCATCTTTTAAACTCTTGTGCTTTGTAAGCTGAAGCCCACTGCTATCTCTCTGGTGCAGCATTTCTTGTACAGATTGCTTCAGTAATACACAGAACTGGGAAATATCCCCTCCTCCCACACAGATCCTTAAAAATAAGAGTGTGAAGTCTGGCTCTCCCAACAGCCAATGCTATTTTTAAGGGCTGCGTATGTGGCAGGTAGGAGTCCCCCCACCCACCTCTCCCATTGCACCCCTATTTTGAGCAGAAGCAACTGGCTTACTCCAGTGTCAGATGAAACTCTCACAATTTTTCCTGATAAGTACAGGCATGAGTGTCATGTCGAGGTGATCAGGACACCACAGGTTTCTGTGCCCCATTCCAAATCAGACGCAACCTCTATCACCAGAGCACACTGTTGTAATTATGTTTGCCATTATATCCACAAAAAAAAAGGTGCAAAGGGGGGAGTTTTGCATAAGGTGGCAATGATTGTCTCAGCTCCATTTTTAGTGCTGTTCTATGGCCTTTAGAGGATTCAGTCCACTCTTCATACAGATCTGGGTTTCATTTTTACTGAAAGATTCACCACTACAGCAGGTCTTCAGAAAAGACAATCACTTGGTCAGGAAGGTTTCTGGAAGAGTCTTGGTACAAACGTGAATGCAAGCTGGGCAGCATCAGACAAGACAAAAGAGCTTACTGTAGTTTACCTCGGTTCAGAGGGATGAGCTGCGAGCACAGAGACAGTTCCTTCAGCCTGCCACACTCAGATCATTTCTGTACACAACCACCACAGAAACTGCTGTGACCTGACAGCCTATGAGAAATGTTGCTGGAGAAAAAAAGGCAGAAATCACGGATACACAGCCTTACTAAGAATCTAGGAGTTGTACAAGACAAAGGTCATCTATCGACATCGCCAGCACACTGCTGCCACCCGCATCTTGCTCTCTGATCAGCAGAGATACACTTACATGAAGAGGAATAGAAGTGACTAAGATACCTTTCCCTTCAGAAAAAACCAACTTGTCACAATCAAAACTTGCTTTACAGGACCATAACGAATGTGAGTGAGAATATTTCTCTGGTCTAAGATGTTCAAACAGTTGAGAGAGTGCAGAGAACAGTCGTTCCCTGAAGGAGTGTTACATCTTAGCAGTCAATGCACTTTTCTAAACCATGGCAAACCTAGGTCAAAATCTCAGCGTCACTCAGTACTTAGATCAGGAACAAGAGTCCTATTCCTCCCTTATTCTAGACATACCTACCTTAAAAAAATTAATAGGTATCACAATAGTCCATTTGCAACCAGTGCTGTCATTATGACCTTAGAGAAGCATAGTTCAGCAAACTGGATTACCTGACCATAATGAACAGTACTGCCACAAAGAAAGAGATGCAACTGATTGTGGAACACACCATGTTTGTAAACTGCATCCCAGATGTTGCATAAACACCTTCTCTTTTTTTTTTTAAGGAAATAAATGGAATAAACTTCAGAAGAAAAGCAAACTAATCTTGGATTTCCATTTAAAGGCTTCAAATCAATTTTGACTTACAGATTATGTGCAGCACAGGTCTGGAGAAGCAAAGCCCCCTGAATTTGTTTAGGGCTTTTTCTAAATAGCAACAAGAAGATATTGAGAAAACTGAAGGGGACTGATGCCCAGTGTGCCAGGGGATATAGTTCATCAACACCAAAACTGGGTTTTAGCAGAGATGTCAATATATTGATATGTTTGGAGAAGCTTGCAGAAAGAGCAACTGAGCAGGCTCCGAGCTGCTGTGGTCACCATGGAAAACACTGCACATTGCTTCACAAGAGACCATTTCTCCTAACTACTCTAAAAGGGGAAAGGCTGCTGATCTTTTCCACTGGAGGTAAGGTTATCAAACACCAGCTCAAAAATCACAACAGCAGTTAATGAAGGCACAACACTATTTTCTGGTGTGTATATACAAATAATTATTGCTTTGCTCTAATGTTCATTGTAAAGCACATTAAAAATTATATTATTCCCTACAGATTGTTAGGAAATCTCAGAAAGGATAATAAAAAATGGCTTTTATTCCAAACAGATGTGAATAGGTATTTTATTTAAGATATTTGGAGAAGAAAGAAGCTTTCCCTCATTTGAGCACAGCCTGTCAGATGAACCATTCCTGACAGAGAGGCAACAACACACATAAATTGTTCAAACACCAGAGAATCACCTCACACTAAAAGCTGCTTCAGGAAAGGCACAAAGGGCTTTGGAGTGCCTCAAGACTTGCCAGCCTGCAAACTCAGATGCAACAGAGAGAACCAAGATTATGGCATGAGGAGATAGTCCCCACTACATCTGTATTTGAATGCTTTCTAAATAACTATTGTTGTGCAATCCCTAAGATATCTAAAAACTGCATTTCAGAAAGGATTTGACTACTATAGCCACCTAACAGCAGACAGTCTGCAGTACTGGTGGCAGCAACCCTCGGATCATGCCTGACCAACAGGATCTCCACCTGAGGGTAGGAGTAGCAGATTCATGACCACAAGAAAGTTCTACAGATGCCCATCAACACTGATCCCTAGAACACTTGATCAGGAATGTTGGTATTTTGGTGGAGATCAAGATAACCTCCACAGACCATTAGATAGAAAAGAAGGAAGATATTTAACTGGAGATGTACTTTTTCTGCATGAAGAGAAGTTTCTAGTAACTCTCTGTTAGAGTCACGGTGCTTCAGTTTGCTTCTTTGCCACTGTGTGGGAGGCCTTGAAAATGCAGAGCTTACTCATCTTCACGGGACTGATAAAGAGACACCTAGGCAACAAAGCTTAAGGGAAATAAAATGCCAAAAGTAAATTATTGCATGGACTGCAAGATCCATGAGAGGTAGAAAGGGACAGCTTCCAGTCTTTTGCTGAGTGGTTCAAAACAGTTTGTTCTCCACAGGTGCACAGTCCCTGGTTTTACAGATCAGAGTGCCTGGGTTCAGATGTGGAGGTTGATTTCACACAGGGACAGGCAGATAACTTACAAAGTTGCAACCAAAACTGGCACCAGACCCTGCTGGTCTCTTCACCGTGACTTTAAGTCCAGCAAGGACTCCTTAGGGCATCCCACTGTTGCTTATCAAGGGAATAGTGGTGCTTTGCAGCAAGAGCCTGCTTTCTCAAAACCAAAATAGGGCTTCACACTACAAAATCATCAACATAGCACCCTCCAAGGACTAGGGCTTTTAAAACTGAGACTATCATGGTTCTTAAATATTTGCAGGTGCTTGATCAGAGGTGAAGCTATAAAGCATGAGAAAATCAGACTAAGGGTATGACTGGGTACCTGCAACACTAAAGGAAAACCAAGTTTAGTGCCTGTTACTGCAAGTGATCTTCATATTCCAGAAAACTACTGTCATGAACTACATCTGCCATCTCAGTTTGTGACCTGATTATACATCAGTCAAGAAGAACAGACTACTGACATTTAACAGGGAAACACAAAGGTTAAATCAAAACAATTGGTATAAAATGGCCTTAGTTTAAAAAGAAGGAAACACTGCTCCTGTTACTTTGGTTTTGAAACAAAACCAAGTCAATTGATATATTTAATATGCTGACATAAGAGAGGAAAATTATGCATAATACTTTTTCCCCCTCAACAAATTCAATGTAAATGGAGAAAATCCCAGATCCTATACCCTCTTCTAATATTTAAATATACTTTTAAAAGTTGGTAAGAGAGGTAATTTGATGATTTAACTGAATTTTTGCTCTTCTTTGGTCTGCCAATTCTTTTGTTATACAAAAGTCAGATTCAAATTTGTATAATTTTAGAAGTCGCATAGCTGTGTCCCTAGCTGGAGACTATTTCAGTTACTGAGGGCTGCAAGTTGAAGATGCAATAGCTACGTGTTTGCTCTTCTTCTGGAAAAGAAGCCCCCACTGAGGGACTGCAGCAGATGAACTATCAATTAATCTCTCTTTGTAGTTGAAATTCTAAGTGTGAAGGTGAGGATTACTGAGTCATTCCTAGCAGGGCTGAAAACCCTAGTTGATTCTAGCATAATTAAGTTTCCTCTCCACAGAGAAAGAGAACAAGAAAAACAGCAGAAGTGAAGAACAAAACGTACGTGCATGCTACAACAAAGCTTTTTAAACATGCACAATAACAAATTCCTGTGCCATTTTGTAACTGTCAAGTCTTAATTAAAATACTACATTTCTCTGACTCATGGTCAGAATGTAGGATGCATGTACATTATTCACATGAATATTAATCTTTTGCCAGGTAGGAGGCTGAATTGCTCAGGGGATTTATAATCACATCACATATGGAAACTTCTTGGGTGTCTTTTTCTTTTTTGGACTTTTTCTGTATTCTTTCAAATTTCAGTCAGATCATTAACAATTAAGGGTTGCAAGAATCATTTCATTTGTCTATCTGATAGGAGTCCCACCCCTCAGATCTGTGAGGTGGAGCTCTATGTGTGTTCATGAAATGTTACAGCACACAGAGAAAGAGGAACACAGAAATGTGATGCAGACATCCCTTCCAACACTAAGGACATAACCATCTGCTCTGAAGTGCTGGAACAAACAAGGATAGTCCTCTTGAAATGTCTTAGGCACTGACAAAAGATGGAAAGATGTTCATGCTCTTTTCTAGCTACCAGGAGAATCACCTGCTTAGACTATCACCACAGGGACTTTAAAATCCTGATCCTCATCCGAAAGTCTGCCTTTGCATCACTGACTTTCAAACAAAATCTGTGGAGAAACTGATGACTCAACTTGCGCAGAAAGCAAATAGCAGAGATGCTCCTCTAGATTTGAGCATAATGCAGAGAGAAACGAGAATGCAAATAAATCTGAGGAAACTGTGAGAGTCGCCCTGATACCTTAGAAGGAAAGGAATTAGACAAGCTAGAAAACACTAGGTGATTCAAGAACACAAACTAATAAAAACTGAGTGCCTAGAGCTCAAGAGAAAGAGGCTTAAAGGACCAGGGAGCTCAGGAAGCTGAGGAAACAGCATCACTGGACAAAAGTCAGAACTTGCCCCAGTGAAGAAACCTCCTGCCTTCTAGGAGGGCTTGAACTCTCTTCCTGAGGAAGTTTTTAAGGACAAAAATGATTGCACAGGAAAGAAATCAAAAGGCTGAAAATTAAACATCTAGCAACAAACACACAATATGACGAATAAAGGATGGATGCCATTCATAGGAAAAGGTATCACCAGGTGGCATTAAGAAGGCTGGAAATTTGATGCCTTAATTGCTTCAGGTCTTCAGGGAAAGGGACAAGCGCAGTCAGACAGGTGACAGAATTAATACTGGATTGTTGTGGGAGGTTTTTAAAAGAAAAATGTTTAGAAAGTTATTAAAAAGAGGCTGCAGTAAAGAAAAAAAAAGAAAAAACTACCTTATCTCTGTTTAGTCAGAGGGCTCTGATAAACATTTATCCTCAGGTTCCATGTTGCAACACTGATAATCACTAAGCACTAAGAACTTGAGAAACAGGCAACACGCTTGAAGATTTGAAAAAGACAAAGCAAGTATTTATGCTTAAAAAATAATAAGAGAAAGCCTTGTATAATTATAAAAGCACCAATTTCACACACACACACTCCAGGTCCCTGGGGATTGAAGACTAGAACAAATAATCAAATTATTTGCAAATCCTCTAGAACATGAAAAGGAGAGAAATAACTGTGAGCATGGTTTCATCAAGAGTAAAACTGTGTCAAATGCATTAACTTCCTTCTATGACAAGCTAAATTATTCTACGGGGTAGAGAGAGAATAATAGAACCTTTATACCCTGTGATCTGGATGAAGCTGTTAAAATAGATGCAAACATACTGGTAAAAAATTGATAATCATGGTAGCCAAATTCAAAGTATGTATCAAGCAAGATCCCTCAGGCAACTCTGGTAGCTCACAGGCCATCAGCTTTGGTTTTGTCACAGCCAACTTGAATGATTTGTTCACTTAAACGGTAAGGAAGAGACAGACAACAAAGTGCTTACAAAATGAAAAAAAAAAAACAAACCAAAAAACCAAATTCTGTAAGGACAAGTGCAAAGCCATATTCAGCTGTAATCCAACACAAAGACAGACTATGCAACAAGAGACAAAACCCTTTTTCAGACGGAACCTCAGCTCTGGAGAGTACAAAAGGCTAACTATGCATCAGCGATAGCCTGTGATAAAAAAAGCACCATCACAGCAGGACAGCCAGTATATCTTGGAATATCAGGACCACAGGCAGGAGAACAAAGCCTTGGTTGCTCTATAGTGCTCTTGAGCAGGCTTGCAGCTGGATTTCTACATTCAGCTTTGGACACTGCACTTCAGGGAAAATAAAGAAATGAGTAGGAGAGAGAATAAAAAAAAAAAGCCAGGCTGATGGAAAAGTGCCCAAAAATCATGTCAAGAAAAGACTAAAAGAAAAAGGGTCATCTAGTTAACACAAGAAGAGCAAGTGGAGCTTTGTCCTGTTTTTGCAGTAGCCCTTTATTATTCCAGTATTCCTTGTCCTAATAATGAGATATGGATTTATATGGAACACGAGAGCAGAGGCAAGGAAAAGTCTTTGGACAGAAAAGGCACCTAAGCCCCAGAGCAGGCTCCCAGAAAGCTCCAATTCCTACATTTTTTGGTTTAAGGGAGAATTTGATCAATAGTTGTCAGCAGTGGTCAAGGCAAAGCAAATGATGACATTTTGCTATCCAAACTAAGCTACTGTTTCAGTATCATCTCAAAGCATGTTATCCTTCCAATTCAGCAGAATCACAAAACAATGGTGAACCACCTTATGGCCCTTCCACTCTCTCAGAAAAAGAGACAGATCCATGGATAGGTGCTGTTGAATCTCTTGTCCCTCGTTTGTGCACTTGTTTTCCGTATGGCACAGAATTAAATTGTTTTGTTTGCATACTCTGCAAAATCATAGCAGAAGCTCATTTCTTCTTAAATACTAGTGGTGTTCTTCCCTTTCCATGTCATACTGAGAGTTTTGATCCAAATCCTCTCTACTCAGAAGTGAAGCCATTGTTAGATGAAAAAGCATTTACAATCCAGATAAAACAAGAGAAAATCTATTTTGACTCCCAAGATGCAAAGGAACAACAACAATCAGTTCTTGAAAATTTGCAAAAATCTACAAAAGAAAGTCCTGATTGTGACAGATACTGTAAAATCTTTTATAAAAACAAAACAAGTCATCTCTAGAAGAAAGTAGTATTTCTAAGTGAAATATATTAACTCTGCACTTGGGCTAGCAGGCAAAATCTAGAGAACATGAACACCATATGTTATCTTTCTGTGGGCATATAGATGGATAAAACCATAAGAATTTTTTTTTAAATCCAACTTTTTTGGTTCTTAAACAGTGTTTTCTAAAACAAGAGTGTTTATACTGTTATAGAAAATGTCACAACCTTTTCCTTTTGACTTCCCAAATCAAGACTATTTATTTTTAAATCTTACTTTCATGAGATGGAAATACCAAGACTTACTATACACCCACTTTCAATAAGTATATATAAAAATATTTGATGCAAAGTTTCCCAAGGAACATTTTCACATGACAAATAATACAGATAACTCCTACTAAACTAACAAGCTATCCTCAAGTTGCCTTGAGAAAAAGTCTTCATTTCAAACAATTTAGAATAAACCACTTTAGTCCTAGACACTATTATTATTATTTACAAATTCAGAGCTAATTTACAAATTCAGAGCTTCTGCATCTTTTCTGATACTCAGCTCTAGTTCCATACAATGATGTTAAAAATGTCTGGTAGAATCAGAGAGCCCTAAAACCATCACAATGCGCTGCAGTCCTACATTCAATACAATTTTTGTCCGCAAAACATCAAAACTGTAAGAGGTACCTTACAATGAAGAAGAAGTGAAACCTTGAGCCCCAGCAGCTCAGAAAAGGAGAAAAGCAATACTCCATCCTACCTGTTGAAGCTGCAGTCGTACTTTGCTAATGGCTCTAATCCAACGGGCTCTTGCTGGAGGAAACGGTGGTGGCTCGATGTCACCCTGGTAGCTTGAAAGCAAGGAACAGGAAATCACTACATGAAAGATACTTACCTGTAGCATTAAGGATTCAACCACATAGTGGTTGGTTGGTTGATTGGTTGGCTACAGCCTCAGCTCTGAAGGAACCAACAGGCTCCAGTCAGCACAGCGATGCATGTGCTCTGGGAAGTGAGCAGCTAAAGGAGAGGTTTCCTTAAATCTTGGGAACTGATGAGCTGAAAGATATGATCTGTACACAATCCGAACCCAGGAGGAAGATGATGTTTGTACAAATATGAAGAAAGCAGTCAATGCCACCAGATCAAGCCAATGCAACACAATGGTGTCATCATTACAGACATAAAGAGGTGGATAGAAGATTTTATACCCACATGCCTGCTGCAGTTTTATTCTGGCCACTGCCCCTTCCTACTCCTCCTGCTACAAATTTACAGCCTCTCTTTATTGGAAACACTGGCAACGGGGCTCAGCCCTGAGCTTCCCCCTGTGCATTGAACTTCTGTCACTCCCCGCTTTCCTACAGCTTTTCAAGAGGACAGGCAGATCTGTCACCAATGCTCCACCTCAGAGCCCCACAGCACATCTTGCAGTCCCTAAGCTTGTGATACCTTGGGCCTTTGGTTACATTCCTGCCTTTTTTTGTTGCTGAGGTGTAAATCACAAAAACAAACACCTCCTGCCTGCAAAGCACCTGCTCCACAGTGCTGACTGTATAAAACAACCGCATAGATGAGACCAAAACACATCCCTACTACAGGTCTAGCTCAGGTGCAGCTCTAGGAATCAACACTCAGAGCTCAGTTCCATGACTATTCCATGGAGACAGGAGAGAACTGCCAGAGGGTGGAGAGAAAAGGAGCCAGTGAGGCAGGAGCATCCAAGTTAGATGCCTAAATTAGCCTGAAATAGACTATGTGAATAACCTTTCCTGTGAACAAATATAGGCCAGCCATTCTGGGACAAGACTCCTGCTGCTCTGTAAGGAAAAGAGGAAAGTGAATCAGAGTTTAAAAACAGTTTAACACTTCTCTCGTCTTGTTTTCCTCTTTTCATCTTTAGTGTAAGGCTTGCCTACACATGAACTCCTGTAGTTAATTCTATCATCCAAGCACAGTGACACCAGCTGTACCCTCCAAAGGGTACAGACAGGCAGACATCTTTCCATGGATCTAACTGAACCAGATTAAAAAAAAAAAAAAATCCCTCATACTTATGAAAGTAAAACCACATCCAGGGGCTGCAATGACTTGATTATCTCAAGGAAAAATGTCACTCCCAAATTTAAGTAGTGAAATTTGAAATTTCTGTAAAACCTGTGCAAAACCCAGTACTCTACTCACCCAAACTTAGATTAAATACTTTTGAAGCCTGTTTTCAATACTGTTGACAGCTTGGAAAGCCAAAGTACAAGGACAAGAAAGGCTCCCACAGCGAGTCAGACCAACGTGTCTATGCACGCTGTAATTCTCTACAACCTACAACTACATAAACACTAACTCCAATGGTGATAGTCTACAAGAATGGAACTAGTGAAGCTCTAACCATGAAAACGTAATTCCTGGTTGTTCAAGCATGAACTTGATCCCACATGAGCAATGGAAGCAACTATTCTGGGGCCGGAGTACGTTCATCAAACCAGAAACAGAAAATCCAGCAAATGAGCTCCAAGATGCTGCTCCTCTTTACACACACAAAAAAACCACAGTTTTAGCAAGTGTTCCTCTTTGCACACAAGGCAAACATAGCTTCAGCTTAGCCGACATCCCATAACTAACTGGTCCTCTACAAGAGAGTTTTCACAGACCAACAACATCAACTCAGTTGTCAGAAAAGGCTGCAAGAACAATGTACAGCAAACAGAAGAATCCTCTTTGAACTAGCTGAAAATAAACTGCTAATAGCTTCACCTACCTCATTTGGACTCCTGCATCAACATCCTTGGGCTTCTCAAGTTCCAGAGGTAACTTAGCTGCAGAATGGTCTGCAGGCTTTTCCTCAGCTTTGCAGACCTTCTCCTCCTCTCCTTTGCCATGAGGCTCCTCTTGCTCCTTGAGCCATGCCTGACCATCCTTCTGGTAGCTGCATGAACTGTGGTAAGAGTGATTTGACTGCCTTTCCTGGTGATCATCCTCCTGCTCAGAGCCGTGGGCACTTTCATGGGAATGTTCCAGCTCGCTGAGGTGAGAGCTTTCCTGGCTGACATTGCAAGAGGAGCCATATCTACTACTGCCAGCAGGACTACGAGAGAGTAAGAAAGTCCATCAGAAAAAACAGTGGCTTGGAAAAACACAAAACAACCTGCACATGTAAAAAACTGAGCAGTACACTAAGTATTACTGAAAAGGCATGCTATGAGTCATACTTAACTATTTTATTCTTATGATTATCATGTAAATATAGATTTGTGAACCTCAAAAGTTTGGTAGGCAGTAGAAATACTTCATACACAATCTACCTACCAGCATATAGACCATATTTACTTCTTGTGTATATATAAATATATATATACACACATTTACATATGCTCTATACATTGGTCTTTGTTGCACCAATTACTGCTTCACCTTACACCAGCTACAAACTGCAGTGAAGATATTCTAATAACCAGGTAGGAATAAGAATGGAAACACAGCAATTCAGAGTGAAAGTGCTTCTGTCTTCTGCAGTTTTGCTGCAATTGGGTGTCTTTATCACATCTATTTAAGGTGACTGTTGTTAAAAAATAAAGTTAACTTCACTTTCATGTATTAAAAGTTTATGATAAAATATGTTGCATTCAAAATTAAGACTGTCAAGACCTTCAACGTACAACCTTTTACAAAAACAGAAAAAATTTTCAAAGAAAAGCCACACATAGGGGTGTGACCTCTGTGATTCAAGATACCACTTTCAGGACTGAATTCCTAGAATCCTCAAACAAAATACAGCAGATGGGGATTTCTCATGCAGTCAGGAAAACTATGGCCAAGAATTAAGCAACACTCATATTTTTCTCTTGCAGTCTTGGAAGAATTTGGAGCCAGGAAGTTCTGTGATTGCATCGTTGCAACTATATGATCAGAGGAACAAGTTTCACTTACATTACACAGAATTATATATATACTTAAATTTAAGTTTAGCAGGCCTGTGTTTTGATTTTTAAGGGCAGCTGTAACTTGGCGCATGTACAGGACTCATTGCACTCATGAAATATGGGTATCTTCCTCCAGGGACTTTCATAACTGCATGAAATAAATTTTGCACTGATTTTAGGAAGACCAAGCATTAGAATACCTTCACTGATATTTCTGGAAGTGTTTCAATATATTCATTAACATGAAGTGAACCTAAGCAGTTCTATAATGTATCATCAGTAAGTCGAATTTCTCTCTAAAATTTAAAACATTTACCTTGCATTTTGAGAACAAAATGTTCCTCCCTACCAATACATTCTACCTGTTACTCTTTTTTTTAGCAAATACAATATTATTATCCCTAAACAAGAAAGCAAAGTTAATTGTATGCAGCAAAATTAACACACAAAGACTGTAACTTCTGAAAGACTAATGAAATAAGTACTAAGAACATCTCATTCAGTGGGATACTTTATAAGAACATGAGAAATTCAATTACACTTACAGAAAAGGAGTGGGAAAAGGGGACAAATGGTCTAAAAGCTTGTATGGAATTCATGACTGCAGTTTGCCATATTGTCTGCGACAGCCACCAGTGATACCACAAACACTGACAACAGGGAGGGGACTGGGACTGAGCTACAAACACCAGACACCAAGGCCACTCTCTACAGCTGCAGCATTGCATTATAAATGGTCAAATCCCATTTATTATGCCTCATTTGTAACTAGCCTTTTCTCATTCAGGTGTTCCATGCCATGCAGATCTGCAGCCAGTGTGTCAGGATGCAGAACTGCTCCATCAGGAGCAGAATCAAGCCCAGTTTCTTTCTCCTCAAGCTTCTCTGGCACATGCTCCTCTGCCTGATCTTCTTTCTGCAGTTCACCTGAAATCACATTCTGCTGATCTTCTGACTCTTTGTCAAGCTTCTCTCCCAGCTCTTTGTTGGATGTATCATCAACAGTGTTTGCACCAGATGGCTCTTCAGAACGGTCATTGTCTACAGCGTCAGGCTGCTTTGAAGACAACTTCACTTCTATATTTGCATCAGTCACTTGATCCGAGACTGCAGATTTTGAGTTGTCTTCTGAACTGACTGTTCCTAACACCTTGTCATCTGGTTTTGACAAAGCCTGTGGTGGTGCATGTGGTTCCTTTTTGGCAGAGGTCTCCTTGATGTCTTTTTGCCAGGGAAAGGAGAAATCTAGCTTTTTCCCAAATACTGCTCCTTGGGCACTCTCTGGCTTACTCACCTTTTCTTCACCACCTCCTTCAAACAGAGACATAGAGAGTTTCTTAAAACTGGACACGAGGCCCTCATCTGTTCCTGCTTTATTAGCAGAAGGTGGCTGTTGAGAGAAGAATGACCCAAAAGATTTTCCACTATCAGAAGATGACATAAAGCCAAATTTTGGCAAACTGGGTATGCTTGGTATTTCAAAGACAGATTTACTACTGCTTGCATCTGGAGCAACATTATTAGCTTTACCCTGTTTCTTCAAGTCAGATTTGGAAGCAATCCCTTCTACAGGCACCCCCTCAATTGTTAAATGTTTTTCCTGTTCAGCAGTTTGCATTTCTACCTCACTTGTCTTCTCTTCATTCAGCTCAGGCAGATGAACACTGGGCTCATCAGCTGGAGCTGTGGGTTTGCTGTCATTACTACTGATCAAGTCCTGCTGATCAGCAGCAGCATTGGCCTGATCCCCTGCAACAGCAGGCTCAGATTCAAGTTTAGCACTCTCATCTAACTGGGAAAGGTTTGTGTCTGCCCTGTTAGTTTGGGCTTCCACTTCCAGTGTGAGCTCATCAGCAGAGCCAGTGTGAAGGATGTCAGAGGCTGCCTTGTCTGCAGCAGCAGCTTCTTCCTCTGCTACACCTGAAGGCTCCACAGCTGGTTGGAAAGTACCTACATTTGCCTGGTCAATCGCCTCAGTCTGCACTGCATCAACTGCACCACTGAGATCAGACGGGCATGGCAGAGCATCTACCACCTCAGAGGGCTGTGCTTCACTATTCTGCTGCAGCACCTCAAGGGCTTCATTCTCACTAGAGACTCGTGTTTCTGGAGTGGCACTCAAAAGTTCCTCTTTAGAGGTTTCCAAGTTCTTTTTCTCTTCAGTTTCTGTTTTCATAGGAGACTCTTCTGTGGAGTTTTCTTCTGTTGAAGCAGCTATTACATCCTTCTTTACAGAGGTAGAGACATCTCTTTTAGACTCTCTGGCTGCAGCGGCATTTTCTGGCTCCCTAGAGTCTTTTGCTGGAACAGATCCAGTGACATCCTTCACACCAGTGCTTTGAGGTTTAGGGGTGGATTTTGGAGGCATCTCTTTTGGAGATTCTTTTGGACCTTTGAAGATGCCGAATATATCATTTGTGAAAGCTGGTGCTGGGCCACTTGGGAGGGATGAGAAACCAAAGAAAGAGGAGCTCCTCTTCTGTGCAGGTGGAGGTGCAGTAGCTTGAGGTTGAGAAAAGAAACCAGAAAATGTTTTGGGTGGTTTCATTTTTGTCATGAAACTTGAAAACATTTCAACTGAAGAATCCAGGACTGATTTATCACTCTCAGGTTCCCTTGGTTTGCTTTGCAAATTAGGTGCCTCTGGCATTTTAGGAGGAACATGTGGCTGTTGTGCCCTTTGTAATCTGTTAGTTTGTTCAGGTACTTTTTGTTCTGGCAACTCATTCTGTACACGTACTTCTTCAGGGACAACTTCATTTTTCAAGTCACTCATACTGTTTAAGTCATTTAGACCCTGGGAATCCATCTTATCACCTGAGGCCATGCTATGATCAACCTTTTCAGATGTTTGGTCTTTGGAAGAATAAGGCCCTTCATCAGTAGGAAATGCAACACTGTCCATTTTCTCCACATTACCCAAAGCATCTTCTTCTGCCCTTGGGGAAATACTCTGCTGGTCCCGAGAACCCTCCTGCACGGCGGGAGTCTGAAGGCAAGGACCAGCAGCAGACAAGCTGGTTACTGCAGTGTCCTTGGTCTGTGGAAGCTTTCCTAAGCTACTCTCTTCACTGGCCTGTGCAATCTTCTCTAAGCCACTCTCTTCACTGGCCTGTGGAATCTTCTCTACGCCACTTTCTTCACTGGCCTGTGGAAGCTTTCCTAAGTCACTCTCTCCACTGGTCTGTGGAAGCTTTTCTAAACCACTCCCTTCAGCTACTGCAGCAATACTTTCTACATTGTCCACTGCCAGCTTTTCTGATTTATTTTCTGGGATCATGAGGTCATTAGACGTTTGTTTGCCAGTCACTGCTGCAATAATATCATCAACTTCTTTTTTATTGTCTGCATTTTGTTGCGTAGTAGAACTGCTGGTTTTGACACCAGAGTCGGTGGGAACACTTTGCTTCATATGTGCTTTAGCATCCACTGTTTTAGTTGGTTTTGTATTACTCTCCTGTCCAGGAGCAGTTGGTGGCTTAGAATTCACTGGTTTCGTTGTTTTTTCCTGCCCTGGAGTAGTTTGTGGCTTATCATCCAAAAAGGATGTCAAATTGAAGAAGCTAAAACTAGTACTTCTTTGAGGTACACTCTTTTCAGGAGCTGGACCACTGGAGAAGAAGGAGGGCAGATGAAACAGCCCCTCTGTTTCTTGTTGCTTCCCACCAGCAGGAGCAGCAGCAGGTGCTGAAGGCTTTGGTTCATCCGATCCAGTGAAGAAGGAGAATATGCTCTTACTGGCTGGCTGGGATTTCGGAGCAGTGATATCAGAGAAGCTGAATGGCAAACTGAAACCCGACTCTTTGGGTGTCTGGTCTGGCTTTGGTTTTGCCCGATTAGCTGTGTCTCCTACACGGGCATGCTGCTTTGCTGCCCAGCTGGCTGGCCCAGCTGGCTTCCTCTGGGACCTACACTCACTGGCTTCTGTGAAACATTTCCAGAAGGCACTTTTCTACTTCCAGGAGACTCCTCAGATTTTTTACTTTGTTGTTCCTCTTGCACCCTGGGGCTAAGAGAGACCTGCTTGTCCATGCCTTCTGTTTTCACCTCTTCCTTGGGGGTGGAGGACAGACACGGCATACTGGCACTCTGAAGACCCCCAGTCTTCTCAGGTTTCTGCCTTGGCTCAGTCACAGTCCTGCTGTTGGGTTTTGGCAGAGTTGTAGGACTTGAGGTTTGTTGAGAAGACACAGGCTCCACTTTGAAGAGATCTCCAAGGGATCCAAATAAAGATGAGATGCCAGAGGTTTCCTTCTGTTCTGGCTGTTTCACCTCTTCTGGTTTATTACTTTGCCTCTTCTCCAGTTCTGGTGATGGCTGTGGCACTTTGCTTACTTGTGTTTTAAAGAAATCAAAAAATCCAGAAGATTGGGGTTTGTTGGCAGTTGAGGTTGCAGGAGAATCTTCTCCAAGACTGAACAATTTCAGAGCACTTTTAAATAATGTCTCCTCAGGCTCAGTGGCTGGTTGGCTCGGAATTGGCTGTGCCTGACTTGGTTCATTAATGGTTGCATGCCTTTCAAGACGCCTGGAAGCTGGAGTTGCTTTAACAGGTCTCTCTTCCCGTATGGGCCTGCCATCTGCAGCAGTTTGGCTCAGTATAGAAGGAGATCTTGTTAATCCTGGTTTTTTAACATGGATGTTTTCAGTCCGGTGTAATTCTGGCTTTTCATTTCTAGCAGCCTCCAAATTAAGTTCTGACGAAGTATTTCTTCTTGGTTCTGATGTAACAGGAAACTTCTGCCCAGTTTGTTCTTCATCTAACTTTTTATTTGGTGTAAGTGGTAAAACATCAGCCTTATTTTCAGATGGTATTGACCATCTGTCTGTTCTCTTTGAGGTAGAATCTTCTGATGTCTCAGAGCCAGGGCTTGCAGACTTTCCAATTAGTCCACCCAAAGCAGAAAATAAGGAGCTAACTTTGTTCACTGGTGTTTTCTTATCTTCCTCAGTCTTTTTTGCTTCTGTTACTCTTTCAGTAGATGCTGCAGTTTCTTCAGCTTTAGGAGTAGACTGAAACAGTTGGAATCCAAAGAATCCTGATGACCCACTCCCAGAAGTTGTAACTGGGACAGCCTTACCAACTTCCTTGGTGTGGACTTCCTTACTCAGAGATTTATTGAAAGCTGCCCTGGAATGTGTTCTGAGATCAAGGGTTAATGGAGGCTCCTCTGAATGATTCGGCGTTTCCTTCTCAGGTCTGAAATCCACTTTTAGTTTTTGAAGTTTATAACCTGAAAAATCTAACGGCTGCTCTCTCTGATAATAAATCGACTCCTCAAACATTTGTGAAAAAGTTTCCAAATTCATGTTCATTAGCTGGTCGCTCCTCTGCAAAGCTACTGACAAATCCAGGGGTTTATTTGTTGTATAATCATCTAGACATTCTTCTTCAGCAAACCAAAACAGTTCATCTTCACTGCCAAGAGGGACTTTGAAACCACAAACAGCAATTGTGCTGTCTTCCAGCACAGCTCTTGGAATGGAATCCATCTGGAAATTATAATCCCAGCAGTCCATGTAGGAGTAAGTTTCAGGAGCACACACGTAGACATACTGTCCAGTGGGATCAGTGAGTAGGGAATACACATACTGGTTGTCACTGTACATGTAGTATCCACAATCACCATCTTCTGATGGCCACCACACGCCCTGCTCAAGCATCATTATCCACTCCTGATACTCCTGGCTATAGGATGAGTACATTAAGCCTTCATCCATACTTAAAGTGTCTTGGTCAATTAGTGTCCACATCGTTCCATCACAGCCAGAGGAGTAGCTCAAATCCATGGGCAGCTCTTCAAATGAGTAACTGCTGTCTCTTTCAAAGGGCTGAAAGTTACTGTAACTTTCATTGAGAGAATTAGCAGTCCATGCATCATTTTCTTCCAAACAAATGTCTTGGAACATTAACTGGTCAAATGATTCATATGACACTGCACTTAAATCTAGACTCTGCCCATCAAAATTGGCATTAGTCTGCCAATTCATCACATTTGCATTTCCATCCTTTTTACAAAGATTCATTACCACATCATTTTCAGGCCAGTCCAAGAACTGAGGGGGCAGAACAGGGTTCTGGTTTAACACGTAGTAAACTGGTACTGCTATTCCATGAGTGTCAGCCAGTCCCCCAACTTCATATTCCCATTCAAAGCTAGAATGGCTCCTTGTTTCCTGATAAGCTGAGTACTGCTCTGTAGGGTTATAGCTTTTATTAGTCAAATTGAGAGATTCATTTGATCCTTTGTTTAAATGAGTTGGAAGAATTTTAGATTCTGCATCCTGGTGAGGAATATGCCTACTATTTACAGGCTTTCCAGACAAGTCCTGTACACTGGCTTGCAGATTTAGGGCCTCAGTGAGCACAGGATGTGCACTGTGAGGAACATGAGGCTCAGTTGTTTCATTTACTTTTGCACTGGATAGGTGGTCAGTAGTGGAAGATTCCACTGTTTTCACATTATCCTGCTTCTCCTTTGGTTTTGGCAGCAGATTTTTAAAGAAGCTGGAAGCTTCCTGCTTTTCTCCAGTGCTGCTTTGACTGTCAGAAGCCATTCCTGAATCACTAGGTTTAGTCTCCAAGCTAGAATCCTCACCTCTCTCAAAAAGCTTCATGAAGCCCAGAGAATTTGGTTTTGTTTTCTCTTGCTTACATTCAGACAAGTTTTCACTTGAGGCAAGCCTAAATAAGCCAGAAAATAATCCAGGAGAAGTGGTTTTCTGGCTATCACCCTCGCTTTTAGCAGTTGAATCTTGATTATTGGCTGTATTTTCATTTGAAGAAATGTGAAGAAAGCCAGAAAGAAAACCTGTTGTGTGCTTCTTCTGAGTATCATCTGCACTTGGAGCTTCTGGCCCTTTGGCTGAAGAGGTGGATTCAGCTGAGCCTTTGCTTAAGTCTGCTGCATTTACTCCCTCTTTCATCTGTCCTCCTTTTACATTTCTAGGTTCTTCTTGAGTACTCTTAGATTTCTGCTGCTCTTCTTTGGCCTTAAGGGTAGCAGAGGCACTATCCTGGTGTTTTTCTCTGTTTACCTGGACAGTAGATAGGTTTTCTTTAGTCATGTTTCTCCTTTGTAAAAGTTCCTCCTTATGGTCCGATAAATTTGGAACTGAGCTAGATTTTACTGAAACTGCATTTCCTGAATTACTGTTTCTGCTTTCATTCAGGGAACTGCTACTAGAACCCTGATGACTTTTTTGATGCTGTGTAGGTGCTAGATTTTCTGCAGAAGAAAATTTAAATAATGATGACATAAAGCCTCCCTTCTCATTTTTCTGTTCCTGCTTTGCTGATGAACCCAGCCCACTGATAAAAGGAAGTTTTCCAGTGAAAGGAAATGAGTGCTCTTCCTTTGATGAACTATTTTGTTTTATATCCTCCTCAGACTTATGGTCTTTAAAATGTTCAGATATACTTTCTCTCTTCTGTTGTTCAGCAGAAGGAAGCAACAATTGACTGAAAGACTTTTTGAGTGGGCTAAAAAAGCTTTCAGATGCTGTACCCTGATCTTGACGCTGTGACTTAGGTTCCACATTATCTCTGTTTTGCTTGTTTGCCAGTCCGTGGCCTGCAGGATGCTGATCCTCTGAGTGATTTGCAGGAGGCTGGTCCCTGGCCATGGGTGCACCCCCTACCAAAGTGGCACCTGGCTGACTTGTAATAGGATGCAAATCTGGTTGCTTCTGTGGCACATCTGGCTGCTTGGGAGCCAAGAGACCATCAAGATTGGCTTTCAGACTGAAGGAACTGACTGAGTTTGTAAGCCTGCCAAAGATGGAAGACACAGAAGTGCTACCTGCATTTATCTCTGCCTCACTTTTGGTCTCACTTTTCTGTGCCTCTGGAACAGTGCTGCTGGTCCTGGCTGACATCTGTCCAGATGGTGCTTCGCTCCTTTTTGCCTCCTCAGCTTTCACAGCATGGCTGTCCTTGGTGTGCTCCTCTTTTGTGACTTCTTGTTTTGGCACTTCCTTCTCAGAAAAGATCTTTAAAGGATTAAACATGCCTAGAACTGAATTCACAACTGAATGCTGGTTCTGCTGGTTGTCAGCAGAATTTCCTTGTGTTTGCTGGGGAGGATGTGGTGCAGAAGTCTTACTGTCTGTCTCAGTGGTTTCTGGCTTGTTGGAGTTTGTGTTCTGGGCTCTTTTATCACCACTCACCTGGGATGGCAGCAAAGACTGAATGGAGAACTTGGTGTCAGATTTACTATCTGCTGCCCCTCCAGAAGCAGAACTCTCACTTTTAGCCTTACTGGTAAATACATTCAAGATTCCACCTTCTGATGAGTTTTTGTTTTCTGTATTCTCTGGAGTGGAAGACACAAGTTTTTCAACAGATGCTGTGAGTTGTTTTGTGCTTGACCCTACCTTCTCTGTGAAAGAGCTAAAGAGGGAATTCACTGTATTTTTCACACCTGACAAGTCTGGAAGAGATTCAGATTTGCCTTTGGTAGTCTCCTCTGCAGCAAGATGTTTGGTCTGCTCAGATTTTTTAGCTTCTGTCGAATTATCAGCATTATCCTGCTTCAGTGGCACATTCTCAACTTTTTTTTTTGTTTCTGGCAACGTACCAAATTTGCTGATTTCTTCCTCCTTTTCAGCCAAATATTCAGAGACTGATTCTACCAGACACTGAAGTTCATCCATTGTGTCTATGTACTCCTCATTGGGTTCTTCAACAGGTGACAGTGTTAAGTCTTGCACAGGATGATCATGCTTGCTCTCTTTAGTTTTATGTTTTTTATTAGAGCTTTCTTTTGACTGGGAGCCCATATTTGCATGGAAATTAGCAGTTATGTTTCTCAAATGGCTGATGTCAGAATCATACCATCTTCTTGAAAGCTCCCCCATTTCCTCATCTGAAACAGGTGAGTACTGGAACTCATCAGAAGCACTGCTGTCAAATTCCTCAAGGACATCAACAGGCACAAAAGTGTTCTCTAGCATCCTCATGTGTTTCATGTCCTCACTGTTACTCAGGTGAAGTGAGTCCTCATGGTTCATCCCCTGCTTATTGGGCAACTTGCCACTTTTAACCATTAACCCATTTTTATATGGACGCAGGACTGGATAATCAGGCAACCCCTTACCTTCAGAGTTCCTGGTATATTTTCTAACTCTATCATATACTGGGAAATCATCAATGGGTTCAGAATCAGCTGCCACACCATTGAAATAAACTGTTTTCTCCCCAGGAAACTGCAGACTTCCATTTCTTTGCAGGCTTATTCGTTCTCTCTCTTCCAAACTGTATCGCAGTTTCTTTTTCCTTCTTCTATCAATTGTATCATATTCCTGAGGATATCTAGGGACATCTACAGACCCTGACTCCAGACACACATTTTGGCAGTACCTTGATCTTTCATAGTGATTTAAATTTTCTCTTTTTGAGAGAGTTTGTATCTTTTTCCCGTTTTTCTCATGCCAACTTCTAGTTTTATGAGTTTTTTCTAAGAAGTCCTCTATTAACAGTTTTCCTAGTTCTTCATAGTTACTGTCCTGTTCTTCTTCTCCATCTTCAGTGTCAAATGGAATGATCCTGACTCTTTCATTTCTAGCTAGAGATCCTGGTCTAAGATGAGAAATAAAGGGAGTGGGAGGGAAAGGAAGAGAAGCAGCAAAAAAAATAGGAAGGGAAAAACAACAGTTTTAAAAAAAGCTATAGGAAGGATATAAAAAATAGTAATGGAAAAACATGCATTAAATAAACGAAAATTAAAATCAGAAACATTCAGAAATAACACAATTGAAAATCTTCCAATCTACCACCATTACACTTCAATCAAATAGTCAAAAAAAGCAGCACGGGTTGTGAGATTCCATCGGGTATGTCTGCACAAAATTTAGAAATGCCTTTTTGAGGGAGAACAGCTTTTTGTGATCAAGTGAGGGCACACAGCCTTGGCAGTATCAGTACTCTGCTGTTGCTTTTTTAGGCACGCTGAAAAAAAGTCACTTATTGCAGCAACAGGACTACTTTGAGATGCAGTGCCCACGCACACCATTCCACTATGCTGTGCCTGCATTTCAGTCGCCCTGGGCTGCAGACTTCGTTTTAGCAGTACTCATAAAGCCTTCAGGGACCCTCCACCTGCCAGGGGTGGCAACAGAGCAGAGATTTCATCTGGAGACTTAGGAGTCATTGGGTCCCAGGCAAATGAGGACAGGGGACAAAATGTAAACTGTGGGCACGAGCAACAAGAGGAGCTTCAGCTATTTCACCATTCCTCTTTGCTGGGAAAGCTCTTGCTGCAGCTAAAGCCCTCAAGGTGCCCCTACCAACACAAAATTAAGATTCTCAGAGCTGTTACTGGACCAGAAGGAAAAACAAAACACTGGTGCTGGATATCAGCCCATCATAAGCCTCAGATGATTTTCAGGATCTGTATTTCCCATTTATAATGCATCTGAACCAGCAATTTATAATTGTCCATTGTGGGAGAATGGATTAAACTGTGAAACAATCTGATGCTTCCCAGAAATCCAAGTAAATGACCCTTGGGATTTTGGGATTAATTCTTATCCCTTGGTCAGCAGGATAATCTCAATCATGCAACAGCCTCAAGGGTAGTAGCAAGGAAACTTCTTCATCTAAACCTCACGAGGAGAGCTTCTGACAACCTACATACAAACGAACAGGTAGAAAGTGGACGTAAAAACATCAACATGATCATCTGAAAGATGCAGCTTTGCCTCACATCATCCATCTCTGAGAATGAGGAGCATGAAGGCATGTGTGTCCCTGACTCCCTAGCACCAGAGAAGGGCAAAGACAGCAAGCATTCTATGGATACTGCTAATCCAAGAGTCTTCACCATGAGAGCTGTATGGAGTATGCCAGCATAGGATACAGACGGGATAGTCCTGAAAGAGAGATGGGTCATTTCATTTTCTACTGCTGCTTCAGTGCTGCATTTCCAACAGTATTAGCTAACTTATACTAATTGGAAAGATGCTCATTACTTTAAATGAATTCTGTTATACACAGTTTAGAACACTTATTACACTTCTTGCTCATTATTTTAAGTCAGTAAAAGAAATAATTTTCTTTCAAAAGATTCCCAGGGCCACCATAGTTACTGGATCAAGCCCTTCCAGAGCTCAGCTGAAGACAATGGGTGCTACATGAATGTCTGAAGAGCCTTTATCTGTAAATGCTAACCGAAAAAATGTACTAATTTAGGCATAAAGAAAATTACTTTTCTTTCTAATCTTTCTAAATTTCTTTTCTTTCTTTCTTTTCCTGTATGTGTTTTCTCTGGTCTTTTACAAAGCAGCCCTTTTTATTAGAAGAAATGATGAGAAACCCAACACATGAGAGGAGAAAAAGACATCAGCCCAGCATTTAACTACTACAGATCTAAGAAACAGCTGAGGCAAACAGCAAGTATCAGCTGAAATGTACCACAAGAACACTTCAAAGCAGCAACACTGGGGAGACAGGCAGAGAGGTGCAGAGAGGGTAACCCACTCATCTGACAGATCTAAAGATTTAGATATGGACTCTCACAGTGGAATCTACGCTATCATACTGAGTAAGACTAGGGAGGTATGGAGGACAAACAGGTAAAGAAAATGAGCATTGCAAAGAAAAGTTAGTGCTTAAACAAACAAACAAAAAAAAAAAGAAACCCAACAAAAAACCCAAACCAACAAACAAAAAACCAAACAAAATGCAAACAAACGAAAAAAAAAACAACCCACAAACCAAAACGGAGGGAAAGATGTCTGCTCTTCTGAAGCCAAACTGGTTGCTGGCAGCAAAACACACTCCAAGGACACATTAACAATACTGCTTGTCATCCTTATGAGAGGTTGGAAGAAAATACATTACTTCAATCACAGGAATATGATCACATGTAACAGCTAATAAAGAGAAGCAGAACTTTTTCATCCAAATCCAGATATTGTAAGGAAAAAAACCAGGTGCTAGAACAGACACTTTCAACTGAGGCATTTCAGCACTGACAACCTTCTGCACAGTTCAAGACAGGTTTCAGCAGGTTCTTGTCTGGTTCTTCTGGGTCTGCCCAGGAGAGCCTCCTACAAGCCCTCATTTTCACAGCAACCATCAGCTGCAGTCTGCCAGGAACGTGGATTTCATCAGGTGACTGCCTGGCACACAGCACTGAGAACTGCTAGGAACAAAAGTCAAATACAATTTGTTCCTGCAATACTCAGCTTCAACTTTGTTTTGAAAATATTTCAGATCTACCCACATGCTTCTTTTCAGCTAGCTTGTTAGAAATACCTTTCTGGTAAGTAAGAGAATCCCACATAGCCCTTTGGAAAGCTTATTTGCATATTTTATAAGATTAAATATGTAGCAAAGAATCTTCTTGGGCATGTGGAAAATGCACATGGGAACAGGAACTCTCAGATCACCACTGAGGATCTGCATTTCTGGACTGAAAGTAATTTTAGACCATAGCAAACTACAAAGCTCACGGTTTTCAAGTAAATTTTATCAGTCCAGATCCTTTCACATCAGTACCTTAAGGAAATCAGGGGGAAAAAAAAGAAATATATTCCAGCTTGGTATTCTCTAAAAATTCAAACCAGCAGCAGTTCTTTGGAAGGTCTTAAAAAACACCTGTACCTGTTAGATACAGATAGAAATTCACATACATACTGACTCCTAGCAAAGTGAGCCATGAAAAAATACCTGTATTGTCAACATCACTCCAAGAAATCACACAACTCCAAAATTATGCCGCCAGCATTGGCTTCCCGTGACTGGGGGTCCAACATCACTGTTCAACTCAGCTCTTCCAGAAAGAAAAAACCTCAGCTCATCTTCTCAATTAGATCTTCAGCAATTTTACCGCAGAAAGCCAGCAGCACAGACTCACATGGGAAAGGGAATAACTTGCTTATATATAAGACATTTAATGAACTAGGAATAGAGCACTAGGAATGACACATCACACTGCAGTAAATGCATTTTGTTGGCACATTTGCTTCTATTCTTGAAACCTCAGTAACAGTAACAACATTAGATGTTACCATTAAACTTCACCCTTTTACTATTAAAGATCATACATCAAGAAGGGCAAAACTTAACCTCAGTCACCCAAGACAATAACTGAATTTAGGTTCAGACTTTGGAAAACACGAACATTCGCACCAAGGGAGATAAGGTAGAAAAAACTAAGTTATAATACAAATAGAACTCTGCACCTCTAACTGTGATAGTTCCTCTTCCTTCCTCACCAAAGGCAGAAGTAGCAGCTTAGCCTGTCCTATAGAACCACTCAGCAAGCTGACCAAAATTAGCAGCACTGTCCAAAATCTTCTGCTTTCACCTTGCACAACTAGTTCTAGTTCACAGCCAATGATCCTCGTAAGTTAGTGCAGCAATGCTCAATACTTCAACAAGTTAAAAACACTTGTGAAAAAACACTACTAATTTACGGTAAAAAAAAAATCAGAGCAAACAAACTATTTTTCATACAGCTGAAAGTAAATCTAAAGAGAAAACACACCATTCAACAGTGTTAAATGGTAACAGGAACAGAAGGGAAAAAAAACCTCAACAACTAATCTGCTACAGACTTTCCTCTTGAATACATTGTTTTGGCAGATCTAATAGAACTGGAGCTAATCCAGAAGAGAAAATAAATAAATCCGCACCAAGGAAGAAGCTCCCAATAGGATAACTCTGGTAGAATGTGTTTCCCTGGCTTGAGAGGCACACCTACGCCATGGTACCAGAACAAGCAACTACCCACAACTGTAGCCTTCAGAAGGTGAAAGTACAACCAAGAGCAAATGACCTGAAATTGAGCATATCTGTTAAAGGTAACTCCCTAAACTGCCAGATCCGGTGTAACACACACCCTCACGGGTTTTTCCTGGTTCACAGCAGAATCCCAGGGTCAACAACACATGTAACACCTTCCTACCAGAAGACTTCCAGAGCCCTTGATCTGCCCTCCCCTGCCAACTCGGTACCTTCGTGGTCTGTAGTGGAAAAACAACAGGGAAAGGAGAGCTACCCACAAGAGAGCACTCACCTGGCGGCCACATGCTCCCGATAATCCAGATCATAGTTGTGGAGGGAGTCGGCACAGGAATCCCGCAGGACGCCCTGCTGCTGCAGGCGGGCCGGGCCCGTGAACTGGTGCACGGAGGCGTTGGGCTGCACCGTGCTGTGGTATCGAGGGGGGATGCTGCTGCTCGTCTCGCTGCGGTAGTCGCTGTCCCGGTCATCCACAGCACTGTCAGCATCTTCAAAGGCTAAGAGACAAAACCAGTTTAAGGGCGCAGCTCTCTCAAGTCGCCTTGCTGGGACAGTGGAGCCCGTTTAGTTTTGGAAGAATGACCAAAGAAAACCACTATTTCTGCTGCGGCTGTATCTCGATCTGGGAGCTGGCTATAACCTCCAGTTCTCTCAAGGAACTGCAGTGATTAGTTCCACACCCTCCTTTCCCCCTTCCCATCAGAGTTTATTTTTCTTTAATCATTATACTAATAGGCAAATTAAGACATCTTTATTTAAAACAAAACACCCCCCCCCAAACAAAAAAAATAATCAAACAAACCCCAGCACCCAAACTTTCAGGTACTTTGCAGCTGCCAAAATGAACCTTTAGATATTCAAAAAGAAAAAAAAGAAAAAAAACCACAAACCCAAAAACACTTTGTGGAAAGGAGTTCTTTCTGAAAACTTTTCAACCTTTAAGCTGTAATACTGTCCTTTCTTCTCAACATTCCTAACCAGAACTTTGTGGTTCTGGATTTTTTTAATGCTTTTTCTCTTTTTTTTTTTTTTTTTTGGAAGTATTAGTTTAAATTAAGGGAAATTAATGGAAAGTACTCAGTAGGAAAATCAGAAGAACTGGGAGAGCAGTTCTGCCTATAAACAATTACACTACTTCTTTTAGGGGAAAATTGCTACATTTAACACATAAAGGTAAATTTGCTTAAGCACAGTACTTAACAATAACAATAACCTTCACAAATGAAAAAGCTCCTTTCCAGCAAGTCCCTCTCCCTGCAGAAACACTTCTGCTTGGTAATCCTTCAGGAAAGGAGAACGCCAAATTATAGCGAGGTAAGGTATGAAAAATATATGGCTGTGTGCGGCTGTGCAGGATGCAAGGTTATCTTCGCAAGCTTAAAGTGAAATATACACACCATAAGGCAGTGGAGTGCACCATTAACATGCTTGAAACAAAAGAAAATAATCAGCCATTATTCATTCTCTCTGCCACCAAATCTGTCTAAAAGGGACAATCAAATTAAAGCCCTCTCTGGTAGGTTATCCAGTGGTGTGTGTCCTACACAATCATTCATCATGAGGCTGAACAATAAAGCAAGAGTGCTCTTTACATGCCAGATCCTTAAAGAACCCTGCATTTAAGTGCTGAAATTCCAAGTAGATGGAACACAGCATCAGGGAATCCCATTTTCTTCCATGGGTGCTTCCCATACCCCTAACTCAATTTCCATTTTGTTTTAATCTGAGGTAAAATTTGTTCTTGGTGATCTTTTCAGTTCCTTCACAACATACTAAGATTAGCACTCTAAAGTGCATGGAAGAGGAGAAAAGAATAGCAGCAGTAAACATCTGCAAAATACGGGCCACTTGAAAAAGCCCTGCTCTACACTCTTAAGTGGAACCAATTCAATTTGATTGTCCACACCGAAAATGGAGTTAAGCCTCCTGCCTTTCAGTAGTTTAAATGCTGCAGGGCTCTTGTCAGTCTCTAGTCAATTGAATAGAAATGAGTATCAATCATATGCGGCTGTATTCAGCTTTATGAAAAGCACAGTGTCCATCAATTTTATCCCAGCTCAGTGCTTAGGAAAAATATTCAATATTTACTACACAGAAATGCTTTCATATGCCAAACCGCACTGAGGAGCACCAAACTTCCAGCCTGTGGAGCAAAGGGTGATCTATTTGTCAATCACAAGGCTTACATTGACCTCACAAAAATAACAAGCTATTACTCAGCTGAGCAATGTCATTGTTATTGCTCAACACTTGAGCCATTGACACCTAATGAACAATAATTACTTCTACTGGACAGAAAACACGCAGCTCCACAGAGTCTCTTAATGCCTCACTTTGCTGCTCAACTAATTTCTTCGTCCCATCAGATGTAACTGTCATTTAAGGTAAAGCCTAAGTAACTCTGGTATAAGTTACTTAGGCTTTACCTTACAAGTTACAAGAGTTACAAGTGCTGCGGCTCTATAATCATCACAGCACTTTTAGAGGCTGAAGGCAGTCTAACTGAGATACAGGTTTAAAATCTGGTAGAAGTCATCAGACCAACAGTTTTAGGGATAAACAATTTAGCTACCCTCAACGTATAACAAAAAATACAAACCAGTAGTAAAGTTATCTGGGTGAAAAAACCTGAATCCAGTGACTCAATAATACTGGGAGTGCAAAGATTTACACAGTTATGTTTATTAGGAAGCAGAACACTGCTTCTATCGTCAGCAACTCTGACCAGCTGATAGGCTCAGAGAATTCAAAATGAATCAGACTGTTGCAGAAGCACTATCTGGATTTGTTCACCAGTCATCACATCTCACCTCTGCACTGTCAAATGAAGATTTCTGACATAAACCATAGTATCTCTAAGCAACACCCCAAAATAGCTGATTAGCATAAATGTTAATCAAACATTTAGAGCATATACGTTTATAAAAGCTAACACCAGAACTTCTCAGACTTCTTACTGGTTTATAGCAGCAGGAAGCCTCTTTGAGGTCATGACACAAAATGCCTCCCTGAGGCATGTTCAAAGAATGCAGGGCTCCATGAGGCAGGAATATGTTTTTTCTCTGATGTATGCCCCATGAACCTAACAGCATCCACAGATGTTAATACTAGACAAAAATCCTCAACTCATAAATAAAAGTGAACTCAAAAAACTCAGTTATGCTGAATTGCAACTACCCTATGAGCGCTCTCACTTTATTTAACAGAAGTGTTCTCAAACAAAGATATTGCTCAGTCTGATCAAAAGCATTAAAACCTAGCCCATATGTGGCTAACAGCACACATTTCCTTTGCAAGAAAGTGTTTTCTGAAATGTCAACATACAATGATGATCCCATGCATTAGCATATTTGACACTTAAATTTTAATTAAGAGACTGACAAGAACTTGCAGAAGTGGCTTTGGGGATGCAGCGCCCCTTCAAATGGAGGCATTACAGCCTGTGTTTCAGCAAAATATGCCTCATAATGCACGTGGCGTAATAAATTCAAGTAGTTTCCTTCAAACAGGTGATAAAACAAGTCTTCCATAAGCAAAGTTGGAGCTTAGCCTCAGTCTCAGAAGATCAGTAAAACTGGTAACAAGACACACAACAATAAACATAAAAAAACAGTAATTTTTTTACCACAGATTGAGAAATTTCACTACACCAAAGAGCTGTCAAGGGATGAAAATTGTTTCTTTGTCACTGGACCTACTGAGTAGAGAGCTGTGGGTAAGGCTGCAGCGCAGGACAGAGGCATGCTCTTCATGTTTCATTACTGAATATTCATGCATATAGGGAGCATAAGAAGAAAACCCATTAGGGCAGTAACATCACACAGTAGGATTTCACAGAATGGGGAAAATCAAGGAAGGAGATACCTTCTGTGACTGTTATTCCCCCCGCTAACTCCCACCCCCAGAAGTTACAACATGACTGCTGCAGGATAGAACACAGAGATTTTAACATCTTGACCTCAAAAACACTTTGACAGTCCTGCTATGCCAGCTCAACTAGACTGCTTTAGCCTCTGGCAGCTTTCTTTGCATCAAACTTCAGGACAACAAGGAAAACTAGCAGCAAAATTATTAGAGGTGGCTGGATGAATGCACTTGAAGAAGTGTTTTGCCTGGTTTAAGGTCCTGAGGCACAGCAGGAGCTCCTCTCAGAACATATTCAGTTGAAATTGCCTCCTGCTTTTCCTAGCATAGTGTGTCATCAGCCCCTGGGAGCTGATGTCCAGTGCCCCAAGCTTAGTTATCCTCTACAAACTCGAGCAAAATCTTGGATAAAAGCAAAACCCTTATAAATTCTCCAAAACAAACACTGAGCTTTTCAAAGCTTTTGTCTATTTTAACAATGGTAGAAGAAAATAAAGTGTACTAACTGAAGGAATAACTTCCAGGTCAGCAAAAGTCTCTGCCAGGTCTATACCATGGGCCTTGCAATTAATGCACCTTCCCCTCCTATCATCCATTTAAACACCTAAAATCATAGCTGCCAACAGCTTCCTTCTTTAAGTCTCAGATCCCACTGCACCATCATCTACTGAACTACTGGTCACTCCTGATAAATACACTTTCTAAAATCTTATAACCAAAATGCATACTAGCTGCAAGAGGACTACTGAAGTAAGAAGTAAGGAAAAAAAATTCAAAAGGACACAAGGCTGATTTTTGAGGCTCTTCTGTATCTTTTTTATGCTAAAACTGCCAAGATTTTGAGAAATTATTTAAATGGAACTTTGCAGGTCATTAGTTCATTGTATTGCCCTCACAGCTTAAAAATACATTCGAAATTTGCATATTTTTAAGACAGTATGTTTGCAATACTAAGTCTCCAGTTTAAGAGCTTTCATAATCCTGTTTTTCTCACTTGAAAATATTCTGCTGCTGAAACATTCATCAGCCAAGAACAGAACTGACAGGCTGAAGTGCAAAGACTCCCTTGAACATCTACCCTACTTCTTCAAGCCCTTCCCTTTCCTAAAATGAAACTAGGTCAGCAGTACAAGATGCCTCTTTCCTAAAGCATCCTCTGCCCAACTAACAAGGGTCTGTGCTACAGTACTCCTCTTGCATGAAGCTCTCACCAGGAAAAAGTCTTCCAGCTACCAATATGCTGTTTCTGCTGCATCCTTCTCACCTGCTTTTTAAACATCACAATTAGAAGCGTGTTTTTCATTATATTGTCAAGCTAATGGAGCTCACTTGGAAACACCAATAACACAGCCCCAAGGCTGACTGGAAGGATGCTAAAGAGGACAGCACTGCAAGGAAGAAGGGGAAGGAGGGATGGAGGGACCCTCATGAATACAAGTACCTTTTAAAGCAAAACAACCACACACTGACTCTCCAGATAAACAGGAGAAATACATGTACACAGCCTTCCTAGACTTCTCATTGACTAATGCCTAAACACCCCATTTCCCTTCCAAATACCCAAAAATGGAAAAGAAAGCTATTTAGGACACTAGTCCTTCTTACATTAGTGTCAAAAAGCTAATTAGCTACCTCTCGGTTATCCTACCACACCTCCAAGAATAAACAATTGAAACATCCAGCACTGACAGCACAAGTGAGTTGGTCAACACTGACAATGCACAAAGAACTTACATTTGATCAAAGACAGGAGAACAAGGAGGACAAAAAATTTCGTGGGAGAAGAAATGGGGAAGTCACTAGTGGAAGACTTCTAGAATGCAGAACAGGTCTACATATGAAATGCACTGTAATATCAGCTGGACATTAGGCTCCAAAGCAGTAAGAGCATCCTCTACAAACTCCATTCTGTCAAAAATGGAAGAGCATGAAGTAGAATCTCTGCCCCGCTGGAGGCAGCCACAGTGACCTTTCTTTGCATGCTCCCCTAAGCAACACTCACATTATTGTCTTGCACACAGGGAATAAACACCTTTGCTTTAAGACTGATGGATCAACCCTTTCATGTTCTAAAGACTATGGAAGCCACACACTGTATCTTGATCTTCTGCTCAACTTTGCCTATTAGCATCTGTAGCGCTTTCAGAAAGTGAAGGCACATTTTCTAGAACAAAGAACGAAAATTCTGCAGCGTAACCAAAAGTTAACACAGCAATCTCCAGGTGTGGCATCAGCTCTACAGATCACAGACAGCTGCAGTATCTGAGTTTTTCCTCAGCACTAGTGAAAGCAAATCCCTGCAACTTTTGCCATGATATACTTGTCCCACTGTGGCTGAACATAACACAATACCTACAACCTCAGTGGTGTGCAACAGTCCTTTCTTCTTTCAGATTTACTCCTATTTGCAGTATTTGGAATACACTTCCACCATATCTCATCTTAGTAAGACAATGACTACAGATTTCCTTGTGTCTTTCTATTACTTCAAACACTGTTTTGGGCTCACATAGGTATGAAGACCAACATAAAACACACACAAGGAAAAACTAGAATCACTTTATAGGACAAGAGTAACAGTCCAATTACACCATCATGTCCTCAAATTCCAGTGGAAGGCACAAGCAACTCATATAAAACATGACCAAAACAAAGCTAAAAAGTGAAAAAATGAACAGCCATCCATCCACACAAATATGAAGACTAAGTGAAAGTAAAATAAAATACAACGGAACAGACTTTCTATATGCATGAATATTTCCACTTTTCCTTGTACTGGAGCATGCTGCATCACTATACGATCAGAAAGCTTGCAAGAAATGAAACTGTTACGTACTCAGCTGCTCTCCCCATCCGAAATAACTCCAGTTGCCTGCATGTAACACAAATGGCAGAAAAGAATAGGAATGGAAAAAGAAAGCTTAGAAAAAACAAACCACAAGCATACTTTTCATGTATATAAAATGCAGATTGTGAGCTTGAAAATTTAAGGGATCTTTTTCTTTATAAATACTACATTACGTTTATGTCGAGGCTTGCACCTCATGTCCAGTTTGTTTATAAGACATTCTGAAAACTAAGATCATTAGAAACTCCTAGAATTGATAAGCAAACATGCATATATTAACATAAGTAGACAAAATACTTATCAGTCAACCTAGCAAGAGCAGTTAAACACTGTTATTCCCTAGCATACTCAAATGTCTCAGAAACCAGAGCTCAGTTTAGAGCAGTATCTGATTCCAGGCTAAACTCTGCAAATCAAGTGGCAAAAGTCACTTCACATTTCCATTTCTGCCCCCTTTCCAGAACAAAGTTAACCCAGTGATGAGCATCACTTCAACAATAATAGCATGAAAAACTGTGTGCATGTAAACAATGTGAAGCGAATAGTAGGCAGATAGGCAGATATACACACTGGTAAAAGCTTAAGGGCTCTCATGACATTCTAAGGCAAACACCCATGAAGTTAATCCTGCAACAGTAAGGAAACCTTTCCATGTTAAAATTGAAGGTGAAAACAAATTCATGCTAAAGCCGCACAGCAAGTTTGTAAGACATTAAAGTTTTTACTTATGAATACCCATGTTGTCACCCCAAGATCATACTCAGCACCATGGATTCAACAAACCAGTACATACAGCCCTCAAATCACTTCAGAACCATACACACAACTTGCAACTCCAAGAAATGCTTCAGAACAAGCATTTCTAGAAGACAGTGTAAAAAAACACTTTAAAAAGTTATATTTACAAGAGTGTTGATGCATAAAGTGCAGCTGAGAATAAACAAATTCATCACATGTAGACAGAAAACGAGCAAGAGTTTTCTGTCCTGGCTACCCTCTCTAGCTACCAGCCAGGCATAGAGATGCATGAAAGCTACAATCAGATTATTCCTTTCTTTTCAGAAACAAAAGGTCTACAAAGCAACACAGTCCCTCAGACGCACATCAGTACTTCAAGGTCCCTGGATTAGGCTCTGACAAACATGTGTGGTGCTTTGCACAGGCACAAGCACAGGCATTGCTCAGGTTCAAGAGGCACTTTTATATCTGGTAGAATTTCAAAGGTAGGTCATTATCTTCTGGTTCCTATAGTAGTAGTCAGAAAAAAAAAAAGGCAAAAAAAAAAAAAGGCAACAAATGTATGTTTGCTTTGGTCATTAAAGGAAGCAGCCTTAACTAAGTGGAACAAATTGAGTGACAGTTTTTATGGTGCTGATTTAGAAAGAACCACTGGTAAAATGCCGAACACGCACAGTTACCATAGAGTACAAAGGTTTATTCCTCTGCTGTGTACAGAAATTCTTGTTTACTGGATTTAACAACAGAAGAGAACTGAAGTCCATCAAGTCAAGCAGCAACGATCTACAGCCTGAGATAAGACAAATGCCACTCAGCAGCAAGAGTGACAATTCAGCTGAGCCGGGTGTGCTGGTGAGATGAAGATGCATCCAAATGCATCAGAAACCTGCCAGGATCCAACTAACACTGTTTGCATGATCCTGACCACAGGGCCATCACCTCAGGCTCGTTTTTCACAACAAAAAACCTAAATACCAGGTTTGACAGAGGTCTGAGTGTTATTTCAGGGGGGAAGGAGAAGAAAAAGAGGAATGTAAAACCAAGCTGGCAAAGAAAACAGAAGTAAAAGAGATGGCAAAGAGATTAAAAGGGGAGACAACCAGGAGAAAGGATATGGAAACCAAAGGCAGGGAGAGCACAGACAGTAGAGAGGGACATATAAAAAGGGACTGAGGAAAGAGGGAGATATTGACAGAGCCCTGCACTGAGCTTTGATTTGCTGTAACCAAGAATTCCCATTAACGACAATTTCCTATTAATGCAGAAGCTGAACAACAGCTTACATGTATCTCATTCCTGAAAATCTCAAGACACTAACACATGTAACAGCAACCCCAGCACATCCTTCCATCAAAATGTCTGTATCTCAGGTGAACAGTAAGAGGCAAAGGAAGGAAAATTCAAGTATTAGCAGCTTGTATTACTACCAAAGATCCAGAAAAATTTCTGTAGTGATACAGCATTATTGCAGTCAGGCTACATTCTAGTGAAATGCATGGCATTATTCACAAATGAATGCACATGTAAAACCCCAGAGCAACTGGGGAAGAAACACCAGATGATAACTATAAATTTCCAAAGCTGGTATGCAGATCAGAAAAACCAGAGGAAATGGAGCTTATCTGTCCTCCAGGTTTCACAAAGATAAAAATCCCAGACTGCCAGCCTCTGCACAAACCAGTGTACTCAATTTGCATGGAGGGAATGAGTGATCTCTGAAACCAGCTCAGAATGTTCCTAACCACTACCTCCCTGACAGAAAAAGGCCTGATGGTTGGCACAACACTACCCATTGTTTGAAACTGCAACAAGGAGAAAACCACCAAGTGCTAAGACAACCCTCATGGATACAAGGTCTGTCCTTGGAGGAGAAGCATTACCACCGCCCACAGATAAAAAAGTCCTCAAGCTGACAGTGATGACCTTGAGCCAGCTACTTACCTGTCCACCTCGCTGCTACCAAGTTCCTTATGAATAGCATGAAAAACCCACAGAATTTCCATGTCCAAGGCAAATAGCAGCCAATGCCAAGCAGGGCAGGGCAAGGAGAGGAGCAGCTGCCTTTAGACAGCAACTCCTTACCCTGCACATTTTCTCACACTGAGAAGCTGGGTTTGGCTGACCAGGCTATGCTACAGCTATAGACTGGGGAAAGCAATGCTGCAGGAGCAAAGAGAAAGAGGTGCAAAAACAGAGAGTAAGGGATTTTCAGACAGAAGCTCAAAACTCTGCTTTTGTTTGTTTTTACTAACACCCACTTCAGTTTAGTGTCTAACATTTTGGAAAAAAAATGAATTTATTAAAGATTCAACACATATGCTGCTTCATTTAAGATTCAGGAGCTAACAGGATACATCTCAGTCCTTCAGCATAATCGCAGAAGACCTGGGTTGACAGTCTTGATATTTTGAAGGTTAATGAAAACAGAATTTCTTTTTAGCCTTTTCAAGTTGTTTTTCTGCTTCATAAAAGAAATATGCATAACCATGATTTGTTAAGAAAACATCCCTTCCAGATCACCCTTGGAACAAATTTAAACCTGTGCAAACTCAAACTAAAAACACCAAGAAGTCCAGACAGATAGAAAATGGGAAGTTGTAATTCCAAAACCATACAACAACATACAGCAACAATGGAATACATGATACAGACAAGTCAGACTAGTCACTCCATGTGTTCATAAATACCAACAGTGTGTGTCTTGGTTATCACATTATTTTGTATCTGTAAGTTGCAGTACTCAAAAAATAAGGTTTCATATAAACCTCCAATTAAGGACTAAGCAATGCAAGCAGCCTGGTGCTTGGAAGCTAAAACATTTTTGTCATTAACACATTTTATAAAGCACATCTAAGTTCCCACTGCTAGCTGAATATAACATATGCTTGTTCTGTGCCTCAGTTATGCAACCATTCAAGGAGGAACTCCTCCTCCCCACTTCACACTGTCAAGCCTGGATCAGCAGGGACACTGTAAAAAAGCAGAATATTCCAAGTTTTTAATGCCATCTAATTTGACTGCCTGTGTGCCACTTTGTTTCATGTCTGTTCACAAGCCTCTGAGATTGGTTGGGACCTACTATCTCTGTCAGAACATTATCATTTGCTGCTCACCACTGCTTATAGTCATGCTGGTGAGTTATTCAATCCCCCTGTTATATCCCATGTTTGGCACAAACAGAAATCATCTAAGTAAGTTTATAAAAGCAAACTAAACTCCTGATAGTGTATTTTGTTCTGATAAAGTATCATTTGCAGAATGTTCTGGTCAGTTCTTTTATCTGTGCTTAAAAAAATCTCCTATTCCCATGGCTAATACCCTCAACATAGTGTGAACAGATCTCACATTCCATAAAAATCTACATTCTTCCAGTGTTCAATGTACTTCCCAAAACTAAACAGGTGGTATTTTAGTGGAATAAGCTTCTAAAATAGAAAACATACATTGAATAGCTTTTTAGAAGGAAGTCAAGTTTTCAGTAAGCACAATGCCAAAGAAGGTTTTATAACAAGTACCACCATTTCTAGCTCAGTTTTGGAACACTCCAGATGATGGCTAAGGCCTCTGCATAAAAGGAGATAAGAAAACACAAGAGGCAAATGAGCTAGAAGGATTTGACAGAGACAAGGACAGGTACCAGAGTGTGACACTGGAGTGCCCTCCTTGCTCCCCAGTTCACCACATTCAGCTCATGCTGAAATTTTTGAGTATTTTATTTCACTAAACAAGATGGCCCTTCTGGGGCCACCTTTATGTTGGCTAAACAAAATCAGATTGAGATCTGACAATTTAAGCAGAGCTTGGATCTACATCAAATCATCCAGTGTACCACTAAGTTATTACAAACTTGTGCACCTCATCAGTAACCACAGTAAAAAGGAAGAGTGCCACCTAATTTTATCTTCAATGGAAAGTTGTAACATTTCTACCACTGCACTGATGCCTAATGCAGCTGCTTTGTCTTACAAATTTCCAGGCTACCAAGTCACACACTATTTGGCTAAGAGATTTAAACACTGTTACAGACAAGATTTATATACTCCTTCCTGAGATACAATTTTGGACTACAGTTGATCCCCAAACATGACATACATGCATAATAGCAAAGAGGAATTTAATCTACAGCAGCAGAGATAAAAGATTTGGTGCCTTTTTTTCTTCTGACTTTTAATCTCGGACTTTAAGTACAAGTCTCGCTGCTGGAGGACACATATTTACGGCTTGTGCATAAAGTTCGGGAATCATTTTTCTACCAGTTTAAAATCTTTAACTTTTAAACAGTTTATATTTCACTGTCATAACAAAATTCAAATTGACTTGTTCCTATTTCTATGATATTAAATGATGACTAATAAAGTTTAAAGTCCTTAAAAAACTGCATTAGAAAAAAAATAAGCTTTCCTGAAGAGCACTAGACAAATTATGAAAGCTAGAGTGTTTAAATGAATATTTGCTTTGTCTGATCACTGCTTATAGAAACACTTGTCAGTATTGGCAGTGTTCAACATTTCAATAAGAACTTCACATTCAGGTTTTATTTAAAAGTAAAAACTATTTCCTTGTCACCACCTTTCAAAATGCAGCCCATACTCTAAGAAAACAACAACTAAAAAACCATATTTAGAAGATCAGCAGCAAAATCAAAGCCCTAGAGTTCTCTAGATTTCAGCAGTACATCAAACTTGGTTACTGCATCATCTCCTAATATAACCAGTATTTTTATTTTAAAATTTCATATGCTGAGTATTCTTCCTTGGGCATATCCAGTCCTGAAGTAGCAGCTTCATCCTGAAATTGCAGACAGATCTTTTAGAATAAAACCTTGAATCTGTGTTCCTTTCAGCAGATCTATCATGCCTTCAGTCAGCCCAGAGAGTGAGTGCCACAAAGCCACAGGAAAACAAGTATCCCAGAGGGGATTTATCCTAAACAAAGAGAAACAGGAGCTGCCAGTCACCCAGAAGCAGAGAGGCCAAGCATCTAGCTTTCCCAGCCCAGCAGTAAACTATCGCAAAAAAGCTCATACAATGGTTCCCCTTGTATGGACTAAAACAGTTTTTCCCTGGCCTAGCTTAAATAAATAAATAAATAAATAAATAAATAAATTCATGTGTGCTGTTTTGAATTACACTTACACTGAACAGTCTTTTGAGTTGTAACTGCACTGCAGCCAGAAGTTCCACTCCCACTACAGCACAGCTATACAACACGATTGCAACATGATCTTCAGGGTCACCTACCCTTGGGAAGGGTAAAATAACCATTATTATGATTACTTTACCCTTCCCAAAGTGGTGTGGACTAGAGATGCTGTAGGTGGCTGCTGACCTCTGTTGTTTAAGCGCAGAATCAGGCTGGTAACCACAAAAAACCAGCAAGAATCTTGATGTATAGCACACACCTTTACAACAAAGAGGGCAGTGTCACCTCCCAGCATTCTCAATGCTGCCTGACCCTCCACTGTCACGGATCATGCACCTCTGTGAACAATTAGGAGTGGCATGTTCTGGCCTGTTTAGGTGTTTTGATGCTTTTTGGCCTTGAGAAACTGGTAGAGCAGATCACTTTTTTTTTTTTTTAATATATACTATTACCAAAGAGGAAAAGAAGTAAATACTCTGCCATTTGCTGCAACAGGGTCATTCACCCCACAACAGTAACACATTAATGGCAGCAGAAAATGCTGCATCCACAGTACAGCACAAATACAAAATCAGTGTTTGGGGGCTTGCTGGGGAGTAAGGAGCAGGGAAGGCAACCATCTGGCTGTTAAGCAGACAAAACTCCTCAACGGTGCCATAGGAAGCATCATCATCTCAGCATTAGAGTCAGTCTGTTCAGGGGAATTAATAAGCCTTCCCAATGTATCAGTGGAATTTGATCTCCCAAAAAGAAAACCAGTGAGCATCAGGAATGAAACATCTCAGAGTCAGCCTTTGTGGTACCTTTGAAATAGCAGTGCATGCAGAGGAATTAGAAGAATTTTGCAAAACCAGATTTCTTCAAATATCAGTGCAAAGAAGGGTCACCACAACAAAGTGATCTGGCACCAAACAGCACCCATTTCTAAAATGTGTATAAAACATTTTGCCAGATTTTAAGTAGATAAAAAGCTGCTTATGTATCTAAACCAACTGCAGCATTTTTTTTCCTGCATGCATGTGCACACACACATGTGTTCCAAAAAGCATTAAGAGATGTAATCTTGCTTTTTTCTATCTCATCTTATGGCAGACCAAGCACAGGCTGGCTTTGATTCTTTCTACTGGTAAAAGAGTATATGAGAAGCTATTGCTTCTTTTGTTGCCAGTAACAACCTACTGCAGGTACCTATCTGGACCCAAGCAAAATTTTTACCTTCTTCTGATAAAAAAGAAGCACAACAAAACCTACAATAAAACACAGACACACACACATACACACAAAAAGAAAAAAAAAACCACCACGCACACACACAAAAACACAAAACCCCCCCACAAAAAAGAAAATCCAAAACAAAACAAACAAATGTATATTAAAAAAACCCAAACCAACCAATCAACCAACAAAAACCAACCAAAAATAAAAAAAAACCAAGACAAAAAACAAAAACAATAGCAAAACAACCCTTCTCCCCCAAAAAAACCAACCCCACCAAAACAAAACAAAAACCAAAAATATAAACCACAACAAAACATCAAGACCCACCACAACTCTGCTAACCAAGGATTTCACAGAGCAAAGGACTAAAGGAAATGGAAGAAAAACACTGAAGCAGGAAAGGGACAGTAAGTGACACTTAGGTTATCTTTCCTGAGAATCATACTGAACAAACTTTCTCTCTTCCAGATTTGTAAATTCCCTGACAAATGGTGTAGGGCAGTATTTACAGCAGCTGATATTAACCAAGTCTGCCAAATTGATTCTGCAAAGATGCAGAGTATCTTTCTCATCCCAGTTTGCACTGAAACTGATCCAAATCAGAGCGGCATTTAAAATACTCACAGTGTGACTCACTTATGGATTATAATGGACTTCCATGTGTCCAGAAATTATCTTGAGCATGCAAGGAAAACCTTTCTGTAACTCTTCACAATAAATAACTCAGAGCTTATTGACTCAATGCCAAAGTAATCAAATAATATGTTTTCAATCTGCATAATTTAAAGTGAATTTCCAGACAAGAAAACCTTGCTTTCTTTTCAATTTACATTTAATTTCAGGCTGTGGGTAAAAGCCAATATGGAGATGCTGCAGTTTTCTAACAATGACATATGAAAACTTTAATAATTATGACTACATTTAATAAAAAGGCAAACAAAACTGGATGCATGGACACTTCAGTGCTTTGCTTATCGCTTGGGATCACTGAAAGTTCAATCAATTGGAAGCATGTGATCATTCTGGGGCAGGAGGAATACACAAGGACACACAGCAGTTGGGAGTTAAAAATGAAATGGTTAACTATAATGAAGGAAAGAGGCAAAAGTGCCAAAATCAGCAAGGCCTAGAAAAGACTGTATATGCAACAGGACCACCTGCCTCATTTAAGAATAGGTAGGAAGCCCAAATCCCACATTACCTCAGAAATTATGGGTCAGAATCTTCTAAGAACAAAACAGCATTTGAGACTGTAAAAGGGAGCCTGAAAGCTCAACAATCTCAGGAAACATTAGAGCTCCCAGTGTGGGCTGAGATTTCTCATGGCACCAAGCCAAGGCAGCAGCCCATACATGCCCAGGGACAAAACCCCACCCTGAGATCAGAGGCTGGCTTTCAGATGGGGCCACTTCTCTCACATCCTGCTCCATCCTTCTCCCCGCCTCTACTCAGGGGAGGTAACAGAAAAAGCTGCATCCCTGCAGGAAGTGGGAAACCACCACATGAAAATCTGGTTTGGAAAAGGTAAAAAATGTGTGGAAAGTACAGATGCAGAAGAGGGCAGAAGTGTAATCTAATTTTAACATGCAAGGACATGTATCTTCCTAATTAGTCAACCTGAACCTGCCTGCTGGAGTAGTATTTTCTCTAGCTGGAACAAGGACATCAAAATGGTCTTCTGAGAGTGGCCAGAATGGCTAAGCAGGACACCAGTGGCACGTGCAGTTATGTACAATTATTTTTTTAAGTGCAAGCTATGTGAAATGTTTTGCAGAACTCTTGTTCTATAGTGCCTCAGGTTTTAAGATAATTTTGTGGGTTTTGAAGGACTCGGAAAACATTCTCATGGAGTAAAACATACTCATACGGAGCATGTTTTTTTCCTTCTTCTAACTAAATGCTTAGTTTGCTGTCCTGTTCCAAAGAGTAACCACACCTCATCTGGCACATCGAGAAGATGAAAATGAAAAACGATGTGGTGGAAAACTGGATGAGCCTTAAGCATTCTCGAGGATGTTTTTATTTTATCTAAAAATATACCTACCAATTACTTACCCACATGGTAAGTAAGAACATTCCATATTGAACACATTTTAGTGTGGTAAAGGACACCCACCCTGCTGCTTTGTAAAAAGGGTTGAGCTCCTGTGTCACATGCAAAGGTCAGGTCAGCTTTCAATAGAGATGCAATCTGTGCTTGTTCTGTGTTAAACTCTTGAGTCTCAAAGGACTGTGCTGTATTGAGGCAAGCTGACAACTCTTATGCACAAGTTGATGCAGGCAGAGTTCATTTTCCAGAAGTACCTCTATATTAAATGTCTATTTTGTATTTTTTCCATGTAAATAGATATTCATAGGCATCAGATACTTGCAGGCAGTAAACAAGCCAAAGTACATGCAGTGCCATCAGCTTTATTGAGAATTCTTAAATACATTAACAACAGACTGCTATGAAATGTTTAACATCCATTCTAATGAGTGTTTTAACCCCATGAATGATTATATTAATTCCTATGTGACATTAATTGTTCAAACCACAGGGCCTTCAACTGAATATTGCAAAAGGTCACTTTCCAGCACGATGCAGGCTGTTAACAGGCAGCACAACAAGGGTGGCCATAGTGCTGCTTCTCATTGTGTCTGTCTGCAAGAGCCCAGCTGGTTCTCCAGAGGAGAAACCAGCTACAGGGGGATGTAAAAGCACCCTGATCTGGGAACAGGTGCAGCTATTTTCCCCACACAGAAGCATTCCCTCTAATTTACCCATAGATCTCAATACTTGGGAGATTCAATCAAATCAGCCTCCCTCAAACAAAAGGAAAGCCCAGGGCACAGAGCCCTGAAAATAATTTCAGCAAATACCACATTCATTTCTTGGACATTTCATACAGCAAACAGTTTTTCTTTGACTTTTTGACATTTTGGGTTCTGCAAACTATGTTGGTATGATTTAATCAAATATTAGTTTCTCCCAAAATGTTTCTTATTTACAGGCTCAGCAAATCAACTGTACCCTTTTAACCATTTAAAAAACAAAACAAAACACACACAAAAAAACCACAAAGCAGAACAAGAACAGCATAACAACAATAACAAAAAAAACCTCCCAAACCAACAAAAAAACAAACAAAACCAAAAACCCAAACAAACAAAAAAAACCACCCCACCAAACAAGAAACCTCTGCTTTATTCTTAACATACTTTTTTTTTTTCCAAAATGAGAGGACACAGAAAATGTTGCCTAGAATGAACTGGAATGAAAGTATTACTGGAATACTTTGATATAGAGTTCTACATGCTCTAGCTACACAGCACAATCAGGTTTCCTAGGCAATTGGTTAATGTCTAGAGTTGTTGAAGATACTTTAAAGAGAACATAACAATAGTATACAGAGAAATTAATTCTACTCAAAAAAGGTAAACAGTAATTAGCATTTTCTAATATTATCAGTTTTGAGGAGATCCTATAATCAGCCTAATGGATAAACAGCCTGCAATGTGTAATATGCACATCTTAAAGGATTTGAAGTACAGGATAAAAGATTTGCTTAAATTATGAGGCTTGAATTTTATTAATGTTGCTGCCAAAAGCAGATAAGACATTCACAAGAGACATCGCTGAGCTTTCATGTATTGTATGTTAAAAGCAGTGTTTCAGAAATCTAATTTTGCAGATCATCAGATACAGTTAAGTGCTATATTATTTTTCCATCCGTGTTTTCAGAAGCATAAAAAATGCATGACAAGACAAGCAGAAATTAGTAAAAATATTTTTCCATCCATCAACGCAGCATTGAAAAGTAATAGTGAAGAAATTAGACATCAAGTACACAAATTTCTGGTGCATTTTAAAAGGCTACCAGTAGTACTTGTCTCCACCTATTTTCTGCCTCTTAAAATTTCATTAAACAGTAATAAAAATTATATTTAACACAAGAAGTTTTAGCAGAACATAGCCTAATATAGTCACATGAAAAAACACAGCTTTCTTACTGGTATAAATATTACAAGGGTCTGACAATCTTAGTGACTTTGAACACATTTTCTGTGCCTATTGCATACAAGGACAAGAGCAAGTGCAAGACTCAATGCCTGATTTCACTTCCTGGCATCAGAAGCTGCAGAGCAATATTTTGAGGAGCACAGCTTTTCATAACTGCACAGAAATTTAAGTACTTCCAATAAGAAAATGTTGGTCAGATGTACCATCACTTGACATCTAACCACAAAAGGAAATCAAGTACATTGAAAGAGAAAAAAATATTGAGAAGAAATAAGTCTAACTTACAACACTGGGAGGCAGCACTGGGCAATGGTTTCTTCTGGACTTCCTCCTGAAAGGGATACTAAAGGAAGGAAAGAAAAAATAGGAAGGAATATACAGAGATAAGAAAGCACATGGTAACTTTATGACAGCATGACACACATAAGAGAAAATATCCCTGGTATTATCAAAGCACAATATCAATAAGCATAATATCTGTAATACAATCTCCAGCATATCTGTATTTAAACACACTCCCAGAAGCGTCCTCTTTTTTCATGCCAAAACCATGTTACAAAGTGCACTTCTGTTTAAGGTGAAGTCTGCTTTAGAACAAGCACAGGCCCTATTACTAATTCTGAGACCTTCAATTAGACATTGAAAAGACCTGACTCCACACCACAATGCCAGTGTGACAGGGAGCTCCAAACTGGGAATAAGCCTGTTTACATTTAGGGGCTTCAGCACAGCCTCAGCAGTTCAAATCTCATGTGGGCTCACACCAAATCCAGAGTAGGCGATGGCAGCTGTAAGATAATTAATGTGCCTGGCAAGGCAAGAACACAATGTTTGCCCAGCCAACACTTGCAAACTCTCCTGTGATCCACTTCACATCCAAAGTGAAGAATTTTTCATCTCATTTAATACTAAATTAGCGAACACAGAGATATTTCAATTAGCCAGTTTTGACTTTTTACAAAGCTGTTTGTTACAGCATCAAAGCATTCCCTAGGGGAATGCCAGTGGTTTTATTTTGTTATTCTCTTCTATCTTGTATTACACAAAGATATGAGAAAATTAGGACAATTGACCAAAATAATGAGAACAGTATTTGCTAGGAAAAAAGGATCTGACAACAAAGGAAGTGGCAAACTTAGCAAGCTGGTGCTGCAGCCTGTGCAAAACACAGCCACCAGACAGTCTCTCCTTGGATTTGGTAGGGATTAATGACCAGTTCTGTGCATGGAAGGTGACAACAGCAGACTTCCGCTGCAGTTATCTTTCAATCTGTGCTATTTAAAATGCACAAGGGATCCTGAAAGGTGGTTAGTCTTATCATCAGCAAACTGCCAACCCACTGAGTTAATCAGCACTGTGAAAACAAGAACTGCCAGATCTCACAGCACTGACTGGTTGACAGAGTGGTGAAAGGAAGTCTGCTGATGAGCAATTTCAGTAGCACAGGACAGCAGTGAGTTCTGAATTATTATCCTCAGAGATCCCAGAATGGCAGTACTTTGCTCTTTTTAAGGCATCAGCCCAACGGCTATCAAGAGTCCCAAAATGAAAATGGAGTATTAAGTGTTTGTAGGAAGAGAGGCTGGAAAGCCTTTCTATGACACCATCTGAACACCAAATGAACCTGCTCCTTCAATACTCCTCTGCAGCTTTTGTCTGTTCATTTATTATCTCAAACAGAGATAGGTGCACTTAAAACAAAGAAGACAAAGGCACAAAGTTGTCTTGTGCTAAAAAACACTGGGCAGACCAGGATTCTGCAGCCCAAAAGGTGAGGTCTGTAAAGCTGAGCGGCAGGGACTGAATGCATGAGGATCAGTCATTAAATTTCTTCAAACAAACCTGCCTCTAGCTGGTTTCTCAAACACTGGGTTTGTTTGCTCAGTGCAATTAAGATATTTCTTCAGGCAATGCACAATTAAGGTGGTGAATTCCTTTGCAAAAGCATAACTGACCTGGGTGCATTTAAAGGGCAACTGGCATCCACAAGAGAGAAATCCATTGAATGCTGTTCAAGACAAGGATAATGCCTCTGGCTCAGGAAGTTCCTGAGCTACAAGCCACTGCCACTTAGGGGAATATGCAAGGAAGATCTCATCCCCATTCTGGGTGGCTGGCTAATGTGGAGAACTATAGAAGAACCACCTGAGGCCCTGGTTGGGTTTTTTCGCCCTGGTCGAAGGGAACATCCACAATAAATCTGAAATCACTAGGTCACAAATACAGAGATATTACTTCATTATGGGTATTTGATAAGAGCACACAGTTAGCAAGCAGATGTGTGGCACTGCAGGGAAAGGGGAAACCCAGAAAGCTCAGGTTATCTTTCAGCACGTACCAGCTCAGTGAAGCACTAGAGGGCACCTGTGCCTCGCTGAAGTACCTGAACTGCTGCTCCAGCCCGCGGGAGCAGGGAGGCACCACAGCAGCATCACTGACAGGACTGGGCTTTTCATCGAATCTTAGAGGCTTTCAAACTTCTAGGAAGGCAGGAGAGGGTGCCCTAAATTATTTAAGTTTTTATCCACCCGAATACTGGTCTGTCCTGAGTCAAAAATAAAATCCACCTTACTTCTTTCATCTGCACAGTAAACCAAATCACTCACATAATAAACAGAAAATAATAGATGAAGGATCCCAGAACCAAAATCTCCTGAAGTCATTGCATTGGCAGAGTATTTTGCAAGTTATCTTGTTATGGAAACACTTGCTATAGAAAGAGACCTGTCAAAAAGGCTTCACCAGCACCATGCTCTTACTCAATGATGTTCACATCAACACATGAGTATTGGGGTTTTCTATATACTTCATTTCTGGTACAGGCATTAACATGTTAAATCTTATGCAAACAGTATGGATTGCAAACAAAATTTTAGTCATCCAACAGTCGCTCTTAGAAATAAAAAAAGTAACTTCTATTTTATAGCTGCTTAGTCAAGAACACACAAGAGCTAGGGAACCAAAGCCATAGCTACGATTTATTCTAACACAAGATGCACATAAACTGAGCCATTAACTACTGCATTAGGACAAAAGCCAACATGTCCAACAGTCCTCAGTTCAAATAAAGATTTATTATCCTGCTTTGTCATCTTCAAAGACATAGTCAACTGCAAAAAAAAGTCCTTTTTGACTTCATTTCACAAAAAGAACCTACCACAGCCTGTCAAAAATGGTTTCACTGTCTGCTCAGGTAAAGCACGATGTTGCCTTTTCTTTGAACATATCTGCATCAACAAAACATTATTCAAGCACTTCCAGCACGCAGAAGAATATTCTCCTCCTTAACACTAAGCAGCATACTTGAGAAAAGAGTTCTGTAAGCAGTTCATGGAAGACTTGTAAATTAGCAACATTCAGTATTTACCCTAATCACAGGGATCCAATACAAAGAATAAAAGCTAGTTTTAAGACATTCAGGGCTACAATATTCTTTCAATTTAGATATTTACCTCATCATCTCCCAGTGAATTTATTTGTTCTAATTTTCTGGTCCAGTATCTGGCCTCTTCTTCAGGGATATCTAAGTCAAAAGAGTAAGTCACACCACCTTATTAACCAGGTAACTTTGCATTCATCACCATTACTATTAAAGATCACACACAAAAAACCCACATGTGATTTTTAAGAAAAATTACTGACTTCTGTTACCACTCAGATGGAAAATAAACATTGTAAATAGCAGCACACTTCAAGGGCTTACCTGCTTTCTTGTTTAAAGCTCATTAACCAAATGCACACTTACACAAAGGTAGGAAAGAGAAAGACAGACTAGTTCACATTTAATTCAAATATTAGTTTGATGGAGAGCCATTTCACAACAGCAAGTGTATTTTAACTTGCTTATATTTTATAACACATAACAAGAGCATCTTCTGGAGGCTTTTTATAATCCTATCAGAACAAGGGCTGCTTTTGACTAGAATACCTTACGCACAGCAATAGCACACCTCCCGGTGTAACACAAATTAGGTACCAAAAAATAAATGATCTCTTATTTCTTTGCCAGCAACAAGCCAAATATTTTGAGGGTATAAACAGTGCTATAGGGAGTCACATTCACATGAAAGCACATTCTTACATTTATGCCACACTGCAGCTTCATTGTGAAATGAATCACAACATTTGCACCGTTGAGAAGAGTTACCAAGCTGACAGCAAGTCGCAAGCATTATCGCTTTTATTGTGGTAACTATTTTCTATTTCACACCCTGAAGTAATATACTGTCCTGATGGAACACTGACTTCTGCCACTCAAAATTTCGCCTTTCAAAGCACATGCTCAGAGATGCAGACAACCTGCTGTGAAAAGCTTAACACAAAATTATTTAGGGATGGAGTGGTGTGAAAACATTGAAAAAGAAAAAAAAATTGTTTTGTTTGGGTTTTTTCTTAGCCATTTAACCTCCCTGAATGCAGCAACTTCTGAAATCTGGCTATTTATGGCCTGAAACTGCACCACTGCAGAAACTTCAAAGCTCACAGAGGAAGGAAATGGAGGGAGTGCTCCAGCTAAAAACACCACTAGCCTTGCAAGCTGACAGGAAGATAGTGCTGTACCAGTTCAGCTGGTTTTGCCACCTCCTGAGACTCTCTACACTTTCAGGTGGCCTCAAAAAGAGGTAGTAAGTTTGCTTCCTTGCAATGAACTATACTCCATGGACACCACCACAATGATATGTTAAGTTATGCATTGGCAAGAATGGGAGAAGCAGGACAGGGTGGCCTCCTGATGAAAAGGTCATTCTAAAAGTTACATCACTTTCACTCCTCACAGAAAAAAATAACAAGATTTATTGGCAGATGAGCATTCCACTGGAACCCACAATGCTTTCAGAAAGGACCAAGAACTGCTTTCTTCTTGTAACTGAGAGAATGTTTGTTCTACATGTGTCCTCTCTCAGCCACACAAACGATCATCCTAGGAAAGCAACAAGGCCAAAAACACTGCAGATAACAGAACACAAACCACTGTTAACAGATACATGCCAGATTTAGTGGAATTTCAAGTTTCAGCAGTAGATACTTCCTTGGACTATGAACTCATGTCCACATCTTTGTAACAGAAACACCACTGAATTTTTATGGAACTAGCCTCACCCACACAAGGCGTTAAAATACTCCACAGTTGAGAAAGTTTTATGGAAGCTTAGGATCTGACTCCAAAAAACCTGCAATAAGTAGAAAAAAAGACAACCCATTTCTCCTTGCTTGGAGGGAGACCAAAGTAATTTATTTTAACCAAAATACACAAAGCCAGCTGCTCTTTCTGATGTACAGTACATTACTTTGTTGTTAAAACCCATCAGAAAACAAGGTAAGAGAAACATGAGAGACTCTTCCAGAGTTGTAAAAACACATACATGTCTTTGATCTTCAGGGCTGTGGGTCACAGCTGCACAGATTTATTAGATAGTCTCTGTGCAAATTAGGGCTAGCATTCAAAGCAAATCTGGACAGAACTGATCTAGAAAGAAGGCATTAGCGAAGTGAATGGCTATCAATGTGCAACCTGGTAAGATTTAGGAGAAGAAACTCCAACAATGACATGAAGAAATTGAAAAATTACAGCAAAGTCCATGGAATTGTCTTGGAAAGACATCACTTCTCTAAAAGGTAAAGAAAAACCCATTAAATGCGGACTGAAAGTCAGAGCTCAAACAATTCAAATCTGGAGCCTGAATTCAAGACTAAAGAGACTGAGGAAGGGTGAAGCAATGACTACCATCAACAGTGCAGAAATTGAGGAACTCAGGGTAGAGGCCTCAATGCCTTCCTAAAAACCATGATGTAGTGGCATGCCCTGACATCAAGGAGCAACACTTGTCTCTTGGATTTACTATTCTATCTTACAGCCCAGATGCCCATTTCATAAACAGGGCTGGCAGATTTTTACTGCTGGACTGCTGCTTCTATTGGAACAGCTTCTTACGCAGGTCAGAGATAAAAATCAGCTACCGTCCAGATAACAGCTGCTGTAAGGACATCTTCCTGATCTCAGAGAAACTCTTGTCATCAATACTAGTATCAGTAAAATTATTGTACAGCACATTTTAAACAGGAAGCAACTGGCCTATGATCTTGAGTCATTACCTGCCCAAAAGAAATCCCAATGAGATATATATTTTTATTTTTTGAGGAAGCTTCTGTTGTGTTCTGCCTCAATCTGCAGTTTTGTTGAAGCTGCCTCTCTGGAATGCACAGAGTGGAAATCTCCACCACAGAGATCACAGACTGCTTGCAAGGCCCCATCCCCTGGCCAGCTCCTGCATCACTGCTCAGCTTTTGACTACAATGGAAATTACTGCACTACCTTAACTTCTGCTTAAAAGACAAAAAGATTAACTAGTCCAGAGAGAGGCCACCTGAGGCCTCAGCCACCTCAGGACTCCACTGACATCATGCTTGGTGAACACAAAGAGTAGTGAAACAAAATTGCTGAAAAACAACAGAGAGGAGACAGACAGGTAGAGTCAGTATCTTTTGGTGCTTATTAATTTGAAACCCACACAGAAACACTGCAAGCTTTATTGTCCTTGCTCTTACTGCCATCCTCAGCTGGAAGCTGAACCCCATCTTCTCTGAGCTCCTCAATCTGCAGGGCCTGAATCTGCAGGGTCCATAAGCAGGCACAGACATGGCAATGGCTGGGGTGGGAGATGAGCAACTCCCACAGCATCTCTCAGGATTGAAGGCTCCAAGTTGAGCTGATGTGGGATTCCTGGGCACAGGAGCAGGGGTGTGGGTGGAGTTCCCAGGTGGGGCTGCTCAGGGCAAGTGCATGCCCTAACACCTGGAATGGGCACACAGCAATATAGTGACTTGTCAGAGTGAGAAAGGAAAAAAGGAGAATTTGGTGCATCCATACAGACCACTTCACTCAGTTAAACT
>NW_005054471.1:359144-397377 GCF_000277835.1 Geospiza fortis
CCTAAAGCTTTTTTTCTCCTCAGGTTTTCTGGTCCTTGCTCTGAACCTTGCGCATCACCTTGATCCTTCTGAGTTTTCCCAAGGTAGCAAGTCCTGGGCTAGGGCAAAACCTAGCTTGGCAGGAATGAGAACAAGGGCTGAAAGCAGAAATTATACCCTCTTTCCCCCTATTTTCCAGCAAGTGTTCCCCTGGCTTCCCCTCTTCCCAGACCAAATTTCTTCCCTTTCCCAATGTATGGGAATCTTCTTGACTTCTCACTGAAATGACTTGGCTGAGCTGAGTTTTTTTTCCTGTTCAGTTCCCAAGACACTAAAATAACAAAGCACATTTACCCTACCTCATGGTTAGATGCAGATCAGCACACTCCCACCCTGGGAGTGTTGAGAACACTAAAAGCATCTTCACTCCAATTATGAACTAGAAACTGCTTGGCACAGAACCAAACTGTTATAGTTTGGGAGCCAAAAGCATTTTTGAGTACTGCATCCTGTGAGGGATTTGCACAGTCACTGCACTTCTAAAAAAGGGGGACAGAGTAAATTGCTATCAAGCAGAACAATTTTACATTTGGAAAGCAGCATCCTGAAAAATCTGTGCCAATACACACTCACTGCATCAAAACAATAATAGCAAGATTGTCTTCTGCCTACCAGAAAATTTTCTAAACCAACCAAGGAAAGCAGTATCCCTCCACTGTCTCTCTTGTTCCAAAGAGGAAACAGATATTATCAGAGGAGAAAGTGGCTCCAGCCTGTCTCAGCTAACAACCACTTCTTGCCATGAAGAAGGCAGTTTGCTGCCATTTTTAGACTACCAAGCACAAATCTTCTCACTCTACAGGTTAATACAATGCCTCACATTTCCCATCCCCACTATTTGTTACGTTTTTGTATCAGAGGATTTGCAGCCGTTCTGTTTCTGCGAGACTGCACATTAAAGAACATGGGGCTGGCAGAGAGCATCGTACGACAGCCTGGTCCCCAGGACTGCAGTCCATCACACAGAGATAAGCAACACAGCAGGGCCCACAGAGCTGCCCTCCGCTGTGACATCAGCACGTGCTGATGTCACACTAACTGACCACAAGGCAACAGCTGCAGTTTCTAAACCTCTGTGCACACACCATCATGTTTTACATCAAGGACTTCAGCTTTTCTGGTTTTCAAATAATTTATTCTTTTTTTCAAACCCTTAAAAACCTCTCAAGCTCCACCTAAATACAATGAAATATTTTAAATACATTGGATAACCTGGGGTACTGTATCTGCGTGCATCTAAATGAGACAGCAGCCAGAAATCACAGAAAAAGCACAGCAGCACAGCCAAACAGGAGAACACACAGGTTTTTTAAAGCTACTATCCCAGGCAGCAATGTTTTACCCAACTTGAAAAGCAGCACAAGCTGTACATGAGCCCACACATCACTCTGGTTCTCATGCATCTACAATAGTCCAGAGATCTTCACCTGGGAAACAAAACATGACACACAATGTTCTTAAGTGTCACTCCAAACCTTTTAGTAAAATCTTGCCTCTACGGCCCAGCTTCTGACTTAAGAACTTCCACAGCACATCAGTGATCCATTTACTTCCCTGTGTAGGGATAAAGCAGCAGCTCCCAACTCATATGATAAAGAATCTTAACATGCAGGGCACTAAGAATCCATATTGTTGCCATCCAGCAAAGGGAAACTGACCTGCAAATCCACTGGGAGAGACGCAGAGGCAGTGCTGTGAGCTCCATGCACCCCTCCAAGGGAAAGGAGACAGAGCCTAATCCATGGTGCAGAGTACTCCTCTGTCCCAAAGGTGATGGCAGGAGACACTTAGTCATGGTGTGAGGGGAAGCACCACTGGAGTAGGGTTGATGCCACTTTCTAGAGGAGTATGACACACCCTTAGCGCCTCCTGCTTTTCAACCTGCTTCTGACCTTGCCATGGCACATCAGACTGAAAATGGAGATCAAAGCAAAAACTGCAGCACTCTTCTAGGGAAGAGCAGCCTTTGAAGAGCTAACTCATGCACCCATTTTTTCCTGGACATTATGAAACCCTGGACATGCAGACAACTCTTCACACACTAGAACAAAAACCGTTCAATGCAACAGTGCAGAATCCCTGTTATTTCAGTATTTGGCATGGTAAGCAAAGACATAAGCAATGTGAAAACACATTATTACATGAAATACTTTGATTTTTAAAATTCAGATGTTCTAACATATCTACATGGAGTCTGTTTTCTTATGCTTGAAAAAAGTACTTCAAAATGCAATGCAGTCCATAATATGAATGGCAAAAGAATGCAAATTCTCTTTTGGACACTATCAGTACAAAGGGAGACACCAGAACTTCATTTTCTTTTAAAGCAGTTTACAAGGAAGTGTGGCAGAATTAATTCAGATGAGAAGGCAGTGGCTACAAGCCTTGCCTTCAGCTCTGTGTGCTTGTTCTGTCCCTCCCATAAGCCTCAACACTTGTACCGAAGAACCAAGATTTTTGGTGAGGTAAAAGAGGCTTGCTCCTCCTCTTGCATAAAAAGCAACTTCAGAATAAACCTCCTACAAACAGTAGCAGTGGAACACCAGGGTATTTCCCTGGGGAAGAGGGATGGCTGCTGACCAGAATCAGACAGCTGTCAGGACAGCTGAGGTGTCAGGCACCTCTTCCCCTTTGCATGCTGGACTGTATTTGAAGAGCAGTGCCACTGCTCCTACAGAACACTGTGCTCTCCCAGAAGTACAACCATCCAGGGGACTGTGCACACTCACAACAGTGCACTCACAGCACAAAATTAAAATTGGATTGACTCTTCACCTGCAGGGACAAGCCTGCATCATCCCCTAGCACCAGGAAGCAGAGTATGAGACCCACAGATGTCCTAAGTTCTTCCCACAACAGATGGACAATCCTGACAGGTGCAGACCAAACGCCAGTGCCTGCACAAACACTCTATTCCTGCTTAGAGCAGGATACAAATTGCTCACACTGACTAGGGCATTGCAGCAAAAAGGATGCAACAGGGAGAGGGAGATGGATGAGCCTTGCAATGACAGAACATTTTGAAACACTTCAATGCTCAGTGCATGAAAAAAAAAAATAACACAAACCCCAAAAACATCATCTCAGTTCTTTATCCCAAGCATCAGCCAAGAGCTGGAAAGAGAAGTTATGCAAGCCTAGGATGCATTCTGGCTAAGGCCTTACTTTTGGGTTTTATTTGGTTTGGGGGCTGTTTTTGTTTGCTTAAGTAAAATAAAATTTTAAAATTACACACAACTTTACTTGAGATCAGTTTGCTCCAATTAGCTGCTTTTCCATATTTTGCATTTTTCAACCATAAATAATTGCCAGAAAGGCAGTTCTTACCACATTAAGTTATTTATATACTCTGCTAATGATAATGTTCAGGAGCACTAAGCATTAATGTTTCACTCACTGAACTGCACATGTCTAAGAGGGCTACGTGCACTCACCACAGAATAGCTCTAACAACTTACTTGACCTCCTCTAGAGCCAAATCTGTCTAGATTCAAAGAAGCAAATGCTCTCGCTCAGGAAGAAAATCTGTGACTACACAATCCTGAAACACTATCAGAAGAAAAAACTGCTGCTAGTCTAAATATTCCAGCAACCAGGGACTTGCAAATATTTCATACTTATTCAGATCTTGTTGGAAAGAAGCCAAACAATTAATACCACCCACATGACCTCCACTGAACTATACTGACTGAACAGAGAATGAACACAAAACACAACTTAATTATAAAGCTTCAGTTGTTCCCACTTTCTCTCCACTGTCAGCACCCTAGGTAAGTTATGGAAATGCACTCACCAAAAGGTAATTCAAATCTTGTGTCCAGTAAAATTTTATGAGGAGTGGGGTTTTTGGTTCCACAGATTTCATCATGTTTCATTACAACTTCTGCCTCCAGTGTAGACCATTCCCCAGGACCTTCCTGCGAATCAAAGGCCTTAAGTGAACAAACATTCAAGTCTGCAGAACTTTATGCATCAACACTCACACATTTGCTAATACAGTCCAAAAAGAGCTTAACAGCATTATCAACCCAATTTAACATCAAATTACATCCATTCAGCATGCACTGGCTTTTTCTTCCAAACTGGATTTTCTTCCATATCTCAGAGGCACCTACCAGAGCAAGCAGCAAAGAGAAGTGCTGCCTTCTCAGTGGAACTGCAAAGGTAGACCCTCAAAGGCAGGACTGAGGAGCACCTGGACAGCGAGAGGAACTGAGCACCAGCCAGACCTCATGGCCACACTGCAGAGCATCCCCACTCTTTTCCTTTTATGGAAAATATAATCTATCTCTCCCTGCTCAAATCCAATAATCTTCTACGTAAATACTCTAAAATTTGAGTTAAAAATGCTTAGCTGCAACAACTGCCAAACTCAGTAGCTAGGGCAGTTACAGACATTGACACATCCAACTTCCTACTTTTGTCCACATATATTAGTATAAGGTTCACCTAACACTATAACCAGAAGCCCTAAGAAGATACTGCATAGGTCCCCTGGGCCTACCTTGTCAGCTGGACAAGACAGAGGTCTTTAGCAGTAAGTCATAGGAATCTGACCATCAGACTAAGCAGTCAGTTCTTAAGACTTCAGACACTTAGGTCTGTGCTCCTTAACAGATCAGACCCTTGTTCTTGAGTCCACACAAGTGAAATGAAACCAAAGAGCCCTATGTGAGGGCTCTCACTTGTGATCTCACTACAAAATCAAAACTAATGTGGTGAGACAGCCCTCCCTGCTCACTCAGCCTTCCTGACTTCACAAGTAGAAGTTTTGCTGAGGAGCTCAGTCTGGGCTGCACCAGGCCAGATTTGTAATGCATTAATTATCAACACTGGAGCAAATACAGGTTCTCTGTCAGCTTAACCTCATCAGACTGGTGAATGGCCTTCAGAGCAATCCACACGGTCCCAACCAGGGTGTCCCATATCAGTCCTTTGTTCCATACTTCCACAATTAGGCCCAGGTCCAGCCGATTGATTTCACTGCAAGAAAAGTAAAGGCAGAACAGATGAGAAAAAAGCAGAATACAATCTAATTTTGTTTCATGTTCTGCATTACCACCATGATTATACCAGCGAACTATTTCCACAGAGTGGTGTCAAGTTACAGAGAGCTCCTGGAAGTGTGTGGCTGAGGCAGCTTATACTCACAGGGAACACCAGTTTCTAGTAACTCACAGTTTAATACTAATTACACAAAGAGTGCAAACTAAAACTCTGAACTATGTCATGCATGAACTGCCAGCAGGGAACTCATCACTGCAGCTATGTACACAGGAGAAGGAAGAGTACCTTGGACCAAAACCTAGAGGTGAGCTGTTCTTTGTCATCAGGCACCCCATTTCTAACAAAGTGGGTGTCTCCCTTGGCAGCACAGCAACATGGGTGTACTCTGGCAGGTGCAAACATGCCAATACTTACCTGTGAGTGGAGGTACTCCTAGCCAAAAGTAACAGTCCCACATCCAGCACAGCTGCATCAGCAGTACTACCTATTTCTCAGGGCTGTGTATCGCCACTTCTGCTCCAGCACCAGCTACTTCCACACAGCCACTGAGTGACAGGTTCTTGGAAATACTGATCTGAAAGTTTTCACAAACAACTTTCCTCTCATTAAGAAAAGGATGCATCTCAAATTTGCTTCTTCTCAATGTTTTATAGCTTTTATGCCTCGCTTCTGCATACTGGTTTGTAACATGCCCACTTCAGAACAGCCTAACACATACACAGCAGACGCTGGTAAAAACAACAAAGTAGAGAATAATCCCGAGCTGTCTGTTGACACCACAGCTGTCTCACACTTATCAGGAAGAAAGGCTATAAGCCATAATTTTTAGTGCTCAGGGCTTCCCTTCATTGCAACTGTTAATCCCCAAAAGTAGGCATCTTGGACATTCAGTGCTGATGCCCTCTGCTCAAACATATTTATGTTACAGCTATCAAGGAAATTTAAAAGCAATGTTACTGTCTTATTTCTATAGACTGCCGTCATGGCCAAAATAAGAAAGAGTTGCTGCAAATCCAAGCATCCACTTGAACTGTGTCTCCTTCTCACAGTTGAAAGAGAACATCGTATCTACAAGGTTCAAGACAAACCCTACAATTACAGTAAAGCATATAAATGTCTATGTTAAATCCAAGTGCTTCTGCTCTTGTTTGAGACACAGGAATTGCGGTTAGGAGTGTTCAGTGTTTGAGTGGCTCAGTCTGCAACAGTTCAAAATTAAGCTGTTACACAGCCTTCTATGAGTCCACTGCTAGCATCTTGTAATCGAGTCTCCAGCATCCTCTGCTCTGATAGGGTTACTCAGTATGGCAAACAGCTGTACCAGCACTGCTCTGCCCTCACCCTGCTTGACATTCATCAGACTGCAGGTCGATGATGACTGGCTGACTACTGGCTGGAACAGTGTGAGTCCAGAAAGGGAAGGGAAGGAAGTAATACTATATTTTCAGTCACAGTGTAAAACCATGTACTTTGCTTCAACATACACTGTCAGGGCAGGACACTGGTCATGATACACCCAAAGGGCTCCTCTACAGATCTCCAAAGGATAGGTCACTAGGTAAGAAAAATAAATAAAGAGAATTTCTGTACAGTGGCTTTTTTTGCCTTTGTGTCTCCCTTTCTCCACCTTCTGGTTAGATGCAGAACAGCTTCTAAGAACAAAAGAGCTAAGACTGAAATTTGGTGTCCATCCCTTTCCACACACACACAGGATTTAAATAAAGGCATTTCTCACAACTTCAACACCAATTTAATCACCGTGTTCTAAACATCACTGGACACCTTCACTCGAGGTGTTTCCTGCAAATATGAAGCAAATACACAGTTGTTTTAAAGCTCCTTCAAAATTCGAAGAGGTCCCCAGGGAATACATTGAAGTGCTTAACTGGTCTGGTACATAGCCAAATCTCAAACAACCCCAGAGACCCAAATTCTGCAGTGCTTTGTCACACAAGGAGTTTGGCAGCAAAACCAACAAACACAGACAGGAAGCATTTTTTTGCTTATGGTCTGTTCTTATACTATGCCTCGTGAAAAAGGTAAACACAGCACAGACAGTAAAAGCAGCCTTCCCTTGGGGAAAAACTGCTGTGCTCAAAATCCTTTTCCAACTCCAGAAAGAAAAACAGCAAACTAGAGAACAGCAGTATTGGAATACCAGCACTGTTTCCCCTAGGACAACTTAATGTACACAGGATCATGCAAAACACATTCGTTCCCACATGTAATATTTCTGTTATAAGGAGACACCAGAACTACTGTAGAGTTGCCTGGCTAAAGCAGGGACAATAATGGCAAGGTAGTTCAGCTAATATTCTGCTTCCATATTCCCTAGCAACTAATTATGGAGCGTCTCAGTGACTTTATAGCATGCTAGCTCAGCTCTCAGCTGATACCAGAGTGCAGCTTCAGGAGCTGCTTGAGGGGAAGGAGAAGCAACCACAGGAGCCTTCATCCAACACATTCAAGTGCTTTCTTAAATCACCACTGAGAAGCCTCCTTCGTAGCTGGCTGGGTTTAAAGCTAGCTCCTGCCCACAGGATGAGCACAAATCACAGGCAGAAAGAGTTAGTAGTTTGAGTATGGGCATGTGACTCAAATGGTAGGTTCAACTCCTTGTCCCAGCCTTACCCAGTCCTGAAATGTTTTACATCAGAGACAGCCAAGGCCTCTGTCCAGGAGCTGCAGAGCTGAGCAGATGCTGGTGCTCAGGAGTGTGTGCATTTCACCAGATGACAAAGGACAGGCTCCAGACTGTCCATACAGGAGCATACACCTTTTGAGCTGCCCCAAAAGCAGAGTACTACCAAACAAGGGAGGTGGGAGCACAGCTATGATGAAAATGCTGTACTGACCCAGGTGGCCTCCTTAACCTGAGGCAACAACCTCCCACTTTCAGCTGAGGAGAAACAAAGAAACAATGCTGCTGGATTATGAAACATATTCACAAAATTCCATGGGGGGGATGTCTCTTACTGCAGATACTGTGTAAATACCTCAAACACATTGAGAAACAGCAGCACTAGCTTTGACCCCACAAGATGAATACAACATCACTTCCCCCCCCATTTAGTAAATTTAGTTCAATTTGCCTTACAAAGCTATAGAAACAGAAGCAAATGCAGTATAATCAATAAATCATCCATCCACCAGAAAAAAACCCCACCATTTTAAAAGACACTGGGAAATCCCTGGCTATGTCACATCTGTGAGAACCAAGGCAAATCAGAAGTGCCAAGTGCACCAGAAACCCTGGGAAAGCTGGAATGAACTGGTTTTGCTGCTCATGGAGCAGCTCCCCACTGAGGTAACCAGGATCACCTCTTAGAAGCCCTGAGTGCACTAACAACAGCCTTTAATTGCCCTGACCAGCCTCTCCATCCCTCTTCCCACACCCAGGAGCTCCATTTAAGCTCAGCTATGGGCCTTTAGTCCTTGGCTAAGCTATGTTGTAGGTGTGTGTGTGTGTCTCGGCTTACAGGCACAGCTGTGCACATACTGGTCAAGGAAAACATCAATCCAGACCCAACCCACACAGTAATTTCCCAGTTCAACCTCAGACTCGGCCTCTCACTACAAACCTGACTGGCAATTCCATGGCACCAGCCAAGACAATCTCCCAGCACACATCCTCCACCACAGCCCAATGCGTACAACAGGAAAGAAATTATTTAGGTTGCCACCAGGCTTGTGCATTTTATCTACCCAAACATTCCAGTTCCTACACACTCTAGCAGCTCTGTATGAACACCAGGGTCACAGAAGAACTCAACCAGGAGTACCTCCATAGCACCATGCTGTGCACCACCATACTTACAACATAAAATCCTGTTCCCAGCAGGGCTGGTCACCTCGCACGGCCACCGTCGTGCTCTTCACATTTTGCACTTTCAAGGTCACATATGTATTGAATTTATCTGCGGAATGAGACACAAAATGTTACCTCCATCGTCATACTCTTTCATCACATCACCTGCAACACTGCAATGTTTTCAGTTCATACAGTGCATCCAGGGAGGTCTCAGATGAAAAGCCCATACAGGAAGATATCACTGGGGTTGAGAAGCCAAATGTTCAAGATGTTTTCCACACGCATCAAATTTTCAATCACAGCCTTTTTAGAAATTCAAGCACAAATGAACAAAAAAACCCAAGTATTCACTTGCAGTAAGACAGGGACAAAGAATGCAAAATCATGAAGATCATAGACTTGGTATGATGCTGCTCCAGAAATGCAGACAAAAGGAAGAAGTGACAGTCCAAAGGCACAGGACCCATCACGAATACCAAACTGCGAAAAACAAACTTGCAAAACATACAAGCAAGAGATTGGGTTGGTCATATCATCTCTTCCCTCCTGACCCAACTGCTTTCCTAGTCCCAATTCAGTTTTCCACCCATGAGTCTACAAAGAACTTTACAGACCAGTCAGGGGCAGAAGAAAAATATAGATTTATTGGTAAGTGTGCTGAAACGGACCTGACCTAGGAAAACCACATCACACTCACATCTAGACAAGACAGTCTCTGTTTAGATGTTTTGCTTTTAATTTTAAATCTGAAGAAAAATCCTGGAAGAACTTTTTTCCTAATTTCTGCTATCTCTTTGCTAATAAAACCAAAAGCAGCAAAGCACAGACACATTCAAACTTTGAATATCAGCATGCAAGAAGGAACAAACTCCCTTTTAAGGGGAGTTATCACCTCAGGCCTATGTATCAGTATCAAACAGACTGTAACAAGACATGCGAAATACTCAGAAAGCAGTGTACAAATTTTAATACTTCAATTCTGCTGCATCTATTCACAGTGTTGGATCTCAAGTCAATTTTAATACTGTCAAAATTTCACATGGAAAACAAAGATGTACTAGTCAAGGTGGCTTTACAAAGGGGAAATCATAGCTGACAAATCTGATGACCTTCTAGGGCTACAGCACTGTTGGATGGGGCAGAGTAACTGACATTGTCTGCCTGGACATGTGCAAAGCACAACATCCTTGTCTTTAATTCAGAGAGCCATGGTTTGATGGATGGAGCACTCTGTGGACAAAGAACTGGCTGCTGGCCACACCCAAAGACTTGTGTTCTTTGATTCATTGTCCATCTGGTTACCAGTGGTAAGTGGTGTCCCTCAGGGGTCAGACTGCGGCTGATACTGTTCATCATCTTTGTCAGTGACAAAAGAGTGGGATCAGGGTCACCCTCAGCAAGTTCACTGATGGCACCAAGCTGTGTGGTGCAGTCATGCTCTGGAGGGAAGGGATGCCATTCAGAGGGACCTGGACAGGCTGGAGAGGTGGGACTGTGCAAACCTCATGAAGGTGGCTTATGAGTAACTCAGCATAAGGCAGCAGTGTGTGCTCACAGCCCAGAAAGCCAAAAGTATCCTAGAATGCCAACCAAAGGAGTGTGAGCAGCAGGTCGAGGAAGACAATTCATCCCCTCTACACTTGTGACATCCCACGTGGATTACCGCATACAGTTCTGGCATCTCCATCATAAGAAGGACACACAAGTGTGTTGGAGCAAGTGCAGAGGAGGAAACAAAGTCGGTAAGAAGAGCTGAGCACCTCCCCTATGAAGACAGGCTCAGAAAGTCAGGGCTGTTCAGCCTGGCACAGAGAAGATTGTGTAGAGATCTCACAGCAATCTCCCGATATCTGAAGGGGTCTACAGGGAATCCAGAAAGTGACTCTTCATCAGGGACCATAGTGATAGGACAGGGAATAAAAGGTACATATTGAAAGACGGGAAATTTAGTCGGATATTAGCAAGGAATTCTTTACTGTCAAGGTGTTGAGACACTGGCTCAGGTTGCCCAAGGAAGCTGTGGATGCCCAATCCTGACAGTGTTTGAGGCCAGGCAGGATAAGACACTGGTCTAGTGGAAGGTGTCCCTGCCCATGGCATGGAACTAGATAATTCTTTAGGCCCTTTCCAAATCCTTAACATTCTATGACTGTATGACAGTATCATTTTAATGCATCATTGCGATGGGTTACTTTAGCACACCTCAGCATCTAGCTACCAATATCCTAACGTGAAGGGAAGAAACAGAAATTACATGATCCAGAAGCTCAGGAAGGAGTCTGAGTCACTGAATTGTGATTCCTACATATCCAGTTATTCATTACTACATTACCCCTCCCTGTCTACTTTACTCCTGCATCCTCCTGGGACATTGAGCTTGTCAGTGAAACCACACACCTTCGCTGAGTTAAACCTAGTCTAGAGGACAAATCTTTTGCATTTGTGAGCAGATCTCTTGATTAGGGAAAAGATAACGTACACACTGTCTCCTTTCCAGTCTGGGCGCTCAGTTTTCCTTCCCTGGAAATTAAAGGTTGGTGCACAGACAGACCTTAATCTGCCATAAAATATGGATGAGTCCTAGAAAGTTTTCTGTCATAATCTGAGGATGGCTATATCCAAAGAATTAAGCTGAACAATTAAATTATGAATACAGGTGGGCAATCAGATCTAAACACTTGAATACGTGTTATGCCAGCAGTTTTTATTAATAGGAGTTTTATAAAAGTGCTTATTCTTTTGTAAACTGTACATCAAATTTCAATTGATAAATCTATTTGCTTGCTAAGGGATTCCTTGCTGGCTTCTGAACCACAGTGAAAAGAAACTGCCCAGACTGTAAATTCAGGGTGTGAATAGCTGTTGCAGACACAAAACCAGTGGATGGGATTTTAATTCCAAGCACAGTCATTACTGACTGCCACATTCAGATTCACTTCTGCAGTTCCATCCAGCAAACCCAGTCAGGATTGAGAAGGCACAAAATCCACAGACACACACACACCAGTTCTGCTTAGTGGACATTTTCAGACCCTGTTTTGTACAGGGACTCATTCATCACCTGTTCAGGCCAGGTTGAGCAGATAGAGGTTTCTTACCACCGTGACACCAGGTCACAGCCTCAAGTTTTCTCTAACTCAAACTGCCTGGATTCTCAAAGTAGATTAGGTCACTCCTAAGGAGAACATGAAGGAGCTCAGATGAGGTGGAGGAAAACTGGAGGGAGCAGCACGAACAGCAGGGAGAGAGCCGGGGTCCCCACTGCTGCAAACAAGCAGAAGACCATGACTTACCTGGTGGTCCATGGAGTTTAGCTTTTTTTACTGTAAAGAGAAAAAAGGAAAAGAACAAAATAAGAGATTGTCAGTGATTTTGTCCTGCTACAGTTTCCTTTGAGTTAAAGCATCACAGTGCATTATATTAACTAGACAACATCCTCTGCACAGTCCTGGTAGCTGGAAATTCACACTCAGTTAAACAGATCTGAAGACAAGAACTCCACTGTACCCCATGGCAGCTCTCTAAAGTGAGGCATTTAAAAAAACAATTACAGGCTTAATGTTTGGAAAGCAATGTGATATGTCTAATGCAAAGCAATCTCAACATCACCCCTTTGCAACCAGAAGTGACTGCTGCTTAGCAAGATGTCATCTCATACCACCTCACTTACAAAGTTACTTACAAACACTCTAGAAGAAATAAACAATTCTTTATAAACAAAGAAATTCTCCAAACACTGTATAGCAGAGGACAAACTGAAAATAATCAAGCCTGAATAGCAGCTCTGTAAGTAGCTCTATACTATGACATTGTCAATTAAATTAAATAAGCCAAACAAACAGCAGTGTAAACTCAAATGTCATTTTTACAAGCTCTACTCTGTTAATTTAATTCCAGGACAGTATTTATATATAAAAATAGAATTGTTAAAACATAAAACAGTATTGGCTCTTATCTCACCAGATGGAGAAGGTCCATGTCTACCTAGGGGAGATTTTGTTTACATTTCCCTTTTGCAAGCTCATATCCTCACTAGAGCCGTAAGTGTAAGCACTAAGAAAAGACATCTCTAGGCTCCAGCTAGCTGTCCCAGAGGAAAACTAACCCTACGAAGAAAACACACTTAACAAGCCAGGAAGCAAGATATACCACAGAACAAAAATATTTAAAAGCTGGTGCAGTAAAATTTCCTCCAGAAAACAGAGCTGCCAATACATACTGCCCACAGTGTCCAATTTTCAATAATAAAGTTCTAGAAACAAACATTAATTTTTTTTTTTTTAATGCACTGACACCACTACACTCAGAACTGCAGCAGAGTGTGACAACAGTCTATTGAGATTGCTATTTGAGAAATTCTCCTTTGAGAGCATTTACAGTCCAGGCAGACGCCCGCATGAAGGAAAATGCTGCACCAGGTACTTTAGGAACTGTTACTGTTAAAAGGGCTGGAGCTTTCACCTAGACTGACAAGGCCACAAGCCTTTAGGTCCAAAATAAATAGGTTCATTTTCTTCCAGATTCAGGGCCTGAAACACTCCTGATGCTGAATGTAATGGCACAAGCAAAACATACAATAGTGTGGGTTAGTGTTCTTGACTGAAGATAAAAATGCCTTTACATCTCCAAATCAGTCTGTTTAAACACTGAGAAATATGCAGGACAATCTACCCACTTTCTAGGTTCCTTTGCATACCACACAAAAGCAGACATTTCATGAAATTCTGCCCTGGAGTGGGCAGGCACCAGCTAATCTGTGAACCTCCCTGGTCCCCTCCTTTGCAAGAGGCAGGAGACAAAGAAACGAGTGCATGTGCCTGGGGAAAAAAGGCAAAAGCAGGCAGTTGATACACAGGAAGCTTCCACTGGCCTCTCCCTGTTTGTGACAAGCTCCACTACTGTTAGCAGGAAAGCAGAGGCAACCCCAGCTAAGAAATCTGGTATTATTTGCTAAAAAAGCAGCTGGAGCGGATCACAGCTCCTAAACCGAGAGAAGAGACACAGCCTCTGCAGCAGCAATATGCAAACTGAGAGACAGATGCCATTTGTACATTGTGGTCACAGCCCTTAAATATTCAGAGGTTCCTTTGATGAAAGGCAGCAAACCCTGCACTGCCTCAGCAGCTGAGAGGGGTGCCTGTTTAGGGCTTCAGCGAGAGCTGTCCCACAGATATCCCAGGGAAGCAGCCAGACTAAACAAAGATCACAAGCCTGCTACAGACCCACATGTCAAAAACTGAATCCTTAGCAACTCCCAGGAATGAGCACCATCCCTCTAGACAAAGTGCATGTAACATATTACACTTTTAGCTGCAAAAATAGAACTTATAACTAAGAGCTGGATCACAAGCCTGGGAGTCTCATCTCATCAGTAATTCTTTTGCCCTATCAGCAAGCCTGTACAGCCATGTCCAAAAAGTTGCCATGAAAAATTACCTGTATGAGTTTTTATTTTGTTAGCCCCACGGGAAAGCACTTCCTAGGGGTGTGCAGGAAGCTTTGCAAAAGTACGGCTCCCAGAACATTGCCCAGGACTGGCTGGGAGACTGCAGTATCCCCCATACAAGAGCTTGAATTTCTGCGAGTTTGGAGCTGGAATGGGCTGCTAGGCATTGCTAAGGCCCAGCCTGTTTGTCAGCCCAGGGAACCTGCAGGTCAGATGCACTGCACCGAACACCATGCCATGAAGGACGGAAGCTTTCCAAAGGAACGCTACTAAGAAAACTTTTGTACCCACACCTGCTCCTTCTCTCTGGTTAGAACTCCTCTATGCCAAACTCTCAGGAAGGACGCAAAGTTGAGTCCTGAACTCTACATTAATTACTGATGCATTAGTTCCTCAGCGTAACAACAAAGGCTGAAAAGTCATTGCTACATGATACAGCATAAAAGCACTTTGAAATCAAGCCATGCGTAAGAGTACATTTTTGTAATATAAAATATCATTTTTATAATATAAAACTTGTACCACAAAATGAAATTATTCTCTAGAGAACCCAGCAACACCAGGTTTTACAGGTACATTTGCTCCTGCACTGCCACAAAGCAAAAACCTAAAAATAATTTAAGTTAATGGTCTAGATCAGGTATTTCCTGACTCACTCCCAGTAATCCCACAGTACTCCTGCTCTGTGGGGAAGGAGCATTTTTAAACCAGCTGGAGATGTCAAATTCTGTTCAGTTTCAAATGGCTTCTCTCAGCAAACTGGGAGGCACACGAAGTGCACCCAATTCAGACACAAACATCAAACTGTGCTGATCTTATGCCACTGCACAGGATGAGCAGGATACCAGGGAGGGAATAAAAATGATAGAAAATTAGAAAGGAAGGCAAGACCTAGTGCTTTGCACTGCCATGTGCAAGCACTTCATGAAAGAGATGCACAGAGATGCACCTGTTCTTCCTTCACACAAAGATTCATTTAATCTCCAGAAAAGACTTGAGCATATCAGAGATACAGCTATTGGAGTTCCTAGAAAGCAGACAAAACTTGATGTAAACATTAAATTCATCCTGAGATTTTTTCCTCCCTCTAAGCATCTCTCACCATTTTGGTGTTACTCTAATAGACACAAAATAGAAATTAACTTGAAGTCTTGCCTGCAACTTACAAAAAAAGCCCCCATCATAAAAATAAAATAATAAAATAATAAAATAAAATAAAATAAAATAAAATAAAATAATTTTTTTTAAAAAGCCATAGAAAGATTCCAGATGCTCCACAGCCATCACTTTCTAAGGACTGGAGGATCAGACAAACTCCTAAAGACTAGGAAAGGAAAACACAAGCCAGAAATTAAAAAAAAAGTCCAGAATCACTGTGGGAGGACAAAAAAACAATAGCAGAGCATACACTAGAGTATTCTTAAACTCAGTTCAAAGGAGAAAGCCTTGTTATCCAAATATTTTTCGAAATGTCTGAATGTTTTTGGGTTCTTTTTCCTGAGCAGGTGCTACATACACCAGTGCGATAATTAAAATTAGGCATGCCAAATTACTGCAAGGCTCAGAAAACACTCTACTCAAAACTACTAAGCAGGCACATGGTCATATTCAGTTCAAGGGAAGCCGAGTGTTCTGAACACCTGCACATCGCAGATCACCTTTAACACTTGCTTGCAAAGGAGAGGAATGCAACACAGGGAGTGCCTGAGCAGATGGCCAAAAGATTACATTCTAACTAAATCCAGCACATGACTTACCACCCGGTCACTCCCCACACTAGAACAAAACCTACATCCCTTCGGAGGGACAATTAAGTGCCACAGAGAGGCTGTGGGAGAAATTAGAAGAATGGAAGGGTGCAGTTTTAATTACCACTTTTAAAAAGCAATGCAATGCTGAAAGCAGAGCATTCAAAATGCATTTTCCTGATCAGCTACTTGATAAATAGCTTCCTCCTGTCTGTGAAACACAAATGCAGTATTAATGTGTTTTTTGAGAGCACTCTAACTTCTACAGTAACTTTCCCCAGCTGAACAGCAGAATCAATACATATTTCCATTTCACTCTGCTTCTCTCACCTTTTCCAGGTGCTCAGACTTCAGTGTTTAGTGACATGCAGCACTAGGTGCAAAGGTTGCTTAAACAACATAAATAAGAGACCACAGCAATACTACCCAAGACTAAGTCAACACACCAAAATCACACCCATGCGCCCTCCAGCAGGCATGCAGAAGGGAGGGGAACCCTTCTGTGAGGGACGGAATGGCTAGGCAGCTCCAGCCCTTAACTTTCTATAACTCAGCCCTTAACTTTCTATAACTCAGCGTCTGGGAACAGTTTTGCTGCCTAAACTCTGCACCAACAGCTATACCCCAGAAAAGAGCCAGAAAATCACCACCTCCTACTCACTTCTTGGAAGTTACTGATAAAATCCACGACAGCCTGGCAACTGCTCAAGACTGGCACCTTTAACAAGGACTGCTCTGCCCCTGGAGATCCTGCCCTGACACACAAGGATGGGTCAGGTTGGAAGGGAACACAGTTGGTCATCTGGTCCAACCTCCCTGCTCAGCCAGGGTCATCCCAGAGCACACAGCACAGGATTGTGTCTAGAGGCTTCTTGAATACCACCAAGGAGGGAGACTCCTCAGCCGCTTTCCCTGCCTGGGAGATGAAAACATGCACAGCCTTTGCACACTCTCATCTTCCACCTGAGGGTGAGGAAACCTTTTCTTTTCCACTACTCGAACCCAAAAGGTGTTCCAGCCTGTAGGAAGCAGTGGCCAAGTGACCTCACCTGTGATTTTAACTCAGCCAGTGTTTTGTTTCACACTATCCCTATTAAAGCCCAGCAGCATCATTTATACCATTAACTGCAATTGCAAGGGCCATAGCAGGACAGCAGTACTGACTGTGCCGTGAAACTCTTCTCCTCCCTTCCTAATTTCTAAGAAAGCAAAAGCAGGATAAAACAACAGTTTGGTGGTTTTCCAAGTCTGCTACAAAGATTCAATGTGACAACACCACCAGCCTGAGACAGGTGTAAAAAGAAAGGCTCCACTGCATTCTCACACTTTCAAATTATGTTCAGAAGGAAGAGATTTCCCTGAACTAGCTCAAAGGAAGGATAATTGCACAGGAGGCCCCAGGGAGCCACCAGCACTCAGCAGCACCTCAACAACTTCTGCTGTAACTGCAGAGCGCAGAGCAGTCTCCAACTTCTCCCAGCAGAGCCCTGCAGAGTTGGACTGGTTACTGCAGAAAGGCTCCTGCAGCCTCAGGGGCCACTGAGAGAGACAGGACCTAAGTCACATTCATTACTTCATACTTTGTTTTTCTGCCAGGCGAAACAAACCACTGGTTTACATATAAACATTGTTCCACTCAAGCAGGGAAGAGAGTACTTTATGCCCCAGTATTCTCTTTGAGAATGACGTGATGGAAACACAGTGGGTACCTTCATGGACCAGCAGTCCTAAAAGCTGAGACTGAATTCACAGTACACTGGGGATAATATTCTGTTATTGCTTAATGGGAAAGGCAGGCTGGGCTGATCTGAGAACTGCTCAGCTGGCAGAAGGAAGAGCCACTGCGAGATGCCACTCTGCTTGGAAACTGGCAGAGAGCAGGAAGACAACGTAGATTTTCAACAGTGCCCAAAGAACTGAGGTTGCTTCTAAGGACAGAATTTTTCTGACCTAGTACTTGAAACAGTCTTCAAAAATCCATTACCTCTTTGATTGAGACAACTGTGGGGGAACCCAGATAGTCAAGTTTACCTCAACTGAACCGAGGGATCAATCTGCTTTAATAAGTAGTCCAGAATAAATGGAATAGATGTGATATGAGTTCATTAATTTTTAATAGTTCGTAGAAATTAAAAAAAAAAAAAAGCCCAATGTACCACAAAGCACTCACATATTGCATTTTCCAATCATGCAGCAAAGAGCTTTCTTCAATTTGACCACTCTAAATGCCCATAGGACAGACTGACTTGCCCTTCCCAAGGCCCTGGGAACCACGTCAAACAAAGGGAAGGATATATTTCCTTCAGCAGCCAGCCATTATTCACATTATTCAAGGATTCTTCTTAGGGAGGGGGTCGGCAAAAGAGAGTTTTTAATCTGTAGCCTGTGATAGCAAATTGATCTACCCAAGAGATTTCTGTATTGCCAGATGTCTTGAAAATGAATTAGAATCCTTCCTAATTCACATGAATTAGCATCTTCCTGCTCAGACGATCTGCAAATTCATTACCCTGTCCAGAGGCACACAAAGCTACTAGGTTTATTTGATTTATGATACAATTTCCAACAAACAGCTTTCCACCAGCCACTCCACCCTTCCTGCCCACTAGACAGTGACTGATAGCAGCTGGGACATGTGACTGCTTGCAGGGTTTTCCAAATCTCTGTGCTAAGGGGACACATACTCACTATTCCCATTCAAGGTTCAGCAGCATTTCATAGAGCATTTCCAGGAAAGCACTACATAATGTACACACATCCCATACTGCCAAACCTCACTAGATGCTTCCCATTCCTCTGTAAATTCTCTGGACAGTTAAGATCCAGGCCTTGCATGCACACAAGTCATAACCTGCAGGAAGAGAGCACCCCACTTGCTCCTCTCCATAGTCCAGGCACTCCACAACTTGGGGCTTACGGCTAAGTCCCAAGGGGATATTGCTGCATGTTTCTGGTTACTAAACTTGACTCAAACATTTGTGTCTTGCTAGAATTTTCACTTGTATAGGATGAACTTTCATGAGCAAAGTATTAAAACCTAAGCAGAAAATGCTTAGCATTTTTATGTAAAAACTATATATTATAGTCTTGTCTAAATCTCTGGTACTGCCATAGCCCATGAACATCAGAGTAACACAGCACAGTAACTGGATATCTGGACTACTCCCCAGTATTTCATGCACATGAACTTGGGAGAGCTTGCAGGACAATATGATGGCAAATCTACACAAACCTGAGCAAGCCCACAGTTAATACACTGCGTTGATCCAGTTATAAAATGAAAGATACACACAACTATTTTGCTCAACCATCCAGTCTGATCCCCTAAGTCAAGCAGATAATTTCATACCTCCTGCAAATACTGTCACTTTTCAACTCAGCTTTCACATAAAACTTTGTAAACGTGTACAGCACAACTCGGCTTGCATCATAGCTTCATAGCATTCCATTTCTTCCATCCCTACCAAAATTACTATATAATCTGAACAGAATGAATTTAAAAACTGTGTAGGAAACCCTTTCTGTCATGCACACATATTCCCCACATTCTCACTGTATAGCTGGAGGAGCAGATAAACTCTGCAAATCTTTTGGCAAGAGCTGTTCAGCTGTGGCGGTTATTTTATAATAAAAGTGAGTCCTCATCAGCAAAAGAAGCCTTTTAAAAGGTTCTACTTCTCAAAAAGGTATTTTGTGCAACAGAACGGGTAACAATTTACTTTCTATTCTGGTTTAACGTACTAGGCAGTTAATGCAAGTAGACTTCTAAACACTTTCAATGACAAAATAGATTTAGACAGTTAAGAGACACATCTGGGTCTTGTTTACAGGTTAATCTGTCACCAGATCTGATGTGACATACTGACTTAACATCACACAGGTTTTCAACTTCCTGAACTGAAGGGTTTCATACATATTCTTGTTTGTTGCATGCCTGAAATACTCCTTGAACTATTTCACCAACACAAATTCACAGGTGAAGAAAATACTACTGAAATTAAAAAAAAATAAAATAATTCTGCAGGAGATATGGGGACTGCAGCTGTGAACAGTTTTGGACAGAAAAATGAAACATATCTCAAACAAACAATTTTACTAGGGAACTAAAGAACAGGAAAAGTGGAACTCAAACTATGTATGCAACTTGTAGAAGGCAACTGTGACAGAGGACTAAATGCAAAAGTAAAACTGAAGAGGTCTGCAACTGATTCTTTCCGTGACACAGACATCTCTCCCAAATTCTTACACCAGCATTTCTCAGGAAAGTAGTATCAGGATGCAAGGTCAGGCTTCTGTTTGTTGGTTTGAAAACAATATCTGAAGTAGAGCAACTAGGACAGGGTTCACAGAGAGGAAGGGAGGGAGGAGATTCACAAAATAACAGGTCCCAAAACGCAGAAGTACCCTCATCTCTGAACTTTTAAGTAAATATGTTGATTTTACTAAAAAGCTAGCACAGAACAGGATCTACACTGCCAAAAGATTACAGTACATCGTGACCATTCAGCACTGCAGAAGAAATCCAGCATTTTAAAACATGCAGATCATTTTATCCAAAAAAGCCTCAGGAGATCGTAACAATAAAATGCTTAAAACATTGATAAGCTATTTGGTAAACCACAGCTCAAATCTTTATTACATTAAACATCAGCACTTAGTGGAACTTCTGCTTTGCAGTAGAAGCTGCAAGAAGTTTACTTACAGCTGATCCCAGAAAAAGCTTCCTGAAAGGCAGTAGGAAGCATTCAATTGATTTCAGATAAAGAGCAGCTGAAAGAAGCAGGACATTATTGTTTTTTCTGTCCGGGAGGGGGGAAAAAAGTGCATTCATGAACCATACAGCCAAGAAAGCTAGAATCAGATGCTGGAAGCAGTAAAAATACTAGGAACATGCAGGTCTTGAACTTTACAACCTCCTGAAACAGATCTGCACTGCCAGTGAATCCAGAGTGTCAACAGCCCATTAAATATTTTCCAGTTTTTACATTAAATACACTTGGAACCAGAAAAAGTGCAGAAGCTTCTATGTCCAGGCAGCTTGTGGTGAAACGCTGAGCAGGAGAGAGACGAGGCAGCAGTTGAGGAGTGGAATTCCCAACACCAGAATACTGTTCCAGAAATTCCCATCACTGCAGATGCTGTTCCAGGCTCTGAGGGTATCTAACCCCCTTTTCCTGCTTGCATGGACCCTCAGTTCAGCTGGCAGGTGAGTAGTCTCAGGACACTTCTCTGGCCAGCACGAAACAGACAAATCCCCTGAGTTCAAGTCATCTTTCTGGTAATTACAACAACGATCAAGAATCATAAGCCATATTCTGTCTGCTTTGGGACCCGCTGAAATGACAGTCTCCCAGTGCCCAGCCAAAAATTTTTCCTCTACACAATGTATCTCATTATTGTCCTTAAAGGCTGTGCACAAAATGTTTGCTCCAGCTCTCAAGAGCCCACAGTCAGTGCTGGAGTACAAGATGCCTCCAGCCTGCACACTGCCCTGCAGAGAGCCCTCTACCTCATTACTCACCTTTTCAACTTATCTAGCAACAATCATGATCTCAGTGCAAACTGACAAGTCAATTCTAGCAAGGCAAGAGTCAGCATCCTCAGATGCTTATTCAGATTTGTGCTTTGCTCCTTCGTAACCTTCCCACAGACACATTAAAATGTACCTGAAATTCCACTTTGCTCCTAGCTGTCACATCAACAGCCACTTGCCTGAGCCAAAGACCCGGGCTCTGAGACACAGTGGACCATTCAAACTACCTTCAGATGGTTTTCTTCACTGACAAAAGACTCTGAAGTGTCAGTCCTATTTCTCCACAAAGTACCACAACCAAGTAACACAGGAATATTCACAAGCAAGGTGCCACAAAGACCCTTTTTGCTGTCTCACAGATGTTTGCCTTCTGGTTACTGCATCTCCCCCTACCAGCCCCAGGACAATGCCAGTCAGATTTGTAATTCATTGCCCCCAAAACATTGGTTACTTCAATAAGTCTGACAGTCTCACTGCTCAAATTAGATGTTAGAGCTCCCAAAAACCACACTGACATCAATGACATCTTGCACTTGGGTCCCAAACCAGATGTCTTCTGCCCTGCAGACCAAGGGGCTCCTTCTACAGCTTCAGCAGCAGTTTGTACTAAGCGAAACCATACCGTGAGAGTGAGGGCTGCAAAACAACACCATTAGCCTGTATCTCATCCACACAAACATCTAGACAATTCCCAGAAAAGAGCATGACCTGATGGTACAGCAGTACCGACTCCACAAATTATTATGCCCCTAGGCTTAGGACCCAGGTGACATTTTTGAAAGTAGTTTCATACAGTCTGTTCTACCACCAAACCTCCTCTATCACCTACATGATCAATGATTAAGGGTGTCAGCAATTACAAGTGAATTCCACTTTGGTATTTCTTCAAAAGCAAGAGGGAATACATGCTTCAGACACCTTATTTCATAGTTTAGCTTTTTTGCTATACATATTTGTTGTCACTTGACAGCAGAATCAAATGTTTTTGAAGCTGACAACACAAGCAAACCCATATTGCTCTGTGTCAAGAAGAGACTATCAAAGATGCAAGATGTTTTGCTACCTGTTTGACACAGCAAACAGAGTCTGGCTTTTTTAAAACTGAAGAGCTTCTTCCCCAACCACAATACACAAAAGAAAATCCTTCAAATTTGTGGGGCTCTAAGCAGAGAGCTAAGTACCTTATTACTACCACCACCAGCCCTCAAGGGCAAACACATACACCTCAGCTGACTGAGTAATCCCTCCTGGTTTTGGCGTGACCTAGCACAGGCAGGTGAGCATCCCCTCCAACTTACTGGTCTGGATCAGTTATACTTTTCTTGAGAAGTGGGAAAACAAACACAAATTGAAGTTTTGTTATTATGTGCTTACAAGACTCTGCTTTTGTCCAAAGTTTGCTCCCCACGGAGCTGGGGAAACAGAGCGTGGTGATGGAGAAATGGATTTGATACTATTTGTGTAACAGAACACCTTGCAAACAAAAAGGAAACTGAGGACTTAGCCAACTTCCCTGATTCCAGAGCTAAATCCACTTATATACATTTACCCTACAAACATTTAAATCAGTTGCTAAAAAGCACAGCTAGGAGAAATCCTGGCAACATCTATTTCTTCCTTTTTGAGTTGACCAACACAGACACACTTCTGAAGACCCACTGAAGTTTCTGCCCAGCAGCTGCTTTGAACTGAGCAATGAGGACAGAACAAAATCTCTTATTCAAATCAGAGAGATTATAAAAGGTTAATCCTCCTGACGCTGGCTACACAGACAGCTCTGTCAGGCGACCTGGTTCCCCAACCAAGAGGTGAACTAAGCAGTAATCCAAGCTGCCACGCCTCTCCAATATTCTCCTGCAGCCTTAATATTATTAGTCAAAAAACAGCTCGGGTGCAGTGTACTAGAGCAAGTTATTGTGTGTCTGACTCTCCCAGAAGATGCATGCTCTTAGATTGTGCTTTGGTACTTTGCTTTAAGGGGTTCCCTACAGGTTACTGATTTCTCCTGAAATTTAGCTGGTTTATGATGAGAAAAGACAGTATCCTACTCCTGAATCTGTGCTTTATCATGGAAAAAAAATAAACATCAACCAAATCTTACAGAATTTTTAAATGTATAAGATATGTACAACTGGACAGAGTAGTAAAGAAGGCTTCCAATTTTCAGTGGCATAATATGCCTTTCTTTCAAATTCTGCAAGGTTCAGAAATACATTATTTTAAATTAGCGGCAGAAATATATTAAGGTAGTGGAAATGCCTTAATTGATAAAGGGAACAAAACCCACACTACTAAATTTTACACAAAACAGACTGCAACTCACATATGCCTCCAGCTGCCAAAGACTAAGGAAATATGCATAATGAAAACCATATCCTTGCAGCAGGAGGCAGGAAAAGAGATAGACTGATAATGTATCAAGTCTGCTAGGAGCCAGACTGAGCTGGTAAACTGACTTTGATGACAAAGCAGCAGCTCAACTAGTTCACAATAAAAGAGTCAGTGAGGGAAAAAAAAAACAAAGTACAAATTAAAAATATTTTAAAACTCCAAACATAATGAAAAACCCTCAATAATAATTCAGAAACCAGATGAATGGAGAAATTGGTTTCTTCAGGTTTGAGGGGGGTGGGTAGGTGTATTTATTTTGACAAAAGACACATCTCTCTGCAGTATCATTTCTTCCAAGACACAGAGCACATGCAGCTTCTGCTCAGACATTGTACACAGAGGTAAAGGCCACTTAAATTACTAGAATCTTGCCAGAGCTAATAGGTCAAATCACACAGCCTGGTCACAGCTAAGGTAACAGCTGCTAGAAGACACAAGTACTGGTGTACCAAAGAGGAAGAGCAGAAATGACAGAACAAATCCACTTGTGCGCTTGTCCTTTGGCGTGTGCTTTTCACCTGTCAACAAAAGTCACCTGAACAGTCTCCCCAGTGACTCAGGCTTCTACACTCCCTGTTCAGACTTAGTGTAAACAAGATGCACCCTGGAAAAAGAGTTGCTGACTAACCACACCAGTAGTGATTGCCACCTAATCACAGCCTTGGTCTATTTTCTGGTTGTTTCGATTTAAGTTACAGGATTGCAAGCACTCAGCCAACTGGAACACAGCTGCTTGTGAAGCAGGACTGAGCACAAGCTTGTCCTGAAAGGCACCGAGATTAAAAAATGGTGCTAACAAATATCACTCTTCAACTCCAGTGGTATAGCATATTCACCAAAAGAGAAACTCAAAAATAAAGCAACAGCACATTTGCAGTGGATTCAGTAAATTCTTATATATATATTTTTTTTTAAGTAAAACCATCCCACCATGCAAGAGTATATTATAAGCTTCCAGGAAAAACAGCAACTGTGTTTTCCACACCAAATAATGAAGGAAGATTGGTCTATCATGAAAAATATTTTTATGTAAAATATTAATAAAATCTTATTATTATGTTACTTAATATTTACCTGTTTGGCTTCACAAATCAGAGAAAATATTAGTATCTAGGAGACAAAAATAACTTTGACTGTAACAATTAAGAAATAGTAGAAAAACTTGTTAGGGTATGAGTTATGGTTTAACTGAATGAGATTCCAGGCAGGAACAGGAAACCTAATTTTAAAAAACACTGTTGGCAAACTATACCTCTGGCAGTGTGATTTTAATCTTCACATTCACAAACTGCTCAGACAATACTGGTTCCTGGAGGACACCCACAAATTGCAGAAATAGGACAGTCAGGTAGATTGCCATCTAAAAGAGCTGCGCCTCACAAACACATTAGCATTCACCTGCCCATACTTTTCAAAATACTGTTTCAAAACAGCATGTATAAAAAGAACTGAATCATAAGAAGGCCTTACTACTGACAAGGAGTGTGCTCAAGACTGTTCTCCTGAAAGCCATGCTGCTTGCCTGCATTTGGATCTCCATAAACAATAAGGTGAATATACACCAGGTTAAATAAGAATCAAAACCATTAACCAAAATAAACAGCCTTAGGTAACAATAGAGTATAAGCAAGTTTCTTCACATGTAGCTTCTTTTCCTTATTATTAACATTTATAAATAATGAAGATGCTACATCAAAATTTTACCTTAATATACAGTTTGTCAGCATATACAGAAATTAGTTGTCAGAACAGTAACTCACTGCACAAGTTAGTGCAGTGAAGATCACAAGACTGGCAGGGTCCAACTCTAATGCTGCTTCTCCCAACACCTGGACCACTTACACCATTCAAAATCATTCCTACTTTCCACCCAACACGTTAATTAATGGCATGTGTATGCCTTCTGTATCTTATGTCAACACTATTCGCCCTCTCCATGTTTTTCCTCACTCCATGTTTAATTTCCTGATGTTTTTAATGAACACAAGTCACAGATCCCCTCAGCTTCTGTTTACAAGCATGGTGCAGTGACACAACGACTGCCCAACATCTCTCCTTTCAGTAAGTTTCACATTTCCTAGCAATGCTTGTCATTTGCCTCTAAGTGTATAGTTTTTTTACAGAACACCAACTCATTTTCATTCTCACTCTCCTCAGGGGTCACTGAGTCCTTCCTGCATTATATTTATTTGCTCCAAAATTTACTATATAATTAGGACTTCTCTTGAGAATGGCTTTGACACACATATTTGTATTCTTTCTTGCCATGACACAAGTGGAAGACATCTATCTGCTTCTCCCACTAGTCTTAGCAACATTACTAGCTTCTGCTACAGCCAGCTACTTACACTCTTTACACATCTTTTGCCAATTCCAATTTTCTTTAAAAATAATCTGCTATAGGATTTGTGAGATATTACAGAAGTACAAATAGATGCATGCTTCCATGTAGAAACAAGAAGCTAGCCCAGAACAATCTTCCTCTTGCAAAACCGTGTCACATTTCATACAATACCCTTCCACATCGTTTCCACCTGTCTAAAAAAATTTTATTATTCTCTCCTAACAGTTTATTTTAAACTGTCCGTATTGTCATGGTCCCGTCTGCTCTTGAAGTCAAGATCCATATTTACTCACATTTATCACTCATCTTTATCTTCCTGCCTATCCACAGAAACCACATCTGTTCCTCTCCAGTTAGGCAATGTCACTGCTTGTTTGCAGCCATAGTTAAACTTCTGCTGGCAGAATTCAGATTTGAAGTGTTGCATGTTTCAGCACTCTGGGATACAGACCACCAGACTTAAATGTAGGATATTAAAATTTTTTCTCCCACGCTTGTGCATCATTTTCAGTTTCATAAGAAACAATTCCTATAGTCCAGGGACCATACCCAACTATCTTTACACTTCCCTGTCCCCATGCACAGAAGTCTGATTCCTTCCCCTGTGGAGGCTGGCTGTTTCCCCTTTTCATGCGACCAAAGCACATTCTGTTACCTGTTTTATTACCACTTGCAAGATGCCACCTTGTCTGCTGAGGTGGAAGCCCCTGCCTTAGCCTTGGACTTTCTGATCCTCAACATACACCTTCCTCTGTGAACTGTTTTCTTGCCCACACCTCTCAGAGGTTCTCTGTTTGCTCAGCATATCCTGACGTAATGAACAGGTGAATCATCAGCTCAGGGGTAATTTCCTAGGTGGAGCCTTTTCTGTTATTTGAGATGCTAATATTTACCCCTGTAGCTTCCCTGAATTTCCTGCCCTCCTCTGTCTCCAACCTCCTCACTTCACCAAAAAGCTTCTTCAGCTTCCATGGAGGCTTGACAATTGCTAACCTACATATTCATCTGTTTACCTTAACTAAGCTTCAGCTGTGATCATTCAAACCAAGTTCACTTCCATGTCCAATTTCCCTGAAGCATCTTCTGTGCCTCCCAAAGTCACATCTACAGTTCACTCCACCAGTTTTATGGCTGTAGTCACTGTCTGATGATGAAACTGTCAGATAACACAGCTCCCTGTACCCCAGGAAGAACCAACAGGATATATTCTCTGGTATGGGGAGTCAGTCTTTTACAGTGAGAACACCCAGAAATACTTTGCTTTAACTATGTTACGAGATTTTTACACACATTTAAATCCTGGACTACGTGCAGTAGATCTCTTGTGCTATCACAGCAAAATCTCTTATCAGCTCTTCCCAAAGCAATTTCAGCCCAGCTGGTTCTCTTTTATCCACACTAATGCTGCTTTACAATTTTGCATCACCAAACCACAGTGGAATTTTCCCAGTCACCTCTATTCCTCTCTTTCCAGAGTAGGAAAGCCCTTCCAACACCTTTGTTCCTCTCATAACCCCCACTCCTCGTGACTCCTTCTAACCTTTTGGGGGCTAGTTCTGAGTCCTAAACTAACAGCCCCCTTCCCACCATTTTAGCCACAAGCTTCCCATCCTGCTTTGTAACACAAATGTGTCTGCACCCTCTAGGAAAACTATCTCAACACTACTAATTCAAATGTTTTACTTATATTATTTACTTCATAAAACTGTAGCACTTATCAGGGATCCAGTAATCCCAACTTCATCTGCAGCACTAGCTCTTCCACGACATTCTATGAGGAAAAAGAAATATACAATGCAGGCCCCCCCAGGAAGAGTGCACCGGGATTTAACTCATATATATTCAAACTTCTGTCACGTGCTACTCTCCTCCAATACAGTCTGGGCACATTTCTACATCTTTGACTAAAGCGTCAGGTTTATACAGAACAGTAACTTCAAACTCAAGTTTACAACAGAAGTAAAAGTTCTGTTGCTAGAGCTCTGGTAAACCACACTCCTCCCACCAAGCAAAAGTGTAACAATACACTGATTTAACACTGAGATCTGTTAGGGCATGGCATGTCTTGATCTCTTTTAACCATGGAAAAATATGTAAACACCTGTCATTACAGTCAGATTACTCATAATATAACATCCACTTGCCTCTAGTCAAGTAACAAACATTACCAAACTCCGTTTTTTCCAATCCTTGAGTACTGGAAGGGCAAAGAATACAACTTTCATAATAGATTCTCCAACCTAAGGAAAGGCACACCAGATTCTGCTGTTCTAATGCTGAAGCTAGTAAACCACTACAGCATAAAAAGCAGAAATTCGTCACATATCAACATAAAGCTACTAAGAACCATAGAAAATCCTTCATCAATTTTAGTTCAGAATCTGATCTTTTTCTGTTAAGACTCTAAGTTGCTACATTTTAAAAATACTATGTATTACAGAGGGCCATACTAGATGATTACAACAAGCCATTCTGGCCTTATAACTATGGAGTTTCTAAGCAGTTAATCTCCTCAAAAAATCTCCTACTAAAATGGAGCATACACAGACTCCACTTACTCAATTTGATAGGTCAAAATCTAATAAAATTCTGCACATGCAGCAAGTTATACCAGGTGGGAAAGGCTGAAATAAAACTACTGTTTCATGTCCATTTTTTCCTTCCTACCAATCCATATCCATGTTGCATGCCAAATCCAAGTCACACACTACAAGTTTAGAGCAGGTTCAGATCAGAAGCTCAAGATTGGGGGATGTCTGAACCACAAAATATTGAGAGTTTCATTTAAAACCATTACTTTATTAATCTATGAAATGTCATTATGATTTTGGTAAGGTCAGAAATCCCAAATCCAAAAACAAAGGCTATCTCAGCTTTCTAGTAATTTATGACCTCTCTGACTCTCAAAGCCAAGCCCCATGCACGAAGAGGCCAAACAATCTCCTGAAGAATACCACCTGATTGCCTTTAAAGAAATCTTACAATGAAGAGTAACACATCAAATTTGGAAGGGGAACAAATGGGGAAGAACAATTGTCTACAAAGTGTGTAATAGTTTACTGAGCAGTCAAATTCCTTCCTCACACAAAGCTGACAAACTGCCTTGGCACCCTGTGTCTGGTACTCCTGGCCCTATAGGAAGAAATAATTACTGAAGATTTGCACAACAAGGATTTGTAGCTCTCCAATGTGTAATTGCATCTATAACACTCCACAAGGACTTTGTTTGCAAAGGACTGAGATTGTTGGAACAGAAGAGTATGTGACAACCACAAGCAAATAACCACAGGTACTGAAAATCTGAAGTCCCTGGACATTTTCTGAAAAACTGTTCTGAAATCTAAAGAAGTCTTTTGGGAAGGAAAATGTCTCTAATAGGTTTCTATCTAGAAATTCAGTATTTACATATTCATCAACTTTATGCTGATTATCATATGTGACAAACTTCTGGTTTTTATGCCAAAGTGGATTACTAATGTTAGCATTAGAACAGCAGAAGTTGGTGTGCCTTTCCTTAGACTGGAGACGCTATTACTAAAGTTGTACTCCTTGCCTTCCAGTACTCAAGGATTGGGACAAATGAACTTTGGTAATGATGGTGGATAAAAGCCCTACATATATGTTCCAGGTGATGCAGTTCCTTCTCAGTTCCCTTTGCCTTATCCCAGCACGTATGAATCCTTGGCACATGGACTGCAGCACTGTGCTGCCATAACAGCTGAAAAAAGTGAAGGCTTTCATGGGCCACCACATTTAGCTCCAGATCCAAAATCCTTTCAGCAGATGCCAACAAAGACAACAGCGGGTTGGTTATATGGTACAGATTTTGCCTGAACAGAGCAGCAACCCAAAAGTGAACAGACAAAGCATGTTGGGGGTTTTTTTAATGATGTTTTTTAAGCTGAGTATTACTACATTGGCCCGACCAGAGAAAATAGAAGTGTGCCAATACTCAGAAGCATAATTCTGCAGTTATTTTATACCTAATATTTAGGTCTCTGTGGTGGAAATGTTGGAGTCTGTTTAGCAGAGCATTTAGGTTGTAAAGATTTAAGCAAGTTAAGTCACAAGAGCTTTAAGTAATAAGGTTAAAACCAGTATTCCTTAAAGGGACACGGTCAAGGCTTGAAGCCAAATTTCTTTTCAAACTCGCCAACAGATTTAGGCTAGAGATTATCCTGAACAAGACACCTCCTCTTATCCTTCCTCAGACAAGACATCCCAGTCCAATTCACTTTCCATTTATACAGTATGTTTCAACTGCAAGGAAGAGCATCAAGAAACTGAGGTCAAACAGCACGAAGCTGTTGAAACGCCACATCTTCTTTATGTTTTTTAATGCTCCAACTCCCCAGACACAGGCAATCCGAAAGGGAACAAAATCAGGATTTTTAATTCCTTTAACATAGTTCCTACCCCTACATGCAACCTGCCCAGAAATTTTAAGATTTTTACAAATTTAAGCACGGTCAGCAAAACTAAATCCTGCCAACTAAGCAGGCAACATTTACTTATACCTGACACTGCCTCAATTTTCTCTCAGCACAGGGTTTCCATGAGCTGAACCTCTCTCAGCAAATGATTCCATGCTGAACGCATGGACCCACCTCCCACACAGGTCTGTCCAAAGCCCACCCCAGCTCATCTGACAAAAGGATGAACATGCAACTCAAGAGCAGTATGGCAGAGGGAACATAAACTAAGTCACAACCATTAGCTGGCAGCATTCCCTTTCATTTTTAGGATGCCCACATGTAGCTATCAGAGAGGCAGCATCCCTGCCAGTGCTGTGCTCCAATTCCTTGCCACTTTATTCATGTCCACAACAGCAGGACATGAATCCAAGCCATAATATGGTGCTTAGTAAGTTCAACCAGCACCAGTCAAAAAAGTTCCTCAGCTGAGGACATATCATCTAAATTGATCCTCTAGCCACAGCTGGTCTCTTGCACCCCAGGCTACACAAGGAGGGAAAGGCTGCTAAGATCTGTAGCTACTCAACATTTTGGGTTTTTTAAGTGTAATTATTCAAAGTTCATAATGGGGAAAATAACTTAAAAGGACAGTAAGAAATCTGTTTTGAAAGCCTGGTGAAGGAGTTAGATGTCACTAATGTGTTAGAGATGTGTTAGATGTTTACGATGCACCAAGTAAATCACATTTCCATCTTTTAATGAAACTATCAACCAGAGATTTCTCAGGGTTTTTTTAAAATCTGCATTAGACTTGAAGCTTTCTTCTCAGCTGAAACAGACATATAAATGCACATAATGTATTTCATAATATATTTAGCTGAAATCTGCACATCACAGAAGACAGCAGTACTCGTATAAAGACAGTTAAACAGAGAAATGCTGAAGAGCTCATATGCCTGCCAGTACTACTTCAGTTCTTTCAAAACTTGCAAATAGCATTCCAACTCAACAACTGTTAAACAGGCAGAACAACTGTTTTGGATCACCACTCCCCTTTTCTTCTACAAAGCAATTATTTAATAGTTACCTGCCGTGGCTGTGATCAAATCAAATAGAACATGGACTGTCCAAAAACAATCCCTAGCAATACATGAGAGACATTTCAGGAGGAGTTAATTTCATAATGTTGAGACTAATTACTACCAATTGACTAAGAAAAAAAAATATGAACCAAAACATCACAATCAGATTCAGGAATCATTTATTAGGTGTTTTCCAGGGGACCAAAAAGCCACTACTCCTCAAGCAAGAACGACAGCTGAATTCCACTCCACCTCAAAGAGCTATAAAGCCATGGTAAAATACAAGAAAGAAACTGTATTGACACAGGTTGTGTGGCCCAAGAGGTAAAAAGTTAAATGCACAGAAAAGCAAGAGACTTAACAAAAAATCTGAATAGAGACAAAACACCAACAAGGGTACTTCCCTCTCAACTCATCAACTGATTTAACTGCTGATGGTGAAAAAGCATTAAGCATCCCATAAACATCTGCCACATGCTCAGGAAGAAGCAAGCACTTGTGAGATCAGGTAGTTTCCAGCCCATTGCAAGTGAAGATGATGTTAAATATTCGATACGCAAGTAATAAAAATCAGAAGGTCTAAAAAACTGCAACTTGTATGTAATTGAAGTAGTCTGTAGCCCAGTGACCTTTGTTTTAAATGCATCCAGAGAGATTAGAAAAGAGGCTCCAAGAAGAGCAGAGTACAACACCCAAGGTGACACTCAGAGCACACCTGTAGGAGGTCAGGCACCTACAGATCACTGAGCACTCCAGACAAATGCCTGAAATGTCTAAGGAGTTAAAGTTCGGGTAAAAAAGAAAGATGCCTACTATTCAGCACCAGCTTGGAAAGACTGATCCAAACTGTACACACATGGAATTTTCTGAGACACACAACTCACTTAGGGTAGAACAGAGTCTCAATAAAGTGAAAAATGACATAGTATGGGTGAGTGTCCAGTGAAACAGTAATAGAGAGCCACTTGAGAGGCTGGTCGTGATCAGTCGCGTTTCCCGTCGCAAAGCCTGCCATATTTCACTCTTTTTCAACTGGGTATTTGCCACTTACACAAAACCAAGCAGGACACAGAGGCCAGTCAAAAGGCAAATAATAAAAGCAGAATTATGCACAGCAGCTTAGTCAGGTATAAGGAGGGCCTAAGAGAAAAGAAAATCCATCTGAAATCTTTCTAAATGCAAAGAGAGCTGATGTAAACCCCCAGGATATAACTATGGAATAGGAATCCATGTCACAGAAAGCATCTGCCAAATTTTACAGGTGACAGTTTACAAGCAAAACAACACTTCAGCAAAGCTCTTGGTAAACATGGCTAAAACAGGCACAGATAAGCACACACCAACAATACAAGTAAAGCAGATTTTAGTTCTCTATTTAACAATTATTAGACCAACACAACAATATCAAATGCAATTTCACTACTAAACAAACTTTTCAAGTACCATCAAAAGTAAAGGCAGCAAAGAGAAGTAAATCCAAGCACTAAAGAGAAACGTTTTAAACTTCTGACTCCAGAAATCGTTCTATCAAACAAGAGGCAAGAACACCAAGCTGCTTACATACAGTTCCTCACCAAGAAAATGCCAGGCATTAACCAGTAAGCTCTAACGTAAGAAAGAGGAAGTACTAGTGAAGACCCTACACACTTTCACAGCAGCACCAAATCTGTTTGCAAGACCACACAGGGAATTGTCAGAACAAAAAAGCAACAGAGTTATTAGACACATCCCTGAAGTTCCAGATCTCTTGGAAGAGCAGCAAGAAGAGCTTTTATGGAATGATTAAAGTATTTTTCAAAATACCCAGTAAAATTTGACCAGAAGGCACAAAAAAATATCCAGGAAAAAATTTCAAAGGAAATACATAGGAAGATGATTTGCCATCAGACATATGCATTTCACATGCATTCAAGTCAAGTATTTGAAATAAGGTCCTGGATTAAAAAAGCAGTTTAATTTGCTTGGACTTTCATTGCTGTTGTGTAAGCTGCAACTAGATCTTGGACGTTTTAGAGTTTAAAATTAGGTTCTTTCAGCATTTAGATTAAATGTAGCACTTTATTGCACATTAAAAGAGTATGCTAATAACAACTTTAACAAGTTAGGCCAGGCACATCCCACACTGAAGGAGTCAGCTCAGAGTACACCATGAGAGCAAGAAGGAAGCAGACACTATTCAAATTCAGGAAGAACCTCTGTACCTTCCCTTCATCCCACTGAGAAATATATGGAGATTTCAAATAGTTCAAAGTCCCCTAAATACCTAAAAAGTAGATTCCACACTGTTTGCACTAACAGTGCCCAAAGCTGAAAGGGTGAGGATTTTAAACAGGAAATCAGATGATCACCCGTGCATCAAAAGCCAGACATGGTTTTCAGGTTTTACTGAGCAACAGAAAAAGCTAGAAATCCTAAACAGTTCTCTCCAATTACACCTTTATAAACCTAAAACTTAACTCTCAACACAAAATGTTCTTTCAGTAGAAAACACTTCTTTCTTAGCCTTATTACCCAAATTTCTAATGCACTTTATTGTGCTCCAGCACTACTCACACTGGTAACTTCCTGACTAAGGACAACTAGTGAAATGGAGTTCATAACAGTCACACAGCAAACTCTAAATGAATCATTATGTTATTTTAATATCCTAGTGTTATAACCTTGCATTTCTGCTACTACTTTTAATGTTTAATTCTTCATCATTTTGACCTACAAAAAGGTGGATATATATTTTTTTTTTCAATTCTACAACCATTTCAGAATAGTCATAACAGCAAGCCAGAGGCACTGCATTCAGTCTTTCAGAGAACACTGAGGTAAGCTGAGGTCATTACACTAAGGTAGGGGAAAAATCCTTTAAAGAGAAATTCCTGGCATTTGGCCACTTGTAGGCATAGGTATTTCTCAGTATACCACAAGATTGAATATGTTTTCATTTCTTTTATCATTAACATCCATTTCCATTCTTCTTCTTTGTCTCCTTCACTTGGAAGTCAACACAGTTCAATTCAGTACTGGAATGCAAATTTTTCTGGCAATGCAGGGATGGACAGTTAAGTTCTCAGAGTGGTATTCCAACACTCCAGCTGTTTTGACAAAAATGTCACAAGCTCTTCTAATTCTTCAGCGCAGCCACAAGACAAACATTAGGCAAACAAAAAACTATCATTCCTAACCTCCAGACAATGTCATTTGACAGAGCAGTCAACTTGAAGTTCTAGAGTGCAAGAGCTCACTCAAGTCATTCTTCCATCTAACTCTGGCAGCTAAATCTCACACAGATATCAGGCCCCAAGATAAAGGCACATTACACAAAAGCACCATGACCTTATGGGACTAAGTCAGGTACTGCGCACAGGGATGAGGGAAGAGCCCCACTGCCAACATCCTTGGCATTATAATTATAGGTGGACCAGGTAGGTCAAACACTTTGGAATACAGTGACAGTGAAGATACAGCTTAAGCTGCTATGAAGCAGAGAGAAAAAAAATAGAAGAGAACCATCAGTCTTGAGATAGCAAGGGCTGGGGACAAAGAAGGATGCAATAAAAGTGAGCAGGTGAAAGGGCATGAACTATGTGTCAGGACAATGATAAACAGAGCCACTGACCGAGTGATCCAGCATCGGCAGGGTCTACTTTGCAATGACCCCTGAAAGCTGTGCTGAGACAGCAGTTATTCCCATCACCAACTCAGGATGCAGTAAAGATCAGGAAAATAAATTGTATCTAATTTAGATGTGGGGTAAAATCAAAAGTTACAAGAGAAAGCCAAGAAAGTTAACAATGCAAGACTGATGTGAAAAACTAGACTGCTTCTCTGGGATTAGTTTTATTTAATATGTACTATTCTCACAAATACAACACTAAATGCAAACTAATAAAGCAAACTATGCCAAGAGAAGATTATCAGACATAATCCAGACACAGCTGCTCTGAACAGGAGTGTATGCAACCTCTCTTGCACTTAAGCAGTGGAATCAAAATACGAAGAAGTCTCCTAAAAGCCTCAATCATGTAATATTCAAGATTTCTTTTCTCCTTCACTTCACTTACACTCACTGCATATTTTCCTGCTTCAAAAGAATTCCTTAATCTGCTTCTACAACAGCCCATTACCACTGGCTTATTTCACACATCCCCTGAACTGTTGCAGACAAGCCCACACTCACAATTCCTCTGAGCTTAGATTTTCTGTCAGGTATTTCCTATTTCTATGGCAGATAGAGCTCAATGATTCTGGAAAAAACAGAACAAAGCAAACAAAATACACCGAAGAAACAAACAAAAAATGCCCCATAACAAAACAACAACAAATAAACAACAAATCAAAACAAACAAAGGAGGAAAAAGAAAAAAACACACACACAAAAAATTATTTGTTCTCCAAGAAAGTAAGAGAAATGTAGCACTTGACATCAAGAAGACATATATGCTAGCTGGTCTTTCAGGAACAAAGGCAGCACCCAGACATGTTTGGTCACAAACACTGAGCACTGTTTTTGATTAGCGATTCATTAAAATACTATTAATGCACACAATTCAAGGGGGGTGGAAAATAAATCAATAAATTAAAACACTATCCTTCTCACTGGCAGGCTTCTTGTGACACTGACACTTATGGCTTTTTCCATATTTTCCTTTATATGGAAAACTGCCATCCAGATGCTATTAACAATGTCCCAATCACCTACATTTATTCCATGGGGGTTTTTGATGCATTTCTTTGTTAGTCTCATCTCTACACCATCCACCCCCATACTACTATGTAGTCTTATATGTGTACCATTTTGAATAGAAAAAAAAACAGGTTTTCCAACTTTCTTACTACTAGCTCACTACTGTCTCAACAAGATTAGTTCATTTCAGTGGAAAGGTAAAAGAATCAAGAGAAGTGCCATTTTGTTGGGCTTTTTTTAAAAAGTAGTAATTAATAAAGCCGCCTTTCCTTGCCCCTCTTGTTTTATCTCAGCTACTGGTATCTGTTTTGTTTTTCACACTGCTCCACCTAAACATACTTCCATATCATGTTAGATGGTTGCTTCTTGTGAGATCTCATCAGCTCCTTTCAGTCATGCCTATTTCAGAAAACATGTTTCTTGATGTTTAGTAAATTGACTACATTCTGCAATCTTATAATAAAGTTGTTCAGTATCATCTATTTAAATGAATTCTGGTGTCTTCTACTGTCTTCGCACAGCAGATGGAAATGGAAGATAAAATTTTCACAGCAATTCTTCACACAAAGTCACCAGCCACCTCAAATTTCTTCTTTAGCTCTACAAACAAAGACTAAATGAAACACAAAAACACGCCATTCCACGCTTCTGAAATACTTTTGTCCTAAGAACTCTACAGATCAAGAATAAACACCTTGAAAACAGAAGACACTTTCAGCAGCTCAATCATTCAGTTCGTGTTCTTTCACTATTTCTCGTGAACAGCATGTAAATACATTATTAAGACAACCAGCTTCAAGTGGTATCAAACCCACATTACTTTAAAGGACATTCTGAAAACATTTTGAGGATGAACCACCAACAAGAATTTTAAAAACCTTGTAATACACATAAGCATCCTTCAGCTAATAAGACTAAGCTTCAACAAAGAGATTTTCGCAAAACCTTCAAAATGGGCTAGAAAAGTCTGCACTTCACAGTTTACACAGAAGTGTACAAAAAGCATATTTAAGATAAACTTTGCACTTGTGCATCTCTCCTAAGCCCTTGAGCAAGACATGTGTTTAATAAAAGGGCTGAAACTTAATTCAGAAACACTCCCCAAAAGCAGCGGTCTCCAAAAAAGAACACATCTCAAGATGCTGTGTTGGGCATCTTACACCATCACCGACACAAGGCTTTTAGCTCTAAAGAGTGATGAACAGCTGGATAAGGCACTGTTATCAATAAACCCGTGTGCGTAAAAGAAGAGCTGAACTGCCAGCAGTGCCAGTTTTTTTATCATTCCTGGCAAAGGAGCTGAGAACATTAAAACTACACTTTTAAGCCGCAGGGCACGGCTGCGCTCGGGGACGCCCGGTGACCGCGGCGTTCAGTGCAGGGAGACACGTCCCAGTAGCGTGAGCCCTGGCAGATGGTTTCCCCCACGGATTTCTTTATCATTATTTTTTAGCACAAGGCAGCAAGAAATGGGAAACCGGAGACGGCACTATAATCCACTGAGCAGAGAAAGTGCCGGCTCTCCGCAACCCGTTCAGCAAGGGGACGAGGCTCGATGGCAGCATGAGAAGGTAATTAGGAATGTATGCGAAATAACAATGCACGCTCTAAGGCGAGTGTACGGAGTGACAGCAGCCTGCTTCCTGCCCGCGCCGTTCACTGGGCGATTCAACTCGTGTCCGAGCCAACTCCCAAAGTCAGCCACGGCTCCTCCCGAGGCTCCGGACCTCCCCGGCCGG
>NW_005054471.1:397665-409814 GCF_000277835.1 Geospiza fortis
CGGACGCGTCAGGGGGAGCCCGCGGCCGGGCGGACGGGCTGCGCTCCGGTGCGGGGCATTGCTGCTTAGGCTCTCTTCTTTTCAGGCTTTTGTTTCGCTCCCGAAAGGTGAGGGAAGTCGATGGAGGAGGAACGCCCTGGATGTGTCTTCGCTGGAGTGATCGGACAGGTTCTGGTGTGCTAGCGTAAGAATTATGGATTGTGTTGAGAGAGACCCTTAGGGATCATCGAGTCCAGCTCTTGGCCCTCCACAGCTCAACCCAAAAATCCTGCCGTGTGCCTAAGAGCGTTGTTCAAACGCGTTTTGAACTCTTGTCAGACTTGATGCTGTGACCACTTATCTGAGGAGCCTGTTCCAGTGCCCAGCCACCCTCTGGGTGAAGAACTTTTACACAAATCCCAACCAAAACCTCCCCTGACACAACTTCAGGCCACTCCCTCAGGTCCTGTCACTGGAGAGAGCAGATCAGTGCCCGCCTGCTTCCTCCCCTGAGGAAGAGGCAGACTGCTGTGAGGTGTCCCCTCAGTCTCCTCCAGAATAAACAGGCCAAGTGACCTCAGCCACTGCTCACATGGAGGGCTTCCGCTCAAGGCCCTTCCCCATCTCCACTGCTGATGGAGGAGCTCAGCTGATGATGAAGAATCTCGACTGATGCACAGCAGCAGCTGTCTATATCCCTCCCTCAAGTGGAAAAAGCCATAAGCCAACACTTGGGGAAAAGCGGGACAAGCAGATGTGATTACTGTGTCCTAAAGCTCTGTCTCCATACCCTTCCAGCTACAATAGCCAGCCTGTTCTGAGGGTTTCCAGAACCCTCATGTTTGTGTAATGCTCAGTCCATCTCTCTTATCTAGTCTATTTCAGACCCCTCCAAAGTTTGCATCCTCATCTTCTAATTGAGCAGCTTACAGGTCAGCTGCCTGTTGCAGACAGAACCACCTGAGGTGGTTTCCCTTGAGTCCTGTTTTAGCAGTTTTCTCTGATTGCCTCTAATGCTTTTAGTGCTGCTTCATCCCAAACTATAAATAGCCACAACACTGCAGAGTGTGCTTCTAGTTCCAAACAGAAGATCTAGCAAATATTTTCTGAAATTGAAACTCAACAGCAAAATGTCATATAATGGGATTGCTATTGTTAATATTTAGAACGACACCAAAGTCTGCAGAGAGTGTGAAGGACAAGACTCCTGTTTCAAAAACCAACCATCCTTCCCAAGGTTCACACCTAGAAAAGGGAGATGTAATTTCTGCACAGCAGATATTTCTGCCTTTATGTTTGCTGCCCAGAAGTGCATCAGTGAAGGGAATGTGTCAAAAACATACATATCTCTGAGATACCAAGAGGAACCACTTGTAAGGATAAACTATGATATTCCTGCAAACAATCAACCAGACTGTGTGCTAAGGGTGTTACCAAAGGCAGACTCAAGGGACTGGGAACTCTTCCACTTAGCAGTGTGAATGGGAACTGTCAGTGCAGGGAGCTGCAAGTGCCAGCACTGAGGCAGCCGGGGAAGAACTCTCTTCTTCTGGCCCCTGAAGTGGCTTTAGTGCTGCTGAAATGCTGCTAGACTCCTCAAAAGCTCTGCTTTGCTTCTCTGTGAGTTCATCACATGTAGCAGCAGCAGCAGACTGAGAGTTCCAGCAAAACTGCCTTGTGTCAGTACATCATCCAAGGCTGCCCCACCTGTGAGCTGGGGCCTCTGACTTTCTAGTTAACTTGAAGAGCAGTTACTGTTTCGCTCTGCAAAGTCTATTATTATTTACCTCCCATATGTCTCAGGGTATAGTACCCTGTCCCTGGCCTTTCCAGATCTCTATTCCTCCTTTGCATTTCTTCAGAACCTCAGAGCTTTTCATTAACAAAAGGTGTGCTCAGGGGTCCATGAGCTGCCCTGATGCCTTTCCTTTCCTGTCTTCTTTGCAGTCTTGTTGCAAACAAAATCCTTTGAATTGTACATAAACTAATTTCTGCCACAACCACACAATCTCATCATGACTGCTCTCCTCCCTTTACTGGGCCCCATTGCTCTGCCGTCCTAATTTAAAAATTAAAACATTCGAGGCCATAATTGTCACAAACTGCGTCACACAGCACCTGGTACAGCAAGTCCCTATCTTGCCCACAGCTTGTAAATTCTACCAGAATAGGAAAATTATCTCATCAAGGGCAGATGATGTCATATGCATTTTAAAATCATAGTAATGCGTTATTAGCAAGTGTGGCAATTAAGTGTCTTGTAGCTAGGATGAGATCTCTTACCACCAGCAGTAACAGTGAAAGCTGGGCTTATCACAGATGTTACAATTTCCCTGCAGTTCTGAGGTCTAATTAGATATAAATATTTTGCCAGACCTTGTCTAATCAAAATCATTTGTACTTGTGTGTCTGTCCATCCCTCCTCTCCTTTCCATCTCAGATAGGCTGGAAGAAAGATTAAATCATTGCTGCAAAACTTCTGCACGGTAGAGTTACCTTCTTCTAAATTATGCTTGCTCTTTGAAATCAACTTCCTTATGTTTTCCCAGCTTAAGTGACACTCCCCAATGGATTTTGCTCTGTTATTGTTTTTAGTTCTTCTCTGGACATTGTTGTCATAAATACAAAATATAGCTTAGAGATAGAAAACCTGCAGTAGGAAGAGGGGTAAAAACCCCCCAAGTTCTGTGCTATTAAATATGGCTGATCTTTCCAAGTTTGTTTCTAAAAGTCTACAAAAGGGAATGCCAGGTTCACAAATGCTTAACTAGAAGCAAACCCCTAAAACCTGTTGCAGCAGATTAGATCTAAATTGTGCAGCTGACAGTGTGTTCTGGTAGCACAGGCAGTACACTCCATCAGCAGTATACTTTTTTTTTAATTGGAGGCTTCTGCCGAATTAAGGAGAAATAACACAGTGCAGCAAGCACACTACAGTAACTTCCATACACACTGAGAATATCTGCCTTCCTGAACAACAAAAGGTATTCTGCAAACACAAAACAAAGCCATTACTGTCAACTCCGAAGTTACACCTGATTTTTTTACTCCCTGAAGAGCAAGAGTTAATTTTCTCTGTCTACTCAGACCCCAGCCATTGGTCTCAGTTCACCTGCTGTTGAATAGGTAAGTAATAAATGGGTGATACTCCAGTCACTGCAGCTTACCAGCTGTTTTATACCTGCCTATTTGCTCTACTTTCCCTGTTCAGAGAGCAATACTATAGTTATATTTGCAGTCTACATAAACTGTGTTTGCTTCTTTTCTTCTTGTTCTGCATTTTTTTGAGTTTTGAATTTATTACTAGAGAATGGGTCAGGCTGAAAGTCTGTGTATAACAAACCCCCATGGGCTTTATTTTAAATGAAATGGTTTAGATCTGTTAAACCATTTTTACTGTTATGCAACTAACAAAAAAAATCATCTCAGACCTGGTTTTTGGGGCTAAGCTCTAAAGATAAGGAAAAAAAGCTTTTAATTTACCCTATGACATTTGGCAGGAATTCAGTGCTGAATATAGACTAAGCAGTTGATTGATATTCTGATATTGAGGGGCAGCCCTCAGATTTATTTGACAGGCTACTGAAATGGCTTTCACTGGTATTTCTGATCAATTTCTTTAATAATAAAATGTAATATTTGCACAACCACTAGGGGACAACATGATGTGGTGGTTTACCTGTGTGCAATACACATTTGAATAACATCTTGAAATGCACCATTCTCTGGGATGGATTGCAGCCTACAGTCAGTGCACTAGCTAAAAAACACCATATGCATGCACTGAAATGTACAGGGAAGCAGCCTGCCATCCTCTCAATTATACATGAACTATAATGTTGCTTTTAACACGCAAAAATGTTCAAAAAAAATTAAAGGTTGGGGAATTGGTAGGACTTCTGCACCTGTAGCAAGGTGGACAGGGCATCAGCCCCTACTAAACAAGCAGCCAAACTTTGGGCTGCAACTTGGAACATCCTCTTTTCAGTCCCAGTCTTGTCTTTTCCTAAAGATTGATGACATCTGGAAGTGACAGTGGTCTGGAAATTTGAGGCATTAATCAGTGGCTTAATTTTAATTGCCTCTTGAAGTAGAGCCACTCCAACTGTCCTGTCCAACCCACCACTGTGCCACTGAAGTCCCTGTATGGAGCCTTTCCTTTTGGCATGCTCAGGAACTCTCTGCAGCCATTTAGCTTTTCTCAGTGCACAGCATGACCACTTGGGTAGGCTTCAGTTTTTGTGCCTTGATTCTCCACCCACAAAATGGAGGTGAGGATAATTTTTAAGGAAGCAGGTATCAAAGGGTGTCCTGATTATAAATACATTAGGGATGATGAGATGCATGGACACTGTCACTGCATAACCATTTATAACAGCACAAAGAGCCCTGCCAGCTTTTAGATTACAAATGCATATTCAAAAGGCTGGAGAAGCAAGAGGGGTCCTTTCATCTCAGGGCAAAAACCCTCTACATGAGAGCAGCTTCCATGGGAACTGATCTTTCAATTACAGCTGCTCTGCAGAAAAGTCTTTCAACTTCTCATGGCAGAGTTGATAGAACTGAACCCATTTCTCATACAGTTATCCCAAACATCCCAGACATGGCATTTCTTGTTCATGTTGAGGCAGTTTTCCTTGAGCAATACAGTAGGATTATACTGCAGACTACACCCAGAGCTACACACATGAAACATGGGTCTTTGTCTGTCCAACAGTGAGCAGCAAAGCAAAGTAGAGACCCCATCAGGGATAATTCCCTGGGATCTAACCAAGCATGCTAGGATTGATCCCTCACCTAGCCAGCATGCACTGTGACACTATTGCTGCTTTCCCAAAAGCAGGTATCACAGAATCATGAAATCAATTCCGTTGGAAAAGAGCTCTGAGATCATCAAGTCCAGCCTGTGGCCTTACACTACTGCCTAAACCAGACCATGGCACAAAGGGCTATATCTAGTCTTTCTTTAAACACCTCCAAGGATGGTGACTCCACCACCACCCTGGAGAGCCCATTCCAGTGTTTAATCTCCTCTTTTGTGAAGGAATTCCTCCAAATGTCCAACCTAAACATCTCCTGAAAGAGTCTGGGAATATGTCCTCTCATCCTGTCCCTGGTTGTAGGGAGAAGGGACTGCCCCCACTTGGCTACACCCTCCTTTCAGGTCACTGTCAGAGCAATATCACTCTTACCAGAGATAAGCTCCCTGCGTGCCTCGTTTTCTCTAGGCTAAACACCCCCAGCTCCTTCATTCACTCCTCCTCAAACTCCAGACCCTTTCCCAGCTCCAGCAGGACCCACTCCAGCACCTCAATATTTCTCCTGAATTGAGGGGCCAGAACTGGACACAGGACAGAAGGTGTGGTCTCCCCAGTGCCAAATACAGAGGCACAATCACTTCCCTGATCCTGGTGGATGCAGTATTTCTGTTGTAGCTTATCCATGAGCTGAAGGATGCTCAGGTGCCCTGAAAGCCTCTGCCTTAGGCTGCAACAATCATTCTGATCAGCAAAAATACTGTACTTTGAGTAATATTTATTCTTGGCTGCATTTAGCTTAACTATCCCCTCCTTAGCACATACATACTGTCTGGCAGTCTGATAGTGATATGGGACACAGGACTGAAGAGACCCCTGGGATCAGAACCCCTGTTCCTGCAGTCACACTGCCCCTGTTCCCAGCTCTCTCTCATTTACAAACAGTTTGGGTATTTGCCATGGCACTTGACAGGAACTGTTTCAACATCCCAACATACTCATGTTCATCATTCTGCCAGCTTCACCTTCCAGTTAAAGTAGTGTTTCTGTCTTTCTAATATTTAGACATGAGCCAGCAACTCCATCTTCTAATTTTGCTTTCTCAGATTAAAAAAAAAAAAAGGATTTTTTTTCAAAAAAGTCTAGAGATTCCTGTTTCTGACTGTATTATTTGTGTTTTGCACCTTTGCAGTTTGAGTTAGCACTTCTCAAGGACAAGTGGCATGTCATGTGCACAGCTGGTCACATCAGGATAAAAGCAGTATTGCCTGGTCTTGGTGCCACAGATCAGCTACACAGATCTATGGAGTCCTGTGAGATGGTCACCTACTGATTCTACAGGAACAGGTGACACCTCTTCTGCTGTTCCATACTCTGCTTTGACTGGATTCATGTCTAAATTGAGCCATGGCTTCCCTCTTAAAAGGGAGTCAATAAATATTTTATTTCAAGCAAATCAGATATTTTCCCTTTCCAAGAAGAGCCACTAGTAACTTGGCAAGGTGCAAAATCCCCTTAGCCCACCTAGGCTTGTTTCCTGCCTTACAGCTGTGTCTTCAGTTACTGTTCTGTTCACATTAGCAGATCTTTGAGCAGTGCAGAAGCTTATTTTTCAATAGAGGAGCCTAGGGGAGTAGCTTTTCTCTTGCTTTTGTAGTTTTTATTCTTTGAAGATGAACATTTGTCTGACATAAAAGAGGAGCTATTTGTCAAAGTTGAAATTGTTGGCAAACACAGCAGAAGCAATCGGCTCTGAGGAAGAAGCACCATGAGACCACAAAGGGTTCTTCTGCCTGCTTGACTGGCATCACCATCCCAGCACCACAGTCAAACACCACCAAGTCAGTCAACCTGTAGGAAAGAGTATCACAGGCAGAAAACTTACCCCTCAGGAATATTGGATGTCTTTCACTTTGCTGTGGGACAGCTGACAGCTTCTCCTCTCTTCTGTGATTTTTTATCTTAGTGTGCCTGCTCCCTGAGAGCAGCAGGAGCAGAAGAGGGGTTTCTACTTTAAAACAAAAAAAGGCTTCGGTAAGACCCATGAAAAATATGGGAGGGCATTTAACTGTAGTCATGTATAACACGTTTTTTGTCAGAGAATTTTTATAGTGCTCTTGTAAAATTATTTTCTGGAGGACTAAAGTACATATCAGGGAAAGGCCAGTCTCACACAGTTCAGGAGAGCCATCAGCCCTCTAGATGAGGCCAAGTGGCCAACACTTCCTATGCAAACAGGCTGTTTAACCTTCCAGCTAAATTTTTCCATAGTGTTAGAGTTCAAGCAGTGTGCATGTATACCATGCCTTCCTGCTACCTGAAAAAAAGGGAAAGCAGGCAGGCAGGTAAGCTGGCTCTCCCTCCTCCAAACTTCTGGAGCTGCAATAGTGGAGTAAAAGACCTGTTGTGATACTTTTCACCACCAGCCTCCTCAAAGGGGTGTGCAAAAGCAAGCATTTTGCAGTTCTGTTCTCCCCCGTTCACCAGGAGTCTCTCCAGTTCACATTTTCACTCCCCTTTTTGCCCCTGTTTCCAAAGGATTTAGAAAAATCCTTTTCAAAAGAATTTTAAATGCAAAGATAAGAGAAGCTTATCCATTTCGTTAAATGCCCATGCAATGCCTAGCGCTGTGCTGCTGATTGCTGCAGTGTAAGACAAGCATTAACAAGTAATTAAGAAATATCTCACTGTCCACATTGTAATTTTTTTCCCATTACTCCCTCAAAGCTTTTTTTTAAACAACAAAAAATAAAAATTAAGGACTCTTCAGATTTTACATACCAGTGTCCACAATACTGTGCGTGTGGCAGCTGTGGGGCACAGTTCCCTTAATAACAGAGTGAACTGCAGGTGAAGATAAGTCACAAAACATGTAGCATTACAGCCTCAAAGTTGTTTTATGGACCATAACTCTTTATTACCCTGTTCCTGAACTTCACCTTCTATGTCTGATGGCAGGTCTGAGAGGTTGAGTCTGGAAAGAATAACTGAAATAGAGGATCCTCTTGAAATCTTCCATTTAGAAGCACCCTGAACAGGATGGGTATCATTTGGGGACTATTTCACATCTTTGAATGAAATAAGTTGATAAAATGCAAATACAAAAGCAAAATTCAAAACTGTAGCTAACAATCCCAAATTTCTTGTGTTTCTTGGGCTGGATATTATCATTTTATGTTGCAATAAGAATGGACATCATCCATTAATTCTTTGAGCCTCTTCTGAGAGCCAAGGATAAAAAGAAATCAAATGTAATTTAAAAAAAAAAAGAAAAGAAAACTGCTTTTCCAACTTTCTTTTCTATCATAAAACAACAAAAAAGGTCAATAAGCCTTTGCTCTTTGCTCATGGAAATCCAGCCCAGCTGGTTACATAAAGTTGCTGAGGAAAATCAGCAAAGGTTGGAGGGAAACAGCCTGGGACAGATAGGGTATTTAAACATTGGCACTGTGATAAGGGGTCTGCAAGGATCATGGTTTGCCTTGGCAGGAAGCTGTGAAAGCTGAAGGGTAAGCAGTCCCTGGTCACTGATTATAACTGTGGGGTGATGGGGTAGCCCTGTGCCTCACTGCAATGCCTCTGCTGTACACCGTGACACCTCCACAGCCATCCCTCGGCAAACCTGGGAGACTTGTCTGAACCCACTCAAAGGGAAGGGGCAGGGGCCACCAACACCCTCAACCCCCATCTCCATGCTGAAAATCACCTGCTTGAGTCCAGGGCTGTCATTTCCCTCCCCGCTTCTCTTCTTCCTCATCTCTTCCCATCTGCCTAAGAAGGGCTCAGCTGCAGCTTCTCTCAGAGCCTACAGTCAGAGCATGGATGCAAGAAATGCCTTTAACTGACTTGAGTTTGCCAGGTCTTGCCCTGTGCAAGATTCTCACTGAGGAAAGGGACACACACAAAAGTAAAGCAATCCTGGAGGAAAAGGCAGCCACACAGTAATGCCATTGAGGTATGGTCAGATGCCACAGTGGAAAGCAGAGTGGTGTAGGAGGGATTGGAGAGCTGCTCAAGTCTAGCCTCCCATCACCTATGGGAAACATACTTTCCCAGTCTGCTGAGATGCCATTCCGTTTCCTCATCTCTGAAGTTTCTCAAATCTGGGCACTTAAACCACACAGTCTGTAGTGACATCCATCAATATAATTTGATAGGATCATGACAGGGATACCCAGGAGAAGGTTAAGCCTTGGTCCACCATCTGAACCAAAAGCTGCCCCTGCCAGTTAATCCTTGGGGAGTCTAAGAGCTGCTGGAAGGCAGAGGTGGCTGTCTAATTTCTAGAAGTATGAGGCTGTGAAGAAGCAACCAACCTGCAATATCATTTGCTTAGCCCAGAGTGGTTTTTTGGCAGTACCAGGCATGCTTTCTGCCCCTCTACAATTCCTGCTAAGTGTACAGAGCCAGGATCCCAAGTGTGTGCACTCATCAGAGACCCTAAAACCCTTTCCTTAGGGTACTACTCTTAGTCTCAGCATCCTGGCCAAATTCCAGTTGAGTAATTAGACTGTGATTAGGTAACCGTTTGCATATGCCATTACACTTCCCTAGGGAGCCTGACTCTAAATTATTTGATGGTTTTAGGATTTCTAGTCATTTTCAAGGCTGTTTCCATTGCCAGTGGGAGACTAAATGCTGCCAGAGACTGGGGAATCAGCACAGGCTGTGGAATGAACAGAGAGTAGCCCTGCCCAAAAGGACTTGGGGGTGCTGTGGGTGAGAGGCTGCACATGGCCCAGCCATGGCACTCACAGCCCAGAGAGCCAAACGTGTCCTGGGCTGCATCCAGAGCCCCGTGGGCAGCAGGGCAGGGAGGGGATTCTGCCCCTCTGCTCTGCTCTGCTGAGACCCACCTGGAGCACTGCATCCAGCCCTGGGCTCCCAGCACGGGAGGGACAGGGACCTGCTGGGGTCAGCCCAGAGGAGGCACCAAGGTGATCAGAGGGATGGAGCACCTGTGCTGTGAGGAAAGGCTGAGAGAGCTGTAATTGTTCAGCCTGGAAAAGACAAGACTTAGGAGTGACCTTATTGAGGCCTTCAAGTACCTGAAGGGAGCTGACAAGAACAATGGAGAGGTATTTTTCCCAAGGTCATGCAGTGACAGGACAAAGGGGAATGCCTTCAAACTGAAAGAGGGTGGGTTTGGATTAGATATGAAAAATAAATTCTTTACTGTGAAGGTAGTGAGGCGCTGGCACAGCTGCCTACAGAAATTATGGATGTCCCGTCCCTGAAAGTGTTCAAGACCAGGTTGGATGGAGCTCTGAGCAACCTGGTCTGGTGTTCTTGCCCATAGCTGTGGGATTATCTGATTTTGTAGCGCTGTGAATGGCTTAAATTTACATGGCTTTCCTTTAGGATAGTATTGCCTGTGTGGCTGGGGTACTGCCTGTGATAGTGGGAGTCCTCCTGCCATCTCTCTGTTGGGGAGGTGCTGATTGAAGCCTACTTATAAAGCCGAGGTAAGCAGCAAGACCCCAACCAGGAAAAGAAACACAGTGTCATTGTCATGCTTAGTGGGTAGGATAAAAACAGATTGGCAGAGTCATTTACATGTGCTAGGGATCATTTTGTGGTTTCCAGATTGAAATTCTCAATGGCACTCATCATAAGTAGTTTGCTTCCAGATGTTGTTTGCTTTCATGTTCAGAGCTACATGAATTAACACAGAAAATTCTGCTTGGTAAAATGGTCACTTGCCACTACACAAATCTAAGAAAAGTTAGGATCCAAGATGCAGGAAATTTTGGTCAGATAATTTTAGTCAGATAATAAGTCTCCGTATTTTTTCCCTGCCTTTATATCCTTAATTGCCAGTCATTTATGTACCATGGAATATTTGTGTCATACAAAAATGGTGATGTCTCACAAAGATGCCAGATAAAACAATTTTTGCTTTTATCATAGGACTTTTATCCTTTGTCTGCCTCTTCCCATACCCAGCAGTTCCCCTCTAGTCTACAGCTCTCATCCACCCAGCTATCACCTCCTCTTCCCACATGGTGACACTGGTGCTGTATTCTGCATCCAGAAGCTCCTTAAAGCCAAGCCTTGGCTGACACATCCGCAGGGGAAAACCCAGTTCCTCAGGCTGATGGCAGCAGGCAGCATCCATCACCCATCACAAGCCTGACTGCAAAAAAGCCACTGATATTCTGGCACTAGGGTACCCTACAGAGACAACACAGGTGTAGAAGAAAAGCATCCCTATCTAAATACACCTTCCCATAAGGTAGACAAGTTTCTCTAGAGGTCTCCCTACTACTGAGCAGCCCAAGTTCTGCTTTTTTGTGCAAAGATCTGCTAAGACAACACCAAGCAGCAATAAAGAGTATGTTTCCCTGCAGGATCTGGAGGTTTGAGTGGCTGGAGGTATCCAGGAGCCTCATAGGTTGAACCTAATTTGTTTCATGGGGGTTGCTTGTAATTTGAGGATTTACCAGAAAACTGCCCAGTTCTGGTGTCATTTAGTGGAAGTTTTGCCCTGTGGCCTAATTCCATGCTGGCAGAGTGAGTGTTCACAGACCAAAACATCTAACTGCAGGATGCTCTGAAGCCAACCCCATAGGCATTAAGTTTTAGTACTAATTATGTCTGAATGTGGGGATGGGGGAGCTGGCAACTGTACCATATCTTATCTTTCTGTAAGGAAGGGCAGAGCTTTTCTAGTGCTTTAGGTGTGTGTTGGGCTGTCAGCCAAACCAGGAGCCCCTCCCAACAGCAAGGAAAGGGGGGCTGTGATACACTCCAGAGTCTTGGCCAAAAGCCAAGCAAGCAGCACAGCTGGGAGCTGGCGGCTTTCTCACAGCACCAAAGGAAGACAAAGGACTTCCCCTCTGCACACAGGGGCTTCTCAAAACTCGTCCTTGCACCTTATTCCAAAGTCATCAGCTTTGGATGCTCTCAGCCTCATAATTTCTACGTTTTTTGAGTGCTTATACCACCACTCAGGCAGCTTTTGCTGTTAGACAGGTATGGGGTATGCCAGTGCCTTGGCCATGGAGCAAAAGTGGGAGATCTGGCTTTATCCTGACACTGATTTTGTGCAAACATGTACAATTTTGGATGATGCTCTCAGGCACATGGTATGACTCTTGGGGTGTCCTGTGCAGGGCTAAGTGTTGGACTCAATGATCCTTGTGGGTCCCTTCTAACTCAACATGTTCTCTGATTCTGTGATTTTGTGAACTGCTCTGTTCCTTGGCAAAGGTTCTGAGAACATTTTCTAGCCCTGTCTTTGTCCTGCTGCAGTCCTGCTGCAGTGTTACAGGGTGAGCAGATGCTTTGTCCTCTCTCATTTGTCACCTCTGGGTCATTGACCACTCTTTTCTCCTGGAGACCCTGTTTTCCATCAGATTCAGTGTTTTGTGTCCTTTTTTCTCATTCCCTCATTGTTCTTTGGAGCAGGAA
>NW_005054471.1:409845-410365 GCF_000277835.1 Geospiza fortis
TAAGATTCTCTCTGGGTCAGGATTTAGCAAAAGCAGGTGTCTGCAGTCTGGGTGTCTCTCAGCTCCCCCATTGTGTCCCTCTTTATAATCTGTGCAAACACTTTTTCATAACAGTCCTCTTCACCCTGAAAAAATATTCAAACTAGGTTAGATGCCCTGAAAATACCTCTTTTTACTGACCAGTAGGGAAGCCTGGGAATGTTAGCTCAGAAGAAGGCAAATGTCAGATGAGATGAATCTAATACTTTTCCTCTGAATATAGGCACTACCACATAAAGCATCATGCTCACAGATTTGTTTTTGTCCCAGACTAAGGTTTCTTTGTCCAAAACAAACCTTATGCCCTACAATTTTCTCCTCACAGATACATCCTGTGGCCTCAGGTTCAACCCAGCTAGAGCAGAGCTCTTCATATTCACAAAGTCCTCCCATGGTGGAATACAGAATTATTATCCTGCCAGTTTTTCAGGTCATAACCATATGTCAACTGCAAACCATGTCCTCCTGGCCATGGTCTTGC
>NW_005054471.1:410389-416316 GCF_000277835.1 Geospiza fortis
TTTCCCCCTTCCCTCACACAAATGAGTCTGTTCAAAGCTCCAATCTGAGCTATTCTGAACTCTGTGGCAAAGGATCTTTTTCCTGCCAAATGTTGGACCCATCTGGCTGATGCAGTCCTAAAGAGAAACCACATTAATCTCCTGAGTTTTTCATCCAGCTCTCCCAGTTCTCCACTATCTGCCTGTCGTCTTTGAGGTTTTCAGCATCCCTCCACACTCCTCTTGCAACACTCCCAAAATGTAACCTGACTGGTTAGCTCAGCTATCAGGCACAGATCTGTGTGGTATTGGCTGACATTTTTCTCGATGCCCCTTGGCGTTGTCTCTACCTGCTGCTGTGTTTCAGATCCCAGTCTCTCAAAGCCACATTTGTCCTTTCATTGTGAGCTGGCACCACAGCTGCTGAGGCGCAGCCTCTCTGGAGCGGGCTGTTGCTGCAATAGTTCAGACCAGAGGACTCTTTGTCTGATTAAATCTGAATGGGGATTAGTAGCAGAGGAGAAAAGGGCTGTAACTTTAATTCATGAACATTATCCTCTTTTCTTCCCTCACCCATTCAGCATTAAAGTGGATGCGAGGCAACTGAGCAACATTTTTATGAGAACTACATACACCCCTCTGCTTCCCTGTGTGTTTATTCCAGCTGCAGCAGGCAGAGATGAAAAAGGGCCAGCCCTGCTGGGGCAAGAAGCCAGTTCCTGGAAACAGTTTGTCCCTGTGGAGCGTATTTAGAGAGCACAGCCTGGAAATGGCTACCCCAAAAGTAGCCAAGTGCCTCCCACTTCAGTGCAGCCACCTGTACCTGGAACAAGAGAGCTGATCTCTTCCTCCCCTGGCCCTTGGGCATTCACACTGGAAAGCCTTTCTGATGAGAACTATGCTGTGTATGTGCATTTAAGCCTCCACAGCCTAAAGATGGTGCACAAAGAACTCATTTAGTGGCATAAGGTGACATGACCTGTCACTTGAGTGATCATCATCCTGTGGTGACCAGTGACAGGACCCGAAGGAATGACCTTAAGTTGCTTTAGGAGAAATTTAGGTTGGATATTAGGAAAATGTTCTTCACACACAGGGTGGTTGGGCACTGAAACAGGCTCCCCAGGGAAGGGGCCACAGCCCCAAGCCTGTCTGAGTTCAAGAAGCATTTGGACAATGCTCCCAGGCACATGGTGTGACTCTTAGAGATATCCTGTGCAGGAGCAAGAGCTGGTCTTGATGATCCTTGTGGGTCCTTGTGGGTCCGAACTCAGCTTATTCTGTGAATCTATGTTTTATCAGTGCTACATCACATATGAGATGTAATGATTTTTATCTCTCTGAAGTAAAATCAAACCAGCTCTACTAGGGGGAGCGTTTTCCTTGGGCTTTTTTACTTTTCCAGATCTAAGTGTGAAAGATACGGAGGTAGGTCATCCAGGCTGGAAATTTCTTCAGAGAGCCCAAAAACACTTCCCAAACATTGCTGTCACTGCCAGCATGGCTGCAGCATCCTCCAGCAGTGTAATGCACAGCCCATGGGTGCGAGGGGTTCAGTCTGCCCCGCAGGCCCCCTTGTGCCTCTCCAGCACAGTGCCAGGGATCTGCACCCTGGCAGGTGCTCCTGGGAAGGGGCAGCTGTGGTGTTTGGAGCTGGGGGCCGTGGCTCCTGCCTCCCCCATGGCTGTGACCTCGTTTCATGTGCACCCGCCCGCGCTGAGCCAGTGAGACTCATCCGAGAGCCCCACGCGGGCAGCTGGCAGGGATTTCTGCATCGTTTAATTCTCAATCCTCCCAAGAGCCTGGTGAGGGATTGAGTGTGTTCCCTGAAATGAAGGACAGGCCTGAGGGGCAGAGCCAGGCACTGGGAGCTGGAAAGACCCAGTTTGAGAGCAGTTTGTTCTCAAATGTCCCTTTGGGTGAGAAAAGCTAGGGCAGAAATAACAGCCGGTGTGGGCATTTCTCTGTTCAGCAAACCAGCTGGAACCAGCAGCTCCCATTTTGCCTACATGCAGCACGCTGAAACCTTGGGAAGGGTCCCATCCCAGTGCAGCAGAGGTGACAGGCCATGAGTAGCTGTGATTTGGGGCAGGATGTTTGTCCTCGCTGCTATTTGCTACCCCCTGAATGCAGCGATGCCCAGACTGTGGTGCTAGGTATGTTTGCACATCTGAGCACACTGAGCAGTTGTCTGGTGCTCAGACAGGATTTTTCTGGATGCTCACAGACACTCTGGAAATCCAGCAGATTGCTGGTGCTGCCCAGCCCACCCTGGTAATGCTGGCAGGCCCTCCTTCAGACCAAAAAAATCACAGAAGGGATCGAGTCAGAAGGGACCTGAAAGATCATCTCATTCCAATCCCCCTACCATGGTCAGGAACACATTCCACTAGACCAGGCTACTCAGATCTGACCCGCTGCTCTATGGGCTCCTTCTGACCTGGTTTCCTCTATAAATGTAGATGCAGATGACCTTAACATGCGCAGAAGGGAAGATCAACTGCTCAGAGAGGCATATATTTCTGCCATGGTTTTCTACAGAAGCTAGGGGCAGCTCCTATCACAAAAAAAGGTTCTTAAGATAAAGGTGCAGCACCTAGAAAGTGGGGCCCTCCAAAGACAGGAAGGGTTGGGGGTGCTCAGCACTTGGCCTTAGGAAGTCAAGGCTCAGATGATGAAAACAAGGCATAAACAAGTCTGGCATGAGATTTTACTGTAAACCCAAAGGAAATGTAAATGGCTCTCTAGGAAGGTCTGTCACATCAATGGTGTTCTCACGTGTTGCTGTTACACATGAGCAAACAAAATGTAAAAGGATGCACATCAAAACAGAGCTGGTCCAGCAATGCATGCACAAACAACAGCTTTGGCTAAACCCCAAAACTGAGCCAGGCACCATCAGGGAGACCCCCTGAATGAGCTCATGTCAGGAACTTCACAGCTCTTCTTGTTCTTACAAAAATGCACCTGCAGGGCAAGCACGGATGGAGGGAAGAAGTGGGAATGTGCCGTGCGTCTTCACAGCTGTATCATTGAACATATTCACAGAGAATTTCAGGCACAAACCAGCCTCCAACCTGCCATATTCAGAGGGAAGCAATAGGATATGGAAATATAGTGGACACCAAGAGGTAAGAACTGGTGGCAAATCAATGGAGTCCCCACAGCATCCAGACTTTGTAAGAAGTCTCTCCATCCCTTTACTGGAGGTGCATGGGCACATCAGGGTGAGAAGTCCATGAATAGTCTAATTGCACTGTAACACCCTCACCTTGGACTGGTTATCACAACCTCCAAGGCGTCCCTGCTCTCCCACGAGGGCAGAGAAGAACCCATCATTCCCTTTTCCTGTGCTGGCTAATTTCCCCCATGTTTACATTGCTCCTTCTTGCTCAGAAAACCCCTCAGAAAGAAGATTCTGGTAGCAGCTGCATACCTGGTGTGGCCTCACCCCAAGCCCTCTCTAGTCCAGGAGCTGAAGGACTGTTGCCCACCAGCATGTCCCTTGTCCCCACATCCCCTCATAGAGAGAAGGTACAGCAGAGCCAGGACAGCCAAAATGCAACTTCTGTGTCTCTGTGTGTGCATGGGCAGGGCTACCCCGTGCAGCAGGATTTGTCTCTCCTGTAATTCTGACCCCTGGCAGGGTGAGGGCAGCATCCCGTGGGGGACACGTACCCCAGATTTGGGGGACAGGAGCAGGTCATTCCGGGGCCCAGGTTCCCCCTCAAAGGTGCTGCTGAAAATAAGCTGGGCTGGGCTGCCACCTTGTGCCAGCAGGCAGCATCCACTGACCAAGCCTGGCAATGGGACCTTTCCATTTGGAAACCAAAGATTTTCCATCACCCCACATTTTCAGTGACCTGAATAAATGGGGATATACCCTCAGTGTATATCCTGGAATATCCCAGTTTCCAGATGAAGCCCGTTGAGCTCAGCAGCTCTCTGCTGACCAGGCAAGGGATTTTGCTGTCCCTCCATGAAGTCATCTTCACCCACACCTCGGGGTTCAAAATTCCCATATCTGTGCCGATCATGGCCCCGTCAGGCAGCAGCCGAGTCCTCTGCTTATTTTCAGCAGCACCTTTGAGGGGGAAATGCCTGGGAGCTGGAAGAGAGGGTGCAGCACCCCAGGGTGCTGGCACTTTGTGGGGCACAGGATTCCTGCAAGTGCTCCGAGTCACAGAATTCAGCAGAAGGGCTCTGCCCCAAATGCCGAGCATGGCCAGGGAGAAATGCCAAAATTCCTAAACGTAGGTGCAGGCAATGAACGAGCAGCCTCGGCTGCTGGTGCAGTCTGCAGTGCTGAGAGGCATTGCTGCGTGGCCCCAGGCTTTGCCACCTCACCAAGGTGACGCCAAGGAGACCTTTGCCTTGTGCTATCAGCCCTGGTTTGCACACTTGGCACCGGCGAAGGCTGACGGGGCAGTCGGGGGGCAGCAGAAAGGTTGAGACGTCACTGCCCAGCTCGGGCAGCCCTGGCATGCACCAGACCTGGCACAGCCCACACCGGCTGGCTCTTTGGAGCCAGTGTTATCTGGGTGGGTAAACGGAGTTTATCAGTTCCTTCAGGTTTTCTTTTTTTATATATTTTATTTTCAAGGCAGGCATGAAAGAAAGGAAACATTTCTGCAGGGAAGATGTACAGGAAGAGGCTTAGGCATGAAAAAGGTATGAGGGAGGGGACCATTCACACATCCAGGGGTGGGGCCAGGCACTTCTCTTCCCAGAGCCCACCAGGTCAATGGCATCCTCTTCAGAGCACGTCCCTTATGCCGCCTTAAATCCACAGCCCCTCCCACAACTCCGCGGCTGCAGGTTAGGACAGAGGGCCATTAAGTGAAGATTAATCGCCCAGGACAATGGGTGACCCCGAGGGGTAAAGTGGCAGCAGTAGGAGCTCTACATTTCCAACAGTGAAAAAAGAGAGCAGGGGTTATTTCCCTGGTGCTGAAAAGGCACATCCATTCCCTAGGTGCTGTTCCAGCCCTGGTCATAGAGTGACAGGGACAGGCAGGGACATCCACAATCTGACCTCCTGCTCAGAGCAGGGTGTAACCAACACAACATCATATTTGTATGGTTTTGTACTTCAAATCCCCAGATCTGGAGATCCCTGCCCTGGGCTGCACAGAAATTCTTGCTGAGCATCTTCAGCCTGCCGAGCTGTAGCAAACAGCCCTCATCCCTCAGAGCATAGTCTGCCAGCAGCTCCAGGATGGATCACTTGATTTTGCACATAGCCAAGACCCCTGTTTAATTCTGGAAGTCCCATGTGTGTCTCAGACACAAAGCAACAGGAAAGTCTGGTGGCTGTAGCACTGAGTTAATGACCTGCATCAGGCTCTAGATAATCCATCCTTTGTTCCTTGGTCTCTAAGGCCCACCATGGTGCCATGGTCACAATGCTGCCCTCCTCTACAAAGGTGCTGGGAGACAGCTGATGGGAGAGGCAACACTGGAACTATGAGTGTGATGTGGCTATGGGAGGAAAAGAGCAGCCCTGCCTAGCCCTACCACCCAGTGCTTGTTAAAGTGATCCCAGATCCACTGTTCTCACTTCTCCCTTTCCCATCAGGACTCTGAATTCTGTCAGACACGCCCAGTTTGGGATGAGGCTTTGGTGGGCACTGGGACTCAGTCAGTGTACCGCAGTGACTTTATCTCTGTTGTGATCCCAAGCTCTGCTTGGAGCTGTACCAGAACGGATTCCCACAGTGCCAAAAGAGAATGCCACCTCTACCCCCGAGAGCAGTAGCGCTCCTCCAGGAGGAAACTCTCCAAGTTTGATTTCTATCTTCAGTTTTACAGCCGTTTCAGTCAAACAGGTAAACCAAGCACGTCATGGAAACAGGTTCTGGCAGGGGAAAGGTCCTGCAGCACTGGTTCACACTCCCCCGGGAACACTCCCTGGCTCCAGCACAAGACCATGAGGCACTAAAGTGTGC
>NW_005054471.1:416328-419465 GCF_000277835.1 Geospiza fortis
AGAGGGACAGGCTTTGGCCTTTGTCTCCTCTAGCTGCAAAACATAGGGAGGACAAGAAGCATGAAACCCTCCCCAGAGGCAGGAGCTGCAGGACATCAGTTTGTGCTGCACGCCTAGGACTGGGGCTGTGAGAGATACAAAAGAACAAGCTTTTTGTGGCAACACACCATTAAGAATGGAAGTAACACCCAGTGCTCCTCTATTATCTGTCCTTTCGGCTTTCTCTAGCTCCTCTGACAGCTGGGATGAGGCCATGAGTCACCACACAGAGCCTGGTCCAGCCCTGCCATTGCTCCACACCCCACCCAACCTGGCACCACTTGCCAGGGCCCCAAAGCAACGTGACAGCTGATTTCCACCAGCTTCTTCCAAGGTCCTTTTAAAATTCCCTACAATCTCTCCCTGGCAGGACTCCAGGTCTTTCTAGGCTCACTTCTGCACATGGGTCCTTTATTGCTTTACCTACCTATGGACTTGGATCAGACGTGCACAGTATGGCACAGCCTGCTGGCACGGGGAGCATACAGGTGATGCAGGGGCAGCATCACCTCTATAGAGGCACATCCTGCCCTATCAGCAGTGGGAGATGATCCATGTACTTCTCAAAGGCGCTTTTGCAATTGCAAAACCTGCCCACACCAACAAAACAAGTGTGTGCATGGGGATGTCACTCTTCCATGATGAAAACCATTAAATTAAATTAAAAGTGGGGCAGGAGCCTTGCTTGTGTCAGCTCCTCAGCATCCTGGAGCTTGGCACATGATGGCCTTTCCGGTGGGAGCAGCCAGCCTGGCAAACAGGCTGAACAGCCCCAGCCCACTGCCGGCAGGTTGGGGCAGTGCTGGCAGCTCCAGGAAGGAGGTAACCCAGGCATGAACTCACCACCACTCAGTCACCTCACCAGGGCACCCTTCAAAGGGAAGCCCTGCAGGCAGAAGGGCTCAAGACGGAAAGACGTCATTCCAGCATGTGCTGCTTGGGACACCTCATCTTCCTGAGAAAACACCCTTCTCCCAGCCCTCCCGGCAGGCGAGTCTCTGGAAAGTGGCCAGGTGTGGTGCAGAGCCATGCCTAATGTGCTTAAACCCCTCTTTTGCCTTCACCAGCCCTTGTAAAGCCCTTTTCAAGCCCCCAGGGTGTGTAAGGAATAGATGAAGCCTACTCCTGGCAAGGCCTAGGGTGGGCCCCTTTGCAAAGAAGTAGCACAGCTTGTGCAGTAAGTCTGCCCCATCCCCAAACCTCCCAAGCCTCTGGAAGTTTTTCCAGATGCTCTCCAAACCACCACAGCTTGTGTTACTGCACCCAGCAAATGGCCATGGTGGAGGTTCTGCCCCATGAGAAGAGCGATGGGAGCAGCCTCACCCCATCAGACTGCTAAAAGGGGCTTTTATGTCCCGCTGCTTAATCCTGCTTCTGGAGCGAGAACATGTTTCAAAAATCAGGGGAGGTTGCTAAGGGACAGTGTGCTCAGCAGGGACATCGCTCACAAACCCTCAGCACTCAAAAGCAGGAGGTAAATAACTTGGGATATTATTAATCCTTCACTGCCCACACAATAAACAGAAACATATTATTCTTGTCAAGGACAAAGGAGCCCATATTTCCCCCCAGCCAAGGAGCTGAACCAGCAAATTTTTTTGATTCAGCTCCACAGTGGGTTCGGCTTTGACTGAACTTGTTCCAGTTGAGTTCCTGTTCAGGCCAATAAAGGTTCATTAACCATTTTTTAGCTGTGAACTCATTTCAGCCAGTTCACACTGGAAAACACAGCCTGTGGAAGCAGCTGTGTGATGGGGACTGAGCCTTTTTCAGCCCATCCCTAGTTTCCATGGCCTCTGCTGCCTTCCTGGTTGGACTCCAGATCTTCTTGTGAGCTCAGCAGAGACGACATGCAGGGTCAAAAGGTAGAAAAGCTAAATTTTGCCCTGGAAGTCTGTTGGAAACCTGCACTGTGAAGGACAAGTTGGCATGTGGGGGAACTGAGCTTCCTGGGCTCTTCCTGACACCAGCAACTGCACACATGAAGTTGGAGGCAGCGGGTCCTAAGTCACCAGGAACACTGGAGAATTGCATGTTCCTGTCATTAGACTCAGAAATTAGAATGTTCCATACATTAAATACCCTTTAGTGGCTCACGAGCTGAATCTGGGGACAGCCAGGGGTTATTTAGCAAGAAATCTCCTGGAGCAGCAATCTGAGGCCCCAGAGGAGATGAGGTCCTGTGTTGGCAGCTGCTCCATGGCCACATAGCTGTCCATAGGACACTGAACTGCCATTTCTCCCCGCAGAGAGGCACGTGCAGGGCACGGCTGTCAGAGGACTGTCTGTCCTGCTCACGGCTATTCCCAGACAGCACCAGCACGGCTTTATCCATGACAGCACTTCCGAAAATAATGCCACAGGATCAGCAGCAAGGCAAGGGGAGCGTTGGGACTCAGCAGCCAGTGCACTGCAGGTTCACACTAACACTGTCAGAAGACGAGATCTTGGTTATATTTATCATTTGACGATACTGGTCCCCACTATTTTTAGAGTGGTGCTGCAGCTGCAGTTCTCTGAGGAGCGAGGTGAGTCAGTTGGGGGGACTGATCTTTACCGAACTTCACCCAAAATTGATGAAGTTAAGGCATCTCTTCCCTGACCTGAATGGCCCGTGGTGGTCAGGCTGGTGAGCTGTGGGCTGCTTCCCCGTGGGGCAATGGGTCCTGCCGACATCCCCACAGGCGGGTGGCAGTGCCCAGGAGCCCCATGGCTGCTGGGTGTTTCAGAATCCCTGATCAGCCGTATCCTGGGGGACAGCTACTCCCCCTTGGGTTCCAGCATCCACGGTGGTCTCTAGCACAGGCTGGCCCCGTTAGTCCCAGCCGTGCAGTATGGGTGCATGGCAGACCCGGCTTGCGGGGCACCGGCACCACCTGGGGACTGGGGAACACCAGGGTGACCCCACTCGGGATATGAGGCAAGGGACATGGCGGGGGGTCTCACCAGGGGGAGGCCATACCCACGGGGCCAGGGAAGGCCGTCTCTGGGCTGGCACACGTCACACGCGTGGGACTGGGCAAAGGGTGACTCTGGGACTGGGACATGCTGTGCCCGTGGGTGTGTGCGGGGGTGAAACATGCCGTGGAGCCGGGGGC
>NW_005054471.1:421153-434902 GCF_000277835.1 Geospiza fortis
CCGTCGGGGGCAGTCACCCATCCGAAATCAACAGCTGCCGACCTAGCCAGGTTTTCGTGCGTTTTGCGGGTTTTATACAGAAATCGCGCAGGCGGAGTGCGCTCGGCAGCCCGGGTGTCGTGTTTGGAGAGGTGGCCTGCTAGGGAAGTCAGGGGGAATGGCTGCGTGGTGGATGCTGGGGAGGTGGGCTTGCTCACAACCCACCCGTGAATACATCAGTGCGAGGGGCACACGCCTCTGAGGTTTCCACACTCCTTTTATTATTTTTCTTTGAAAGAAGGAGTGCGGAATTTGCAGCTGCTGTGGAAAATGTATGGTAGAGGAATGTTGTACTCTAAATTTAAATTTTAAAAGTAATTTCCACTCATTGCCTTTTTAAAAACATCAGACAAGCAGAGATCTGCTTACAGACCTGCCCTTTCCCTGAATCGTGTCTGTTGGCATCAGCAAAGAGAAGCAAAGAGGGGAAGCTGGGAAATTGTGGAGGGTGTAGCAGGCTTGAACCCTGACACAACGCAGTGTCTTGGCAAGCTTGGTAGCACGAGGAGGTGAACAAGGTCCGGCAGGTGACACAGAAGAAAAATCCCAATGTGATAGTGCTGGAGTTACTTTTGGCAGGGCCGGGCTTTAGGTTGAGGATTGGGAGAATGAAGTCATCCTGTAAAGCCTGGTCACCGCCTTGTTTCCCAGCGGCAATTCCCGTGGTCCGGGTCTTGGCGTGAGCGAGTGGCGGGGCGCTGATGGGGGCTCTGCTTGTCCCAGCATGCAGTCCCTGTGCTAGGGCAGGGCCCTGGAGGGAGCTGGCAGGGCTGAGGGGTTCGGACGGGGCTGGTTCCGAGGGACGCTGCTGCCACAGTGTTTGTTGCCAGGGTGCCAGCACTTGCCCTCGCCTGACCTCCAGCCCCTGCTCCCATAACATTTAACCGTAACGCTGGGTTGCTGCTGACTCCAGTGGGGCCTGGACATGTCCCTTCCCATGGAGCCTGGCGTGGTCAGGACAGCAGAGCCCTGCTGTCACCACAGCTGTACAGCTGTGGCCCTTGGTGAGCTGGGCTTGTGGACCAAGGTCCAGCCACAGTTGGAGCACTGCTGGGGCTGTTTCAGCTGTGCCACTCGCCTGCCTTGTTTCTGTTCCCCTTGTGAGAGGTTTCTTACTCACTGAAAGATGGAAAGCTGGTGGGGTCACTCTGTACTGCGGGAACTCTGCTGTTCAGAGGCACAGCTTGCTGAGGAGTTCTCTTGCTTCCCTGCTTTTGCAGCAAGTTGTGCAGAGCAGCTCTCCATGCTCTATTTTTCACGTTTGCCCTCTCCAGAAGTGGCCTTTAGGGAGTTATAGATAATCTAAATTTTATTGGTAGGGCTGCTCTTTCACTCCAAATCGGATGAAGGCCGCAGCCCCTATACCCCCCCTTGGCTGGTGCTGAGCTTTCTCAGCCTCTCTGCCCTCAGCTCTGTTCTCTCTCTGAGCATGCAGAGCAGGAGGAGGAAGTTCCCTCCCTATGTTCAAGGGATCTGTGAGGGCAGAGAAGCACATCTTTGCCCCTGGTCTTCCTCCTTGCTGTCTGCTACAGGCTGCTTGCCCTGGCACATTTCTGCATGAGTGTGCTGAGTACCAGAGGCCAGGGATACCCAAACTTTGCTCTTTGAGTCTGAGGGTGATTGAAGGGGATGATTATTGATTTGAGTCTTCAAAGTCAAAGACTCTTGGCTCTTCCCAAGTCCTTTACATGTTCTTACTGCTCTGGGCCTGCCCATGTTTGTCCTCTGCTAAATCTGGTTGGCACCATTGTGTGCTGTGTGGAAATGCACCATGCCTGGGGGCCAGGACACTTCCTGATGCAGAATAAGAAAACCTGTTGTTGGTGGGTATGTGACCACAGATAAGAAAGGAGAAAGTGAAGCCATATGGTTAGGAAAGTGGTGTCCTGAGCACGCTGTCAATGGAGCTGTAATCAAATTATCAGAGGCTTTGGTAGCTGGAGGAATTAATGAGTCGGGTTTGAAACAGGACAGATGTGAAGGGCAGCATGGGAGAAATCCTGAAAGGAGATATTTGTATGCTGGCAGATGGTTTGTTGCAGGTCACTTAGTGAGATTGTTGCAGGTTGCTTTGTGAGAGTCTTCTCTGAGAGGCTTTTGCCTGATGTCCCTCCACATCGCATAATTCCCAGGGACCACCACCTTCCAGGGAACTGTGTGGGTCTCTGTGTCCTGATAATGCCATGTTGCCAATTTCTGATCCTTCCTTCTGTCTGCAGTGCTTGGCACTTCTGCTCCCTGGAGCCTGTTTTCTGACCAGTTCTTTGTTATTTCATGTTGAATTGCTTGTGATCAAGTGAGCCAGGTGAATATAACCTCCAGAGGACTTGGTCTCACAAAGTTTGAGGCCTGCTTTAGAAATTATTTTCTTTGATAATGAAGTGTCTCTGTTCATTCTCCCTTTGGCTTTGCCCCTCTCTTTCGCAGTCTCCCTTGCTTGGCCAGTGGACACCCAGCTGCCAATTAACATGTTTTCCCCCTGTTTCCGTCTGCATCTTCAGCTGGTTGTGAATCCTGAATGAAGAGCAGCTGGGCTCACATGCTCTGCATTTCAGAGAGCCTTTTCAGGACTGGCCCATGCAGTTGCAGTCATACTTGCCTGTGGCCTGGACAATCCCCCAGCTAAGCAGCGTGATGGTAGAACAATACTTGTATGGGAAACCGTCAAAGGAGTCCTGTGTGCTGCAAAATGGGAAGTTAGTGATTCAGCTGGAAGTGCTTTTTAGTAACAAATCCATGTCCTGGGCCAGGGGTGATGTCAACGCTGAGATTCTTGTTGTTAGATGTGAACAAAGATGCAAAGCCCTTTATGCAAGAGCTGAGGTGGTAATCCAGATCTCCTGGCCGCCGTCCATTTGGGGTAATTGCATTCTTCCTGGGCAGTGTTTTCAACCCATCCCTGTCAGATACATTGCCATTGCTTCCTGTGCTGCTGCAGTATGTGGGTGGCAGTACTTCAGCCATGTCCAAAGCAATTCTTGTCACTGCTCAGGCTTAGCGCCTTTTGAGCCTTCTCTGAAAGACAGTGTGCTAGAGGAGGGACTTGGTTGAGGGTTTTCTATATATGTATCTTTACATCTACACATGCTGCTTTTACTGGCACTTGTTCTGCTTATAGGCTCTCCAAACCAATAGCCCTTGTGCCTAGCTGGTACCATTTCCAGGTGGGCCTTCTCCTGGGATGCCAGTGCAGGTGTCACTACGCACAAACTTTCTGGGTGCCCTCAGGACAGTTTTAAGGGCTGAAGCCGCAATAGGGTGGTGTGGCCATGCCTCCCTGCACCACGGTGGGAAGGCTGTGCTTCTGAGGCACTGGCAGCCTGTCTGCCTGCAGTGCTCTGCTCCCCAGCACAGCAGCTCTGGTCACTGCTGGGCTGTGCTCTGGTGCTGCTGCAGGGTGGTTGCCTGTGGGGATGGTCAAGCTGGGAAGCAGGGACTGCCTCACAGCAGCTTTTGCCCATCACGCGTGCGGCCAGGGTAGGGTCAGACCTGATCCTGGGGAGCCTGATACCATCCTGATTTTCAGGACCTGCTCTGCACGAGGACCTAGCCCACACAAAGTGTGATCTCCAGTGGTCTGCAATTTAAAGCGCTGGGAGCCTGGGGAGGAGACTTAAACAACATCTTTGTGATGGTGTTGGCAGGCTTCTTGGAGATTTCTATTAAGCAATTGTCGTTTTCTCCCTTCCCTGTAGCCTGGGAAACGCTGCGGTGTTGGATTTGTCTTGGTCTGTTTGGGTTGTTGGGAGGGGTGTCTCTCCAGCAGTGGAGTTTGTCCCTCCCTGCCCTGGCTTGGTGTCTCCATGGGGTGGCTTAGCAAGTGGCCTGTGGGGACCACAGCCAGCGCCTGTTCTTGCAGATAAACCATATGCCAGCGCACCCACTCAAGTACAACAGAGCCTGTGTGGTGGAGAAACCTACAGCTGTGTGGGTGGACAAGAACAAAGCCAAAGGCACAGAGAGGCCTTTATTTCCCACTGAAATCTGGGCAGGGATATCGTGGATGTGACCTTAGCAGCTCTCTCTGGAGGGTCAACTGTGCACCCACCTGCAGTCGTGCAGGGAACTGGGGGTAGCTGGAAGCCAGGAGGGAGTCAGGGCTGCAGCTGGAGGGGCAGCCTCAGCACTGACAAAAGATGTGGTGGGATCTTTGAGCTGGTGGGGTACATGGGGTCTCTCACTTCTGTGCACAGGCCACTAACTCACTCGGCTTGGATGAGCAGTTACTGCCCACCCAGTGTTCCAGCTGAACCTGTGCGTGTGGACTTGTCTTTCCAGGTGACCCAAGACAGCCAGAACAAGCAACCTCAAGGCCAGACTGCAAGGGCTGACAGCTGAGAGCTGCCTTCTCTGTCTGCTTCAGCCCTACACTGAGGTTGGCAACATTCAAACAGCACTGATTTCCCTTGCTTCAACAGGGCTCTGTGAAGAAACAGGGAACTCTGTGCTCTTCTCCCCTTGGATCACAGGGAGAGCTCTGTGAAGTAGAGGTCACCCAGGTGAGGTTCTCCCACAGTCAAGGTTTTTTGGATGCTCCTGCATCTCACCCGGCTGTCAGCATGGCAAAGGGAACCTGGATGTGTGGAACCAGTGCTGCTAGGACTGTTGAACCCTGCACACAGTTGTCAGGAGCTCAAGGATGATGTGTTCTTGGGAACTTGCAGTCTGTGCTGTTTGCCACACTCGTCCTTCTGCATGCCAGCAGGATTGAATTGGGAGCATTTCCCAGCTGCAGGCCCTCCTGTCCTTCACCTGAACCCACCTGAGACTTTACCCAGAGCTTGTGGCAGATGTAATCGTGTTCTCTATTAGCAGCATTTGGGTTTTTCCTGCATTTTCCCAGGATTTTGTAGGTTGACTTTGATGTGTGAGGCTCAGAGGAAGTATTTCAGGAGGACCAGCAGTTTTTGTATTGCCACTGGCAAGAAATATTACTTGGTCCAAGGCAACCAGCCTGGAGCAGCCTGAGATGGCTGTGGGCTTCCTGCCCTGTCCCTGGATGCTTGTATGCCTGCCTAGAATCCAGCAGTGCTTGTCCCACCTGCACGGTGTGCTCTCACCTGAAAGGGAGCCCTCATCAGGACTGTGCCAATGGCAGGGCAAGATGAACCCTTCTCTCAGCCCAGAGCTCAGGTGTGATTTGGCCAGGAGAGGTTATATGGGGAAGACATAGTTTAGGATGCACAGCTGCCCAGGCTCTGCAGCTCTTCCTCTGAAGTGTCCGCCAGGGAAGCTGGGAGCAATCCAGAGGCAGCTGGAAACTGGGCTTCAGGCCATCTCATCATTCAGCCTGATGCTGAAGTGGTACCCACAGAGGGTGAGGCAGGGATGGATTTACCTGTGAAGTGAAAGGAAGGAAAGAAGAAAGAATTCCTTTGCTCATGCCAGTGCCCTGTGCTGCAGATTACCAATCACACAATGCAGTGAGATTGGCCCCTTTATCCAGCTGGGTTGTGGCATTCACTAATACCTGTTCCATTGTGGGATTTTATATCTCTCTTAGTGATGAGAGACGTGGCAAAGACTAGAGAAAAGGTTTGCTCTCAGTTCTGCTGGAGCTGCTTGTAGATCCCAGTTCACAGCATCCTCTCAGGGCTCCCCTGCCTTTTGGCAAAGGCCATTTCAACACAGGACACACCATAGAATCATAGAAAGTCTTGGCTTGGAAGGGATCATAAAGATCACATTCCAGCCCTCCTGCCATGCGCCAGGGGAGCCACACACTAGACCAGGTTGCTCAGGGCCCCATCCAACCTGTCCTTGAACTCTACCAGAAGTGGGACATCCACAGCTTCTCTGAGCCACCTCTGCCACTGCCTCACACCCCTCTGGCACAGTATTGGATCCAGTTTTCTCCCACCCCTCCTTGATAACCAATTAGCTTAATATCTTAATGGACAGCAAATCTCCCATTTACGTGTAAAGCAGCAGCTTTTCCTGTTGCTTGGCCGCAGCATGAAGCTGTTCTCTGATTCATATATCACCTTACCCAGGTGATATCAGTGAGTTTATATTTGGGCTGAATTATCAATTTTGGTTCCATTTAGTGCAGCTGGCAGTAGTCTGAAACTGACACAACTTGCAGACCTGCAACAGAATTGCAGTGCCTCTCTTGGGAATGGGATGGAACCCTGTGTTGAGAAACCTAACTGCTGGGCAAAGTGGAGTTTATATGTTCAACAGAAAGCAGTCAGCCTAACATCCTCTATCCTTCTCTTGGTGTGTGTAGGCTGCCCTTGCCCCAGAGTCTGACCAGCTGATGTAGCACTAGATCATCTTTCCACTGAAAACCACAAGAAAATGCTGAAATGCTGCTTCCTCCTTCAGAACTGGAGCTCTGGGTTCCTTGTGGGTATTGGTACTGGAGTTATGCAAGGAATCCCCTATTTGCCCTACCATCTCTGTTGCAAATAGGTCGGGCATTCAAAGATCCTGTTCATGGGAGTGTTGGGACAGCTGGATCCTTGTTCAGTTCTTGCTGCTCCCAAGAATGGAGCAGAGGATCATCTGCTGAGGCTATTTTAGGTTTCTGAACATTGCCAGTGTCCCTTTGAGCTCCTATTTGTGTGGAATCCTATGGCTTCCTGCTAAGATCTGTGTGAGAATCCTGTATCCTCATGTGTGAAGATTTTTCTTGTGCACAGTGTCCCAGGGATTAGGAAGGACTTTGAATTCCTCACTTACCTCAACAAGTAACCCATCTCAGCTGCATTTGTGACTCCTTTTTCTAACCTTTAGCTCCGAACATCCCTTGGACCTTGCTTTGCAGATGCCCACGTGTTGCCTGGTGGGAAGCAGGCTGCAGCTTCCCAATGTTTTCCTGCCTGAAATGTGCATTCTTCTTTTTGCAGCAGTTGATTCCTGTTGTCTCAGATGGGAACATGCATTGCTGAAAACAGTCTCCCACACAACCTCCAGGTGTGGAAATACTCCAAAGCCCACAGCTGAGTGAGATGGGATCCTAGTTCTGGCCATCTCTGCATGGTTGGATGGCTGCTTGCCATCTGCCACCACCATCATCCAGTGCGGCACAGGGTGGGACCTCCTGCCATCTCCCTTCTTGGTACACCCAAGACTTTTGGCCTCCCTGCACTTTTTGGTTTCTACCTGCTCAGGTAATTTTTCAGCAGTGCTGAGCATTGCTGAGTTTCATGTTGAGGCAAGATATGGCTCTGCAGTTTTGGCCCATCTTTATTTTTAGCTGTGTAAGGCATGGTTGATGGTATCAGAAGGAAGTTGCAGGGCCTCCGGAGCTCCATGACTCATCCTGGATCAGGACCGAGGCTTTGCTAGCTTCTGCTATAACCCTCAAGTGATGTAACTGGTTGTGGGAAAGGGCAGAACAGAGAGAGAAGCAAAGCTTTTAGAAGTTTGGGGGTTTTTATTTGCTTATCTGCTAAGTTGTTGAATTTACATGGTGAAAGATATTGACAGATATCACTCCTGAGTGTGGTTCAAGAGGGTCCTTTGTCTTTGTCTCGTGCCTGTGTGAGAGAGGTGAAAGGGAGAAGAGCTCTGCTTACCATCCAGGCTGGGTAACTGTTTAGTGGCGTGTAGCAATGGTAGGGGAGAGTTTTTAAGGCAAGAAACAAAGCAGGATCCTGTCTCTGATTCAAGCCACAGTGAGGTTTGGTGCAGCAGTACAGACCTACCTGAAGTGGAAACTGTCTGGAACTGGAGAGCAGAGGCTTAGGAGATACCTGCCAGGATGCAGCAAGGAGAGTCTGAGACCCCCATTCCCATCAGATCTGGTGCTACTGCAATGCAGAAAGAGCTCCTGGGGCTTTCTGACCTGCAGGCAGCTGTGTTGGGCTGGACTGGAGAGGGGCTACATGTCACCCCCACGGAGCAGGCCCTGTGGGACAGGTGAGGATGTTGAAGCACCCTGTCTGCCACAGCACGAAGGAGATGCAGTTAAAAAGGCCTCTATTCCCCAAATCTGTCAGCATGGCTCTCCTGTGGCTTGCCTTAAGGATAGACAAGGTGGGGTGCAATGCACCTGGGTCTGGAGTAGGGTCCTTGCCCCTGAGGCGGGCAGGGACGAGGGCTTGTGGGAGTGGGCTTCCACGTGTACCCCCTGTCCTTCCTTGGTGAAGGTGCTGTCTTTTAGGAGTATGTTGAGGCTTTTGGGTGTTTTGTGTGTGGGACAGCAGGGAGAGGACCAGCAAGGGGGAGCAGAGACAGAGGAGCATGCTGGAGGGTATTGCTATGGCAACTTGCCACTGCCAGTGTCACTGACAGGGCAGGAAAGTAATCAGTTAAATGTGGAAGGTGCCACAGCCCTCAGTGCAGCCCAGTCCCAGCTGCGCCACGGGCTTGGCACCCCTGGACTCCTGCCTGATAATTTGGCATCTGGAGCTGTTCTCCTCTGGCAGCAGCCTCAGGGTGAGTGGTCAGGGGTGTTTTGTCCATCTTCTCCCCTCTTTTGCCCCTTGCTGGGGTGTGGGCAGGCAGCTCCCACTTACAGACCTGTTTGTTTTGAAGCCCTGAGCTGCAGAGCAGGCCCAGCCAGGAACAAACCAGTCTCTTGATCCCTCTCACTGTACCATGGAAGAAAGCGAGTCATTCTGCTGCCCTTGCTTATCCTCACTTAATCAACATAAGTGGCTCCAGCCATGACTGCACCTTCCCAGGATGCCTGGCCCTGTCCTGTGCTGTTCTGTCCACCTTGCACAGCCAGTTTGCTTTGCTCCAGGGTATCTGTACTCAGGGAGAGCAGACACTCTTGTGACCCCTCTGATATGGTCTGAGACCATCCTCTGGGGCAGGCAAAAGAGAAGTTAAACATTTTTGAAGCTGCCTTTGGGTAGACCCCTTACCAGATACTGGTGAGAGAGCTGGCTCCTGTTGGTGAAGGGGCAATCATGCACTCACTAGCAGAGGGAATGGATCAGGAAGCCATTTCCAGCCTGGCCATAGTGTGAATGTGACTGAGACCTGACCTGTCATCCATGATATGCCTAAAGGCCTGGATGTAAGCCAGGGAAAAGGACCTGCTGGCGGCAAGCACAGCTTGCTCGTGTCAACATGGATGGCTGTGTGAGCTGTAAACCTCTCTCATTACACCTCTCAAAGGTCACTGCTGGCAGCGAGCTACAACACCCTGCCCACAGCTCTGTGCCCAGCCCAGAGTGAGAGGGAAACAATGCCCTTGGAGATGTATGGAGGCTGGTTGTGTGGGCTTGCCATGGAGTGGCACACACTGCTCTGGTGCCTGTGGCCAGAGTCTGTCTGGGACTAGGGTGTTCAGTCAAAAGTACATGGGAAAGGATGCCTGTGAGCTACCCAAATAACTCTGTACTCACAAATATCATAATCCTTGCCTGAGCTGTGACCCCTCTTTTCCAGGGTACGAGGCCTTATGTACTGCCCTGAAAACATTTTCACCCTTTCCCGTATGCCCTAGTGTCCTCCTGTGATGTAGGGTTACTGTAAGATCTGTATGGACTGCCCACTTCTCTCCAGTTCTGCAGTTTCAGTCATCTTAAAACTCCTGAATAGCCTAGACTTGTTTGCACAATGTTCCCTGGACTCCAGACCCTGGTGTTCCCAAGGGAGAGCAAACAAGGAGGTGGAACCTGGAACACGGAGGCTCTGGGAAAGCCTTCTGTGGTGGACAGCAGTCTGCTTCCTCCCTCTCACTGCCAACAGGTTCCTTCTGCTTTCAGAGGGGAGCAGCTTGCCTCTGTTCTGAGGGCTGGAGCTTCCTTCCCATGGAAGAATCTGGGACTGTAGTACCTGACACTGAAGGCAGTTTTGGGTCAGCAGCTCGAGTGCTGCTTTCCATATATGTGACCTTCAGCACTTGGTGTGAGAGTTGGTGTTGTATTATATTTTTGTGTTGTGGGTGCAGGTGGTGGCAGAGCATGGTAAAAGTCCATTGAGCCACACTGTAGTTCCCTCTGACCCCACTTTCACAGCCAGTGGTTTCTCATCTTTCCTCTGGACCAAGGCCCGAAGATGTGCTATGGAATATCATGGAGTGATGCAGGCCCAAGCAGATGAGGCTCTGGGTCATATGTGTGTATTGGGGTGGGAATTGCCATTTTCTAGGCCAGAGGATGTTTTCCCTTTTATCATTTGTAAGCACCTTGCCTGCCAAGATCACTGCCCAAGGCTCAATCTCTTGGGTGCTGTGACCCCATGAGTTACAGCCATGTCATCACTAAAGTGCTGCCCCCCTTTTTCTGTCTTACCTGTTCATACTCCACAGTTTTAAGCGCAAAGTACCAAAAAAGCCCAAAGGTAGTGGGGTCATATACTCTGCTGCCCATTTGGAGAGGAGTTAAGATAGGCAGTGCTGGAATAAACATTTAGGGAGAGGCAGCCAAGAGAGATTTCCTCCTGGCTGAGACGTGGTGTTGAAGCTCAGAGAGTACTGCTGAAGCAGTACAATGCTGCTTTGCTTTGCCATTACCTGAGGCAAGTCCAGGACATGCATACCTACTTGTAATCAGGTGGGCACACCATCCTGAACAGTGTCACTCTGAAAAATTGGACAGTGCCCAGTGGGACATCAGGACCAGCCTGCATCCTGCTGCTGTGGGAAGAGTGGTGGGGATTTCAGCAGAGAGGTGATAGATCAGTGAGACCAAGTGGAAACTTCGACCCTGTGGGTGTTTCTGCCTGCATTCCCTAAATTGTGAGAAGGTAGCTGAGTCCAGCTGTGCTGTACAGATTGTCTGGAAGATGCATGAAGAATGGCTTGCAAGAGCCAGCCCTTAGCTCCACTCAGGCCGGGAGAAAATGCCTGTATGCCATGTACCAGGCTTTGCTGATTGCCAGTCAGCGCTGCTGGAGCTGTCAGGCCAGCACTGCCACTCAGCCCTTTCTATACCAGCGTTTGCATTGCTGATGAGATTAGCATAGCTGGGCCAGCAGTGGACAAAGGGCGTAATTCTCAAGATCCTCTCTGCTGTGGCTGCCAGCAAAATAAAGCAGTTATGGCATCAAGTAGGGAATCTGAGCTTTGTTTTCAAGTCATCTTTTAACAGCAGCAAAAGCTAAAAATATAAGCTGTTTTTGAGGAACTAGAATATTCTCAGGCTTTTCATCTAGGTCTGGTCTGCCAGCCTCTTTCCTAGACTGACAGTCTGGGATCTTAAGGTATTTGCAATGATCTGTTCTGACCATGTTATAAATATGGAGAGAGAGAACAGAAAAATTCGTGGCATCAATCTGCCACCCTGAAAGTGCTCCTCTTGCTGCTGTGCCTGTTCCCTGTAACCAAAGGCTGTTTTGTGGCTTAGATTTGTTGAGGAAACAGACTTACAGCTCTTCTCTTTCTTCTGTGCAGCAATTTCCCTGGCAGCTCAGTAGGAATGATTTATTACAGATTTCAGCTGTTTAATTCTGTTTCCCCACAATATGACAGTGTTGGAGTAACTGAGCAAAAGGCAGTGATGTTTCCGGAGGAAGGCTGCTATCAGAGGCCACCCCTGTAGCAGAGGCTGGAAGCAAGGAGGAACAGTTTACCAGGAAATGCCTGTCTTGGTGTACTGGGCACTTTTGGGAAGGAACAGGCATCTCACCCTTAAAGCTTCCTCACTACAGGACTCCAAACATTGCTGATGAAGCTGTTTGAGCAGCATGAGAGCATTTGTGAGAATGCTGCCCTCCAGAGCCTGGGAAAGGTCTGACCAAAGTGGTGGTCTGGAGAGAAAAGGCAAATTCTGTCCTTAAGTGAACCTTTAAGTGCTATTTTTGGAGTGTAGGTTTTCTTTTTTTTTTTTTTTCTTTTTTTTTTTTTTTTTTTTTTTTTTTGGGGGTGGGGTTTTTTTTGGGGTTTTTTTTGGTACTGAAGAGGAATCATTTTTTTAAATCCCTGTAAGGCAAGAGAGAATTTCCTTTGGAGTGTGCTGGCCTGAAACTCGATATGTCTCTGATGTGTGTTAACAGAGAAATTAAAAGATAGTACCATAAAGTGATAGGGGATAATGAATTTAATCTAGTATTATGTTGTCCTGGGAGATAGAGCTAGGGCAAGGGTATTGCAATAATGTTGTGCTTTGCATGACAATAACAGCAAATACCAACTAACACACTTCCCCGGGGAGGGGTGAAAGGGTCACTTTTCAGAGAGTCTCCAGGAAGGTGGAGCGAGGCAATCAAGAAGACAGAAACCTGAGAAAAGATGCCAGGAGACCTACAGATGAGCAGTGTGTAATAGCTGTATATTTTTTGCAGCTTGAGTTCGGTTTTCCCATTCTTTGTCCCAGCTGAACTGGGCAATGTTGGGCTCTTGACCTCACTGCAATCTTGAGAAACATACTCAGGAAACCATAACTTTAATAACATTCGTGATACATCTGACCCAGAGCCTGAATTAACAAATCTTTAACTTATCTGTCTCCCAGGCAGATAGATGAGTGGTGGTTTGTTACTGCACCAGTCAGGGATTTTAAAGGGTTCTGCTGTGGATGTACACTGCTGTAGACCTGGTCCCGGGAAGCTTTACTGGTTAGCAGGCCCTCAAAAGGGTTTCTGTAGGTGTGTGATAAAAACAGAGAGCCTGAGGTCAGTGCCTGGAAGTCTACCAGCTCCTAGAGCTGGACCTAGAGTATCGAGTCTTTACTCAAACACATGAATCTTCTAAGGTAGAGAATGCCATGACTTGTTCTCACTGAAGCATCCAGTCCCCTACCAGCCTTTTGAGACCTACAGCACTCTTCTGATTTATAACACTATATCTGGGTCTTTTTTTTCTTTCTTTTTTTTTCTTTTTTTTTTTTCTGGGCTATGCTAAGTTATTGCATGTCCTGATCCCCTCTGGTGGTAGAGAGCACATGGGTCAGTTTGGGTAGCCCAGAGAGCTGGGTGCAGTGCGTATGGCCAGCAGCAGATTGGGGCCAACTCCTGCTTTAAGAGAGGTGGGGACAGAGGAGATTGACAATTGGGAAAACTGCTTGATGTAGAATATGTGGGTACCTTTTGATCCCTCCCCATCACTGGGGTTCTCAGAGGTCTCGGTACCACTCTTGCTCCACTCCCCACACTGTGCCAGGGGCTGGGGGCTGCCCACCCATCTCCTTCCTCAGGGCAGGGTCAGCATGCTGGGACTCAGTTTCCCTGAAGCCTGAGGAGAAGGAAGGGGGTGGAGCAGGACCAGAAGGGGGCAGAGGGGAAGTTACAGCAGCTGATAGGAAATGGCATTTTAGGGTGCTGCAAGGTGGCCCTACCCCATCCTGTCTGCTGGGGTGGTATTTTGGGGTGCAGTGGTACAAGCTGGTTCCGTCTGCCATGGAACTGGTGTTTCAGGATGTGGTTGGGCAGCTCTGTTCCAGCTGCAGAGCTGGTGATTTTGGCAGCCCTTGCTCCATACTGCCTTTTCCTGTGCCAGGGATCATGCTAGGAAGTGAGATGTGGCTGTACCTTCCATGTCCTCTGCATTCCTATGTCCAGGGTGTGTAATTATACACAATCCCATAGCACTGCTTCCCCAGCTTGTGCCTTTGAGCTGCTGGTCGGGATGTGGGTCTGAGCTTATCTCAGACAAGGCAAGAATCTGCATGCAGGCTGTGTGGTAACAGCCTGGCATCCCTTGTTAGCTCAGATTTGCTCCTGATCATGGAGCAATGGCTCTACCTGGAGACAGGAGCAGAGGAGTCCTTGTAAGACTGACAATGGAGGTGCCCAGTCCCAGCTGTTTCCTTCCTCATCCCTATTTCTCTGTGTAACCCCAAATCTGCATGCATGGTGCATGTTTTGTAA
>NW_005054471.1:434912-444958 GCF_000277835.1 Geospiza fortis
GAACTGAGGGCAGGCAGAGCAAAACCAGGTGACTATAAAGAGGTGTAAGCCCAAAACCTGCCCGTGTTGTTGCAGCAGTGTGAGGCACAGTCGTTTGTAATGATGATGAGCATGGCCAGAGACCATTCTTCCCACCCTGTTGTGTGTGTCTGATGCTTCCAAAGAGCCACCAGCAGATTTTCAGTACATCTCTTTTGTAGGTGGAGGGTAGGTTCAACTTCCCCTGGATGCTGCAATCCACCTTGCTTCTGTGAAACTCTCTTCATTTGAGGCAGTGCTCTAAGGGTTAAGCCATGGTTGTGGGATAGGGTTTGTAACAGGAACAAAGAGGGCTTTTAAGGTCTGTGCTGGCCTAGGAATAGAGGGAATTGATTGAGCCTTTCCCAGTGTGTTGAATTACAAAGGTCATGGAGACCCTTTTGCTGGGAGGCAGCAGCCTTTGAGGTCCCTGCTGGAAGTGGGGCAGAGAGAAAAGAAATTGTGAAAGTCAGTGAGAGCAACTGAGTGGAGAGCTTTAAGACCAGGTGAAAACTGGAACTGTATCCTGGGGTAAATAATGTCTGACCACAAGGCTGGGTACCTTCTCCCTGGGATTTTTGGGTGGTTTGGTTTTGCTCCACCTCCTTCCGCCCCCCTATTGCATTTACAGCTGCCCCACACATGACACCTGAATAAGCCGCCCCTCTGGTGTACCCAGAACTTGGGCAGGCCTCTCCAGCCTGCTCAGGGCTGGTGAAGGCAGCAGAGGATAAAAGGCAGTGCCTGTAAGGGAGGATCTTTCCAAAATGCAGAAGAGGAGTGTCTTTGGTGCCTACAGGGACATTCTGCGTCGACAGAAGAGAAAGCTTCATACCACCTGAACCTGACCTGGATTTTTCATGTGTAGCTGGGCAGGAAAGCCCAATTCTAGTTGGTTTCCAAGCCCCTCTTCTTAATGTTGTCTGCTCAGGATGTCCCATGGGGCGCAGCAGCAGAGGGTCCAGCAAAAGGAGCTAGGGAAAAGAAGGATGGCAGAAACTTCTGTTTCCCTTCCTGCAGCAAGATGAAGAGTGGACACAGGTAGTTTCCATCTTGAGCTTGCGATGGGATGAGCCATCCAGCCAGTCCATCCAAGACATACAGAAAAATGTGGTTTAGTCCTTAAAACTTGCAGGTTTCAAGTACCAGCTTATCAGGCATCTGGCCATTCAGCTCCATCCACTGGCACAGGTGTGCTCCCCCATCTGATCTTTTATTTAAAGTAATTCCACTTCTGATCTTTATGTTGGATCAGGTGACCTCAGATGTGATTTTTGGAGCAAAGGGCTGTTTGGGCTCTGCCTGGGAGATGAAAGCTGATTCCAGTTAATATCCCATGGGGGTCTCTGCAGCCACCACTTAAGTCAGCAGCCCAGAGGCTTCTCTACTTTTTCAAGACAGGACTGTGGGTGCACAGAGCTGCATGAGAAGGGGGGCTTGTTTTGGTGCTCTCAGAAACCCAAACATCTGCTCATCTTGGTAGCCAGCTTGGGGTCATTCTCTGTGTATCTATCTCATTAACCAGGAACTGTTTCAGCAGAAGCATCAACTTCATGGACTAGTTGCTGCTTATCACTGACTTTGAGAAGGCCTGAATTCCTTCATCTGTTGTTGCTCCAAATCCTCTCTTCTCACTCTGTCCTTTGGCATCACCTGGGCTGCAGAAACTCGCCAAAAACAAACATAAAGGTGGATAAATGGGCTTCTCTCTGCTGGTAGTTCCAGGCTGCTGACCTGGAATGCTCTGTTTGAAGACAGCAGAGTCTACTCACTGCATTTTGGGTGAACACTCTGCCACTCTTTTCAGCCACCTGGACTGCAGAAGGGGAATATGGGGCACTTGCAAGAGTCCCCCTTGGTGTGGGAAAAATGTCAGAATCGAGAACAGCTTGGCTGTCTCTGCTCTGCTCCTTCTCCCATCCCAGCTGGAGAGGGGTGTTGCAGATGGGATGTTACCCCTCTGTTAGTCACAAAGAAGGGTGTGGCAGGAAAGTCTGGCTCAAAAGTCAGTCAGTCTGGCTCAAATTGGATCAGTTCCCAGCTGTTTAACTGGATGTAGGGCAGTCCCTCAGCTTCCTCTGTGCTTGGGGACCATGTTAGGGAGCTGACCATGTCCAAGAGCTCATACAGCTTTGTTGCTGCTCTCTCAGGGGCTCCCAGAGTTTGTAGACAAGCCCATCTTTTCAGTGGTGGTAGGCTGATTTAAGCATGTGCACTTCAATTGCTGGGTCCATCCTGCTGGTGGCTGCTGAGTTTTGTTCAGGAGCTTGCCCAGCTGCTGTGACTTTAGTGACACTGTGGCCATGGTGTTGGCTCTGCTGACACATGCTGAGCACTATGGATCTCCCCCCTGCTTCCCTAGAAGGGACCTGAAGTACTGGAGCATCCTGATGAGAGGAGGGGTGCTGTGCTGTGCAGGGGAAGCTGCAGGAGCCCATAAGGATGCCATGGGACAGAAACTTGTATTTTCTTGTCCTGAGAAAAGAGGCTCTGTGTATACATAGTGAAGATCAAAAATTGAGAAGTCCAGGGAGAAGCAGCAGTTCTGGCATACAATCCTGAGCTTTGGCAGAAAATCATTCTTTGTGCCTATTAATATGTGACATTCCAGCCCAAAGTGTTGTCCCTCGCTCCCTGGCCAAAATACAATTTACTTTGGCCTTAACTCCTGGGTGTCAGGGCTTTCTGTCTAAGCTGGGGCTGCGTGACCCTGCTGAAGACATAATGCTTGATTGACTTGTTCTCTTGCAGTGTACTTGCCCCAAGTATCCTGTGTGTGGCTGCAGGCAAAATGCTGCAGATGGCCAAGTGCTCCTGGGTGGAAGGGACCAGAGTCCCTTGTCAGCATGACTGTGACCCATGTGATGTGGAGAGGAAAGAGAGAGAGAAAAGCCTGTGAATGGATCCTCGAGCTCTGACAGGCAGGGGCGCAGGTCAGTGTGCTGCATGGAGCAGCATCTTGTGCTCACACCACAGCTCTCCTGTGCTCAGACACAGATGGAGGTGCAGAGCCCCTGGGTGTGCCACAGCTCTCGCTGGGCTTGGCACAGCTGCACAGTGCCATCTTCCTCTTGTCACCTCTGTCTGCTGTGGTCCCTCTGAGGAGACTGAGGTTACCTGGACAGCTCTCGGAAGGTGGAGGACAGCCCTTAGCAGATGGAGGCAGTGTGTGTGGCTCGGGAACAGGCCAGGATGTGGAAAAGAAGGGAGGGAAAGGATATGGGGCAAAGCCTGTTTGAGCTTCAGCCCCAAGCATTAGGGAATTGCCAGTCAGAGCAGCAGCCTGCAGAGGATCTGTGTGTACCAGACCATGTGTGTAACTTGCACTGTCCACACTCAGGAACTTGCCAAGCCCGTGGGCCTTGCACGCACAGCAGCATTAGCACAGCTGACTGTAGCCATGCTTAGAAGAAATAATTTTATGTCTCCCAGGAATCTGGCCACCTTGGAGAGTAAAACCAGGAAGAGGCACAGCCTGGAGGAGCATGTTTGGCTGTACCCAAAGGCTACTTAGCTGGCAGACATCTTGCCTGTGGATCTGAGCTGTGGCAGTGCTGGGGAACCCTCCAGCAGCCAGCAGGGGGATAAAGGGAATGGGTCTGCCTGGAAGGCAGCCTCAGAGCCTGGAGGAAGCCCTCCCCTAGCATTGCTCCTTATCTTGGCAGCACTCCCAGCCTGCATCTGCCCCTTCTCCCCACAATGGGCTTGAGCCAGTGGTGTCACCCCTGCCCCTCTTGGGTGCTGTGGGGGCAAGGGTTCTGGCATGGCCAGGCTCCCTGACCAGTTTGCTGCCTTGCAGACTCTGTGTGTGTGTGTGTCCAAAATTGCCCATTTTGCATACACACACACACACACGCCTTTGTGCATGGGGCTGTGGCAGAAATGGGTTAGTCAGGAGGGGGTGAATCACAGGGGAATGAGTCAGTGGGAAGCAGAAGGCAGGTGCTTGTGCAGGACAGGGCTTTAAGGGAGCCCAAGGGTCTGGCAGCTCATGCTGAGTGCATGGGAGATGGGCTGAGCTTGCCAGAGGAGAGCTGGGAAAGCCAGAGGGCTTAGCAGGCGAAGGCAATGCCTGTGCCTTGGGAACAGGCCAGGATCTTAGCTGCATGCTGAACTCCAGCTGTGGTACGTTGCTCTCCTGGAAAGGCTTGGGGGATCTTTGGTGCTGAGGCTTTCCCAAAGAGGAGCAGTGCAAGGGAGTGCAGGGACCAGGTATGCCTGCCTCCAGTGAATCAGGTGGATCTTCAGCCCCACACAGGCAGTGGGGTGTCCAGCCAGCCCTAGGCAAGCTGCGCAAGTCTCTGTACTGGTCAGATCCTGCCCAATTGTCTGAGAGAGCAGATGCAGTATGGGAAAATGAATGATACTTGTTGGGGCAGAGAATGATAAACAAATAGCTCTGGATTGAGTGAAGACAGTGTGGAGGAAGAGCTGGGATGCAGATAATACACTAGAGATTTGTGGACATGGGTGGTTGTTGCCTCCAAAACCCATTGTGTGACCTGGGCTCTGCTGCAGACCCTTGAGGGTATTGCCAGGGCTGCAGATGGCTGCTTCTCTCATCAGGGGACCTGCTCTGGACTGCTGGGTTTCCATCTAGCACAGCTGGTCTCTGCTGAGTTGGACTCCTAATTGTCCTGCTCATCACTCCTGCACACAGGTCCCTCATGGGCATGGTGGAGGCAGCCTTGGTATCAGAGCTATAGCAGCACAACCAGAGCTCTCTGTGTCTAGGACCAAACTTCTTGGAGCAGGTACTTGGGAATTCTGTCTTAGAATAATGTAGGTGTGTTGCAGCAGGCACTGGTATTGCTACCAACCAGAGCAAGGATCAGGCACTTGAACACAAGCAGCTTCTGCTGATCTCAGGTTGAGATGAGTCTCTTTTTTCAACATCCCCAAGGAGGGCAAGTGCAGGTACCTCCCCCCCTCCCTGGTGGCACCCTTGGCTGGGCAGGATGGAGCCCAGCAGGCTCCTGCACTCTGCAGAAATGAGCTAGAGCTCTGGCTTCTTGTGTGCTGCAGTGGGCAGAGGCTGAGAGTGGTGGGCTTGTGCAGCCTGGGGGAGGGCAGGCAGTGAAGGGGGCTCTTCCTGCTGCTGCAAGCTGTGGGTTTGCAGCTTGGCTTTCTTGGGAAGTGCCCAGGGGCAGCATGAGAAGCAATTTCACACGAGGGAAATTCTAATTAGATATTAGGAAAAACATTTCCCTGCAAGGCAGATGACTCTGGAGTAAGGCCCAGAGAAGGGAGGCAGTTTCTACACTAGGTGACTTTCAGCCCCTAGCATGGGCAAACCCCAGGCAGTTTGCTTGAACTTGGCCCTGCTGTTAACACAATTGGACCCAAACTCTCTGAGGTCCCTCCCCACTGTTGTTTCTCAGTTCTGCAGTTTTCAGGTTGCTTGGCAATGTCATATCTCATGGACTATTGGATTGACCAGCTTGGAGGTACATGGAGGGCTCAGGGTCTTGTTCTGTCTGTCCTCTTGTCACTTGGACTCATCTGTGTGGTATTAGCAGTGGTGGGAGATGGAGGCACTGCCTTAGGAGCATTCCTCAGCTCATTCACTTGTCCCTGCTTCTCTTAGCTGGAGCACCCATCTCTCTGTAAGTCTGCATTATTTCCTTCCCACATGAGCACAAGAAACTAGTGGGCAGTGAAGCACAGGATGTAAAGCATCCTCCTTGCTCTGCTGGAAGCGCAGAGCTGTGATGTGTAGGGGGGTGCTGATGTTTTTGGAAGACTCATGAGGATTCTGGCCTCCAGCCCTCCAGATGGAAAGTGTATCTTCCCCATGGTGCCTGTCCCAGAGATAGTGGTGATTGGAAAGGAAGTCACTTGGTAGCTTTTTTAAAGGTTGCAGCTGCTTGACCATCCTCAGCACATGGATGCTGAGATGAGCCCAAAGGACTGTCTGGAAAGAATTATTTACTCCCAGTATTTTCTGTTTCTTTGCCAGCCTTTTATTCTCATGGCTGCTCTTTTCCTGATCCTGTCCTTTTGCAAGGCTGGCTGCTGGCAGTCTTATGAGCCTTGTCTTCAGGAACAACTTTGCTCTGTGATTTATTGTGTCTCTGAGCTTTGACCTGGTGTCTGATGCTGCAGAAGCCCATGTCTGGTGTGTAAGTGTTCAGAGGGTGTTTACAGTGTTTGGCCCATCCTGTCTGCAAGAGTAATGAACCAGAGCAAAGGGGTCTGCCTTAGCCTTGGTGCCTGGGTTAAGCTGACCTGCAGCAGTAGCTACATCTGCTTTCTCATCTGGCAGAGGCTGGGTGGAATTTCAGGCTCCCTTCATGTGAGTTTTCAAGGTCTAGAACATTTTCAAAAACCATGTTAGTCCCCAGATCCCTTCCGAAGTTGCTCCTTTCAGCCTTTCCCTTGGGCTTGTTGACACTGGGCTGCCAAAACCTTGTGCACTCTGTTCTCCCTTCCTTGGCAGTCCACACGTAACTCAATACTGCTCTGGGCATGCTGGCTTTATTTGGATATCCCGGTTACAGTTCCCTCCTGCACATCAGGAGCAGCAGGATCTGGTGTTTTGGGCCAAGAGGTCCCTGAGGTCTGCTCCCAGCTGCAGGAGCAAGTGCTGTGTGGCAGGAGATGAGCTGGTCTCTGGTAGGCCATGGAGAGCTCTTAGGTCTCTCAAGGCTTTGTCTCCCTAGGAGGGTCAGGTCTAGAAGGACATCTGTGTCCTCAGGGCATGGATCAACCACCAGGGTGAAGATGTTTTTGACTTGGTTGTCTCTGCTGTGTGTGGGGCCCCAGGGGTGGTTCACTCTTGTGGACCTGGAGGTTTGCAGTTTCATGGGGTGTAATAGGAGCTGGACTGTGTCTCCTGCTGCCCTTCAAATGGATACACCTACAGTCCCTCTTACCCCCCTGTTTCCCTTCTTAGGGCCTTCTGCCCACACTGCCTTCATTATGGGCAACATTGTGAATGTTTAGATGACAGTTGTGTCACCCTTTTCTTAAGTCCAGCAGGGTGTTTCATCTTCAGTCCTACAGGAAAGAGAGGTTTTCCTTTTCTGTGACAAGGTGCAGGACATTCAATTAATGGTGAAAATACTCCTTCGCTGCAGTAACCCTGATTGTGTCAATCTTCTTAAAATCAAACATGGACAAAGCCTCACCCTTGTGGCCCAAATACCTGCCCAGCACATGTCATCACTCTGGCCTGTGCTAGACTTGAGCCTTTCTAAATTGCAGCTGGAAATGAGTGAGTTGGGTGTGTGTGCGCACAGCCGTGTGTGTGTGTGTGTGTGGTATCTCCTCCCCCTGTGCCACGTACATGTCTCATACATGGAGTGGAAAAGATGCTGAATGTCCCCACAGCTGCTGCAGCCTTATCTGCAGGCTGCAGCTTGGTAACCAAGCAGGAGGCCCGAGTGCCTGTGCTCAAGCACCTCCCTTGGAGGGCTCTTACAGTAAAGGGAAGTGTATTGCAAGAGGGCTGGGGAGGGGCAGTTCCCACGGGGCAAACGCTGCAGTGCACAATCATTGCTGCCCGCCCCACTGCAAGCCATTTGCCTACTCCCTCTTCAAACATGTAGCTTTGACACCCGGAGCTGATCAGAGCAATTCAGCATCCCTGGGACTTCCTTCACTGCCCTGAGGTGCCTGGTGACTGTTTGGGGAGGTACAGAAAGGTGATGGTGCTGTGGGTCTGTCGGGTGTCAGGGACTCATCAGGGGAGTGTGTGCAAGGAGCCCTGGGCTGGTGGGGCTGTGGGTGTGTGACAGTCGGGAATGGGAGGGGCCTGGGGTAATCTAAGGTATGAACTGCAGCAATCAGGAGGCAACAAAGCACAGGTGAGAGCTGGGGGCTTGCCTTGGGGGTTCGTGGAAACAGGACGGGGTCTGATGGTGAGGTGGGAATGAGCAGGAGCACATTTTTGGGGGTACAGAGCCCAGCTGCTGTGGGGAAGGAAGGATGAAGGATGTGGGGAAGGGGCAGTGTTGTGCATCTGGGTTTAGGCAGTGTGAATGGCTACAGGGCATCAGGATACAGAAGGAGGTGGCTTGGTGAGGAGGCTTTGGATCCCTGTGTATCACCCTGTATGCAGTGGTGATAAAGGGAGAAGAGAGGAGATAGCAGAGGTCGGATCAACAGGGCTACCATAACCTGCTGATTCTGTGCTATCTTCTCCCAGCTTGCAAAACATTACCTCACCACCAGAGCTCCGTGTCAGAGGCTCCTGTTTCTGTACCCAGCTAATAGTGCTGGAAAAGGGGCTGAGCTGTTCAGGCTGCTCACCTAGGTCAAGCTTCCCATAGTGCACAGCCCAGGACAAGGAGCTGGCTGGAGGCGAGTAACTGTAAGTGATTGTCTTACCAGTGGAGTTGAGTTAAATAGGTTAGTATAAAGTTTGCAGGGCTTCTGATGCAGACACCGACTTCAGGGTGTTATTCCTCCTCTTGGAAGATCAGATAAAAGGGACTCTTGGTGCTAAAATTTGTAGATCACTTAGAATGGTGAGGGCCTCATCCGGACTGGATCTGGGGAATGTGTCCCTTGGATGGACAATAAGGATGGACAAACATCCTTATTGAAGTTGAGCTGTGTCAGTGCACTGGTGCCTTGGTCATGGCCAGAGACCTCAGGTATCAAGCAGTGCAGACCAGAATTGGTCCCTGTCCTTGGCCAGATCCACTTGCCTTCTCAAAGCCGTTCTATGACTGGCTGCACAGGCATGTGACTTGGTAATCACACGGTGGAAAATTTTCCATTGGTTTCTGTTGGCACCAAGCTCTGGACTGTAACAGCCAGTCTGCAGGGTCATCAGTGGCTGAGGTCCCCTGGGCCTGTTTCTCAGGCTACCACTCCTGAAGAGGGACAGGAGGGCTGGAAGGGAGCTGGCTGACATGTCCCAGTGCCTGGGTGGCCAGGGGCTTGCTTTCACATTCTTTCTTACCACAAGGTGACTGCTGAGGCCACTATGCTGCCCCAAGTCCAGTGCCATGTGTCTCCCCAGGGCTTGCAAGTGCAGTCCCGTCTGCACCCTCCCCTGTGCAGCTGCTACCCCGAGGTGAAAAGACACGGCTTTTTATGATGTGGAGCCAGCACAGAGAAATTTGCTGCTTGTGGGCAGCTGTTGTCCTGGGCCTGGCTCGTGTCCTCCAACACTTCTCACCCGGGTGCTGCCTCAGGGAGGGGAATAGGGACTTGCCCACCCTCGACTCCCTGTGTCGGGCAAGTAGGTGCCACCTCGGGCTGACGGGAGTGAATAGCTGCGGTGGAGCCTAGCAGCATCCTGCTGCCTCTGCAGGGATCCTCTTGGGCAGCGGAGAGTTTTCCCCACCCCCAGCTCTGCCGCTGCCTCTTTGTTTTCTGGCAGAAGCCTCTGTGCCTTTTCATTGCCGTTGAGGCGCCGAGCAGGAGCCTACATGTGCCGCGTGTGCGTCTCGCCGGGAATGTGATGCGGGCTGGGAATCCTGCCGGGCCAGGCAAATCCCCTGCAGGGCAGCGGAGGCCAAACAGCAGCTTCAGAGGTCTCCATCCCCTGGACCGTTCCTCCGGTTGAACAAGGCTTCGAGGCTGCTGGTCTCCCTCACAAAACCCTCTTTTGCATTGACAGCGCTTCTGCACCTTGCCACAAGTCGAGTAAGTTATATGGGAAGGGGCCGGTCCTCAGCTGGGCACTCGGGCTCTCCGCTGTGGTCCTCCCTCGCTCCCGCTGGGAAGGCACCTGAGATTAAAGCAGCGCCAAAGGCTATGGAGCTGGATACAGCGGTGGCTGAGGATTGCCTTGTGCTGCGCCTGCCTCTCCATGTATTTGATCTCTCGACTTCCAGCGGGGACTGAATTCCTGTGCTGGATTCTGGGCTCAGCTCTTGTGAAAGGATCCAATTATTTTAGAGCTTTGAGCATCTCCATTTGCTGCCCATATTTGCGGCGCGCTGGCTGGAATTCCAAGTGATTAACGTGGCTGTGACATCCCTCCTAGGGGTGTTATCTTTGCTCGCTGTCCCCCACCGCCCCCCTCTTCCTCCTCCGGCAGCGAGCGAGCGAGACAGGCAGGCAGAGACAAA
>NW_005054471.1:445149-457892 GCF_000277835.1 Geospiza fortis
GCGGGGAGGGGGTTGGACGTGGGGGAAAGCTTTACACAGGTGGCTGTCGCATAGTGGGATCTGCCTGCAGACCCTGTAAACCCCCCTTCCCAGCCGCAGGCTATTGTCAGCATCGCCGTGTGCAAGCCAGGCACCTGGGAAAGGTGTGCGGAGGTGATCTCTGCCAGGACGAGGGCCATCAGAGGGAAGGGGTAAGTCCCTGGGCTGGGAGCTCTGCTCCGGCTCCCCCAGCTCCCTGGAGAGGTTTCATTGTGTTATCCCGACTTGGCCGAGCGGAAGGGCTCAGTCCCTGCGGCACCTGAGTGTGAGGCTAGGGCTGGGGAGGCACTGCATGTTGCTGGGCAGACTTCAGCCCTTGGGGAGGTTGCTGCAGCTTGGAGCCCCAGCAAGATGCACTGCAGAGAGGGCTGCTCTGTTCCTGGGGGCTTCTGCACACTGTCAGTGCCACCTCCCGAGGGATGGGAGGGAGCAGCAGCACCTCAGGGACACGGTGCTGTGGGCACAGGGAGGTGTCGGGTCTCTGTCTCTGTGAAAGCCGTGCCTGGTGGTTTCTAGGAGCTTGCACTTGTGACATAGGCTATACCTCTTGCCCCATCCTTCCTCTCTGGGATCGGGCTTCCTCTCCATTCCTAGCAGGGGCTAGCACTGAACAAGGCTCTGCAGCTGCATAAATCTGGCACGGCAGGAGGCCTCCTGAGGACCCTCAAGAGCAGCACTTGCCCTTGCAGTGGGGCAAGGAAGCTCCCTCCCTCTGAATCCATTCCCCCTCCCTCTCTTCTTCCTCTCTCTTGTTTTCACCAAGTGTCAGATCCTTCCTCCCCAACCTGAATTCCAGGATAGTGCCAGAGCCATGGCCAGTGGTCATTTTTCCATTCAGGCAGTTTGCTCCTCTAGCATCTTGTTAGCTTCTCCCTGGGGTTGCCACCTCTGCTACAGTGCTGGAGGTAGTCCCCAGCCTCACATGTCTGTCTCTCTCCTGATGGTGAGATGCCTGGTCTGTCAGACTGTGCAGGAACCCTTCTCTGGTGGCAGCATTGCTGTTAGTGCTGCCATCCTTCAGGGTTGTGATGGAAACTTTCTGCCTGCTGGCACTTCACAAGCTCTGCTCTTAGCCTGTGCCAGGGAGTTCCTGGGTTTGTGCTCACACTGCTTAGATTTCCGTCCTTCTCCTTGGGTTCAGATAGGACCAATAGAGTTATGATTTATCCTCCAGACAGTCTGTTTCCAGCAGTTTCTGTTGCCTCTTCTCTTGCCTTGTACTCTGCTTGTTCTGAGGATGATTATTTGCCCTCTTCTAATGGTGGCCCTTCTCCTTCTTGGCTGTTTGGTTCCTGCTTCACCCGCAGTGAGGCCACCAGTGTCTCTCCATAGCACTTCCCACAAGAGGAAGCAGGAGAGAAGGCAGCAAAAGCCACTTAGGCATTGGTTTGGGGTTTTTTGTGGTCTAAATTCTGCAAAGACCCCTCTTGGCCCTGCCAGCCACCAGGCTGGTGCTCTCTCCCAGGCAGCAGTGCCCAGGTCAAAGCTTCTTGTCGACTGGCCATGTGTCCCTTTTGACTGGCTGGCAGTGCTGCTCTGGGAAGCCACTGGATTTCCCCTGGATGAGGGTGGCAACTTTGGGCACACGCCTTGCTCTCTTCCTTGCACTGGTGCTGTGCTACCAGCCCTGCCAGACTCCTGAGGGCTCTGCCTCATGACAGATACCCTCCCTGCCCCACACTCATCCTACTTCCTCTCTGGCTGGCACAGTACAGCTCGAACAGCATCAGATCCTTTTGCAGGCTGCAGCCCGGCATGTGGTATCGCTGCTGCACTGCCCAGCCAGGAACCCGTCCTCACTCACCATCCTGCTCTGTTGCCTCCAGACTGAGACCATGGTCTGTTAATCCTGGTTTCCCCCTGGATGTGCTAATAGGAATGGAACCAGCAGGTAAGCCAGGTCCCTGACCCAACCCACCAGGCCTGGCTGTGTTATTCCATGTCGGGCTCTGGTGGCGCAGTGTCCCCAAGGAACAGAGGGTTTCTGCCCCACTGCCTGGGACACGCTCCCTCTCTGCAGGTCATTTGGCACTGGGTTTTTCTTGGGTGTTGAAGCGTGGTGCCCTTCCCCAGGCAAAGAAATAGAGGAAAGCTGTGCCTGGCATAGCTCCAGATCCAGGTGCTGGGAGATCTTGGCAAAAGCACGGGGTCCAGCCTGTTCTCTGAGCAATGAGGGGGCCTTGGCAGGAGCAGGGCAGAGAGTGGAAGAGTTCTGAGTGGGCTTCCCTTAAGAGCCAAAGCTCTTGGAGTCCTATCATAGGGCACCAGTACAGACTGCAATACTGTCAAAAAAAAAACAACCAAAAATCAACATCGTGGGCTTAGGAGGGGCCAGACCCCTGGTATGGGCACATGGAGCTCCATGTGCTGTGTCCACAGGGATGGTACCTGTGCTGCTCAGCTGAGCTGGTGAAGCCCTGGGCCTGGCTCTGTCCCATTCATGTGGCCAGAATGAGGGCTCTGGCAATGCCTGGCTCAAGGACAGGAGAAGACAGAGGTGACCAGGTGCTTTCTCCCTGTGCCTGCTTGGAGTGCAGGGGGCTGTGGTCCCAGGCTCTGTTCTGTGGGGAGGTGGTGGGCTCCCCTGGTGCTGTCAGAGGCTGAGCTCTACTGTGAGCTGGATGGGCACTCAGCAGGGAGGAACTGCCCTGGGAGGCACTTGGCACTGCCAAGAGAACTTCCCTGGGATACAGGCCCTTGCATCTTGAGGAGGGTGAGAAGCAGAGCTATGCCCCAGCTGATGCCCATCCAGGCTGTTGGGCACTCCTCACAGAGGATGTTCAAGAAGATCTTAGGGTGTACTTGGAGACACTTTGGGTGATACTTTCCTGTTTCTGGCGTGGGGCTGACATTTTCTAGCATGATGCTTCAAACAGCAGTATCTGGGCTTGGCAAAAGGTGGTGCAGTCCCTCGTTTTAGTGGCTGGTGCTGGCAGCACCTGATGACTGGTGTTGAGAACTCAGCTGGGAGGGGTTTGTGGTGCTAGCAGGTCAGCCTGTCCTTATACATCCATTCTCCTGAAAGGCAGCGGTTGCCAGGGAGAAAATGGCTGTGACTTCAGTGGAACACGGGGAAGAGAATGAAAGGACACAGGTGAAATTGTGTGTGTTCTGGGATGGACACTCTCTTTCTTGCCCTGCACCACGCTGATTCTTGCTGTTGGTTGCTGATTTTGCTTCCCATTGGTTGATAGTGCCACACAAGTCATGGTACAGGGCTCCCTCAGGGATGGAGGAGGGACACAGCAACCTTCCAGGCAGGCAGAGTACAGCATGTTACCACTTCAGCATCTGCCCACAACTGAGGGCATTCACTTGCTTTCCTACCTGCTTTGGTGCAGACCTCATGGGGTGCCAGGAGGAGCTGGTCTTTGCGAAAAGCTTTTGTTGAGGTTTTAGAACCGTGGTTTGTAATGCTGCAGCACTGATTTGCCCTGCTGCAAGTGCTCCTTGGGTGCAGTTGTATTGTATCTCAACAGGTCCTGTTCTGGCTGGTTGCTGGCAGTGCCCTTCCCCAGCAGTGGTGGTGGCTTTTGAGCTGTCCAGCTCTCAGAGACTGGTCATGACAGCCTGTAATTACAAATCTTATTTGAAATGTAGTGAAAGAACAGCCTGTTTTCTGGGACAGGTGAGGTCAGGCAGCAAGCACAGCTGATGCTGGCTTCCCATGTGCAAGTTGCAGGGATGCAGAATTTGCCAGACCAGGATGGCAGAAGGGGATTGCACTTGAGTGTCGCTGCTCTCAGCATCCATTTGGGGTTTTTGTTCATCTGCCTAGCCCCTGGCCCTGTTGTTTCCAGCCTTCAGAGCAGTACTCACTGCTGGCTCGGGGTGCCCAGACAGTGACTTCCCACTGGATGGGTGCTGCAGTGAGTCCCCATTTGAGGGATGCATAGGAGGGAGGTGGGGAGGGCATGATCCCTAGGGATAGGCACGATTTCCTCCTTTACCTGGAGGTGCCTGGGCTGGTGAAGTCCATGAGCTGTCTGCCACAGAGGTGCTGAGGGTGGAGGTGCCCAAGGGCTCCTGCACACTCTGAAGGTGTTGCACCATGAGCTGCTGCTTCAGCTGACTCTTCTCCACACCCTCTTCCAGGCATCAAAGCCGCAGTTCCCGTGGATTATGACCACAGGGGAGCTGTGTTGCATCTGCAAATCTCCGTTGTGCATCAAGGGCACATCTGAACAGGTGAGTGCTGTGCACATGAAAGGATTGCTGTCTTTGTGCTGGGGAAAACTGGTGGGGAGCCATTATGATTCAGGGCTGTCAGGCTCCTCATTTCTGCCTTCCCTGACAGGCATCTCATATTGGAAGAAAACAATTCCAAGCTCTTCTCCTTATCTGTAGGGCCAGAAAGTGTCCTGTGCTGTGGGTGGAAGGGGGAGGAGGTGAACATGAGACCAGGAGCTAGCTGGAGGCCCAGAGGTTGCTGCAGTGCCTTGGAAAGCAAGGCATGAAATGGTCGCCAGAAAGAAAGAGGAATCTGTTCCTATGCACAGGGTTTCATACAGGAAGGCATGCAAAAGGGATGTAAAATCAAGCCAGGTATGAGAGTTCACAGTTTAGCTTAAAATATTTGTGGTTTAAATGGAAATCAATGTGTTAGCACTGCCTGAGATGTATGTGGCCTTTGATTTGGGAGGCTGGGAAAGGCTGAGCCTAAATGCTGCCTTCCCTGCCTGCGTGACCCTGCAGACAGGAAGCACCCCCCTGCCCTTCTCCCAGGAAGCATCTGAATCACCCCAGCCCTGCATCTCCCCCTTTCCTTCCCCTCAGAGCCACTGTGGACCCTGAAGAGCTGGAGAGGACGTTGCAGAGGTTCAGAGGCACACCGTGATGGTGGGAGCCATTCCACGGCAGCCACGCCGCTTCTGGGGGGTGCCTGACTGGCAGGCGTCTGCAGCCAGCTGTGCCAAGGACCGCCTGCTGCGGGGCAGGGAGGCTGATCCAGAGACACGCAGGGGTGAGAACTGTGGGGGCAGCCAGGATGGGTGGCACTGTTGGGGGCTACACAGAGGGGTTGAGGTTGGCAGGGACATCTGGACCAGCCCCACCAAGAACCATTGCCCAGGACTTTGTCCTGATCACTTCTGTATATCTCCAAGGATGAAGATTTTGCAACATCCCTAGGTTTATAGTGCTTAGTCATGGTTAAACAAAATGGTGTTTTCTGATATTCAGAGGGAACCTCTTATTTAGATATCTGGATGAGATCTCACCAAGCCTTCTGTTCTCCAGGCTGAGCAGTCCCAGGTCTCATAGGACAGATGCTCCATTTCCTTAATTTTTTAGTGTCCCTGTTTTGCACTCTCTCAGATGTGGCCTCACCAGCACTGAGCAGAGAGGGAGGATCAGTTTGCTCAACCTGCTGTTAATCCTGTGCCTGGTGCACTATTGTTTTTCTTTGCTGCAAAGGAACATTGCTGGCTCATGGTCAATATGGCACCCACCAGGACCCCCAAGGCCTTTTTTATTGTGCTGCTTTCCAGCCAGTCAGTCCCCAGCATATCCTGGTGCATGGTTATACCTTTTATCACTCATTTTAAACAGAATCCCTGGTCTCAAGCACCTTGGCCTGCCATTTTCACATCCACATCCCAGCAGGGTCAAAATAGCATATGCAGGCTCATTCTCCACATTGCCTTGATCCACTTGGAGAACAAATTTCCCTATTGCTCACTTGCCCCTAAGCCCTTACGCCACAAGATCAGGCACAGCTGCAAAGAAAGGCAAAAGGTAGAGCTGCCAGGCATGGGCAGTTTGTCCTCAGTCTGCTGGTGACTTTTCCTGCATCTCCTCAGCTCTTGCAGCCATTTCAGTATTTTTCATGCCCGAAACAAGCCAACATGTGGACAAGATTCTCACAGCTCTCAAACTGGACTGAAAATCAAAAGTGAGGCACCATGCTGCACAGAGAAGGGCAGACCCTTGGAGCTGGCAGGAGTGGGTGGATGGTGACCCTGGTATCTCCCAGCTGCTGATTGAGGTGCTGGAGATGCCTGGTCTAAGCTGGCAGAGGTAACAGGGATGTTGTACAGGTTCCTGTCCCTGCTGTAGGGCTGGCACCAGCCCTGCCTCATTCAGTGCACATGGCCAGGGCAGGATGTCTTGGCCAGCACTGGGAGATGTTGCTGCTGTTGCCCAAAGGGGTGATTACAGGCCTGAGCCCCTGGGACTGGTCTGACCTGCCTGACTCCTGTGCTCCACAACAGCACAAGCGTGTCCCTGGCAGAGGGCAGGCCTCTTCCTCCCCACCTGTCCAGACTTGTCCACAGGTGTCTCCTGCCTGTCTGGAGACTTCTCTCCTTGCCTGAGCCAGGAAGTGCGTGCTGAACCTGCAGCTGAGTGATGCCTCAGGGTTTCCCAGAAAGGCACATCAGCCTCGTTCCTCTTCCTGTCCCTGGAGAGGGAGATTCAAATGGGCTGTGTGAGGAGCCATATCCCAGTGGGTCCTTTGCAGCCAGAAACCTGGATGAGGATGGAGATCCGTGGCTGATCCTCGTCCCTCTGCTCTCTTTTTTTTCCAGATGCTGTGCTGCAGAGCACCTCATAGTTGAGGGCTCACACAGAGATCCTGGGTGAGAGGAGGCCCAGCTTCCACCCTCAGTCCTTGCACCCTGACTTGTGGCACTTTACAGTCCCCCTCCTGCTGCTGCATGGGCTCCACTTGGAGTCCCAGCAAGTGAGGCTCCATGCGGCACATCCACACAGAGACGTCTCTGTCCCCGGAGCGCAGCACGGAGCCCAGCCTGTCCCGGCCCAGGGGGGAGACACCCTTGGAGCCTTCCTCGCAGTGCTGCACCCACCGCAGCATCCTTATGGGCTACAATGAGACAGAGATCAAGCGCCAGAAGGTTTACCAGGTGTCCATCTTCTCCCATCTCTCCAGCTCCTCTGAGAGCACGGAGCAGCGGGCAGGCACCCGGCCAGCGGTCAAGAGGGGATACCCTGAGCAGCGAACTCTGGAGGGGGGACGAGATCCCAAACGAACTCATTGGGGTGACAGGGGGGTGGATGGGGGCCCTGGGCAGCCTTCCCTGGATGATGATGATACCTTTGAAGATGGTCTGCTGGTGGAGGAGCTCTCCCTTTGTGGCTCTGCCCAGCACTTCTCCCACAGTGGGCTGCGGGTGGTGGAGCACCGCTGTGAGGGCAGCCCCAGCCACAGCCCCAAGGCCAGCAGAGAGGACAAGTCGCAGGATGTCTCCTTCTCCTCCTCCTCCTCCTCCTCCTCCTGGCCCCGGCACATTGCTTGCAGTACTTTGCACATGAGAGACAGTTGCCCTGTCTCATCAGGGGATCAGCCCATAGACTATGGAGAGAATGGGGAGCCATCAAGTGGCCACAATGTACTTCACCTTGAATTGCACAGTATTGCACAAACAACCCAGTTGGACCCTGGTGGGAAGAGAGAGAAGCCAGGGAGCAGCCCAGCTCACACCAGCAGGGCTAGCGGAGAAGCAGAAGGGCCAGCAGTGGCCAATGGGTGCAGGGAGTCCCCAGTTCCGCAGAGAGCGCTCAGCCCCGAGCCCAGCAACCTGAGTTCCCAGGAGATGACACCCTGTGGGAGCAGCCAGCTCAGCAGCACCTGCCCAGCCAAAAGGAAGTTGCTGCCCGCTGGCGAGGTTATGGCTGACTCCTGCTCTGAGGATGAGAGCCTGTCCCCACCAGCAAGGAAGAAGAGGGTCCTGCCATGCCATCCTGTGCCCACAGCCTGCCGCAGCACTGATGCCAAGGGAGCTCCATTCTGGAATCACCTGCTTCCTGCAGCCAAGGTGAGTGTTGCTCCTGGGGGAAAGCAGGGAATGGCCTGGGGATGCTCAGAGCTCAGGACTGTGCTTGTGGGCAGTGTGGTCCACTGTGGCACCATGCCCTGTCCTGTCCCTGAGTTGCAGTACTGGTGTGAGCAAGGCAGTAGCTGACAGTCAGCCCTGACACACATGGTCTGTTTGAACCAGCTCTTGACATCTTGCAGTCACTGGATCCTCTGCATGCAACTGGCTTTTGCTCCTGGAGAGCCTTGATTGGACAGGAGACAACCTCCCCATGGCAGTGAGAGCTGCACATGTCATGAAGCCACTTTTGGAATCTGATGGCTTCATGTTAAGCCATGATATACCAGCAACCTTGGGAAGAGGGCTGGCCTCTGCCTGCGTGATGAGGAGGAAGGCAGATGTGTGGGATGGCTTGAACTCCTGGCCATGATGCCCATTAGAGCAAGTGACCAGTGGCAGGCAGTGGGACTGGACATGCTTTGACCAAGGAGCCCAGTGCTGTGTGCAGAGATGCCACTGGCTTCTCTGCCATTTTGGGGTCCCTGTGGCATGTCCTCAAGGTGCCACAAGCTCTCAGCAATGGGGCAGACGTGTGAGGTTTGCAACCTTCCCTAGCAGCTCAGGAGCTGCCTCCAATTCCCCCTTTGTTACCCTGCCTCTCTTATCAGCCCCCTGCCCTTGCCCTATCCTGCCAGCTGAGGCTGCAGCAGGCTCAGGCCAGACCTGGCACCTTCTTCTTTTTCTCTGGGGCATCCCATGGTGTGGGGACCCACAGGAACTGATGTCAGAGCTACCCTGGCTTCTTGCTGCCTGGAGCTGGGACACGCCATCCATGGCACACAGCTCCATTGCTGCCTGCCTTTTTCATGACTGTCCCCCAGCCCAGCTGCTCCCAGCACTGTCCTTGCAGAGTGAAGCCCTCCAGCAGCTTCCCTGGGTTTTCCCGCCTGGTCATGCCAGCCAGCTCCATCATCCCTTTGTGTTGTGCTACCCTTTGTGTGGCTTCCAGAAGGGAAAGCCCCTGAAAAAGGGTCATCTTTAAAAGGAGGCTGCAGTGTGACTGTGGCTTTAACCCCCCCACCCCACAGCTGCAGGATCCCAGCTGTGGGTGGGGGTGGCACTGCCTGGTGGCACTGCTGAGGACTTTGCATGAATCACCAGGGGACAGAACTTTTCAGAGGCTGGTCGGCAAGTGTCCTTGTAGGTGTCACCAGTCTCTGGGAGGTGCAAGGGGGTGTCATTGCATGGCTCTGTCTACAGGTGTCTTGTCACTGGGGCTGCTCCTGAGACCTGCTTTCTAAAGAGGGAACAATGTGTTGTACCCTTGGGTACCAACACCCTCATTCCCAGCTGAGCCACTAAAGGTTTTGGGCAGCCCTGTGTTCCCACCAGACACCCCAGTCCTTGTGCTGCCCTGCTGGCCAGTCCTCCAGAGGCGCTGATGGCTGCCTGAGGACAGGAGCCTGTTCCATCTGCTGGGACCCTCCTGGGAATATGGGGCAGGGCAAAGGACGATGGCACCTCCCAGGGGTGCATGGGCCCTGGTTGCTGCCCTAACATGGTTCTCCATTTCGTGTCCTCTCCAGAGCTCTTCAGATTGCACTGCGGTCGGGAGGAGGCTGAAGAGTGGGCTGCGTCTCAAATCGTGAGTGTCCTGGCAGCCCTGTGGGATGGACATGGGGGCTCAGGGTGGGCCTGCCCACCTCAGTGCCCTGCAGCCCCATGGGAGGTTCCCCTTGGGTTGAGTCCTCTGCCCTGCCCTGGCCCATGTATCTCCCCTCCATAAGACTGCAGGACTGGGGCAGGGGGTGGTGTTTCTTCTTTCCCTGGGATGTAGGAAAGGAGGTTCAACCTCTAGCAAAGGTATGGGGGACCTGGAGAGGGATCCACATTCCCAGGAAGATGAAAAACCCAGGGCTGTGTGCTCTTCAGTCCAACACCAGTCTTCTCTCCTCACTCCAAGGCGACATCTCCGGACCAGCCTCCGGAGGGGCACCAGGTCCCCCACAGTGCCCTGGGCCACCACCACTGTCAGCCATGCTCTGCTGGGCAACTTTGAGGTAACGGTGCCTTTCTGCTGGGGGGAGGTGGGTCCCAGGGACTCCACACAGGGCTAGCAATGAGTGTGAGAGGCTGAACCTGATGGGAGCCGTGGTGTGGGGCTGGGCTGATTGTCCCCAAAAGGCCTGGCGTGCAGTCATCACCACGCAGACCCACCAGCAGCCTGGCTCAGCCAGCAGATCCTTGGGTAGCACCTGCTGAGATAGGTGCTGTGAGGCTGAGCTGAGGCACTGTCACTGCTTCTCCCTGTTAGATGGTTGGTGTTACCCCAGCAGTTCAGGGTGGGTCTGTCTCAGAGTGAGGTCTCTGGGCACAGGAGGGCAAGCAGTCAGCTGGGTGCAGTGAAGATGGGGATGACTTCACCTGGAGCATTGAGGCAGGGGGTAGGGCTGGTGTTTGAGATTCCCTAACGTTTCCCTCCCTCTCAGGAGTCCATCCTGAAGGGGCGCTTTGCACCATCGGGGAGGATCGAGGGTTTCACGGCAGAGATCGGTGCCAGTGGCTCCTACTGTCCCCAGCATGTCACCCTGCCCGTCGACGTCACCTACTTCGACATCTCTGAACACAGCGTGCCCTCGCCTTTCCTGGTACATGGATGTGGGGAGCTGGGGGAGCTGTACCCTGACACCCTGGGGCAGCCCCTCTCTGTAAAGGGTGGTCTTTAACCCAAAAAAGGGAAAGAAGAGGGAACATACACAGGCTCTGCTGCTTCATGGTTGCCATTGTCATCACCTCTTTTGTCACCACCTCTCTGTTTCTTCTCCTCATTTGGAGAGGGGCTGAGCTGGGGGTTTTCTTCTTGTCTTGTGCCAAGTGTTCCCAGCAAGAGTCTCAGGCCCATGCTGGTTCCCAGCTGGACTTTCCCTTGGCTTTCTCCTTCTCTCACACACTGTTTTTTTTTCCCCAGGGAGTGATTGACTTGGAGGCCTTGGGAAAGAAGGGTTACAGTGTCCCCAAAGCTGGAACCATCCAAGTGGTGAGTCATTCGATGTCTCCTGCAGAGAGGTTACATGGCCACCCAGGCAGCATAGCATAGGGGAGCACAGGGTACCTAGGGTGCTGTCAAGGAGACAAGGTGATGGGACAATCAGGGAAGGAAGAGGTGGGTGAGGGTTTTGGCAGGAAAGTGCGTATGTGCAGTGGGAATGGGATGTGATGGAAGAGGAGCACAGGTGTGAAGGTGAGTGGAAAGAACTGACCTGTGACACTCAGGTTAAGCACTCTAGGACTTGTGTGAGGCTTTCTGGATCCTTGGTCCATCACCTTCTGCTTCCAGATGCCCCATCTCTGCTCTGCATCCTTCTCAGTCTCACTCCCCACCCCTCTGCCCCCAGACCTTATTTAACCCCAACAAGACTGTTGTGAAGATGTTCTTGGTGACATACGACTTCCAGGACATGCCAGCCAACCACATGACCTTCCTACGCCATCGCATCTTCCTGGTGCCTGTGGGGGAGGAAGAGGGGTCCACAGTGGCCCCCAGTGACCCACTGGGCACCAGCCCACCCCGCAGGGTCCTCTGCTACCTGATGCATCTAAGGTAAAGCATGCCAGGGGGATGGGCACCTGCCCCAGGGTCCTCCCTGGGCTCCTCTCTTGTCTTGTCCCAAGCCTGCAAGACAGGAAGAGGGACTGGGGAGGAGCAGGGACCAGCTGCTCCTTTGGGGAGGTTAGAGCTGCCACCCTGCCCAAGGGCAGCAGTCTCTGTCCCTCTGAAGGCAACCAGAGGGTGCCCACATTGACCAGGGGCCAGAGAAGTCAAGGGGATTGTGCCCTCACTGAGGATGCCCTGCCCTTACCTGGGGAGCCTGAGGTCCCTCTGTCCTGCTCATCTCCACGCAGGTTTCACAGCTCCAAGTCAGGGAAGATCTACCTTCACGACGACATTCGGCTGCTTTTCTCCCGCAAGTCGATCGAGGTGGATTCGGGGATCCCCTATGAACTGAAATCCTTCACAGAGATGCCACGGAACCCCTGCTACTCACCCCGGGCCTGACCTCCTTCACTCCCCGCCCCCAGGGCCACTGGGGAGCCTCCAGCCCAACACTTTGGGGAGAGAAGAGTACAGGGCCAGCAAGCACTGCTTTGAGATATCACCCACCCTCCTGACCAGCACGGACACCAGGCTCTGCAGCAGGGCTGGGATCACCCAGGGCGCTTCACCAAGAGGGAGAGGGGCTGAGGAGCAGCCCTGGCACTCCAGGGACATGCCCAAGCCTTCTGCTGGCACTGCTCCCAGCTTGGAGACTTGGCTGTTGGCTGAGGTGGGTGGGTGTGGAGTGAAGAGATGGACTGGAGCTGTGAGTGAGACCACCCACACTAGTCTCAGGTCTGGGAGCAGAAAGTGTGGAAGAGTTTGTATTTATTAGTATTTATTGTTGCTGGGAGCACAGAGGAAGCTCGTGCAGAGGATCAGAGGTGCTGTGCTTGTTCTTCCCCTCAGCCCTGCCTGCACCAGACTGCCTGTGTTCAGGCAGGGCTGTGGGGACTATGAGGGTGACTAGGGACAGGGAAGCTTCAGCCAATGGAAGGGAGAGTGACCCAGTGCTTACACAGGGTGCAGCTCCCAGATCAGAGGTGTATTAAAAGCCCGCTGACAGGCTGAGCCTCACTGGCACCAGCTTTGCAGGGCCAGCCCAACTCCAAGCAGTTTGGGGAGCCCTGTCTGCCTTTCTTCTGAGTCTTTTAGGGTAAACCAGACCCAAGAGACCTATGGCTGTCAAGGGAGTGGCCACTGCCAGGTTCCTGAAGGTAAGAGACACAGCTGCCACGTGGATGGGGACCTGGAGGTCTTTGCAGGAATATGGGGATAGCCCTCTGGGCAAGAGCCTCCAGAGCACGTGAGCTGTGAATCTGAGAAGATTGCCA
>NW_005054471.1:457902-458522 GCF_000277835.1 Geospiza fortis
AAAAAAGGAACTTTGCACTGTCTGTGGGTGTGGGGTGAATCCCATGCAGGAGACAGCTTTGGGCAGGGTCCGCCGGCAGGGTGGTCAGGAGCTGGAGGACGGTCAGGAGCCCCAGCTTAGAAAAATGGGGAAACGGGGAAGCAACAGAGGAAATCAAACTCTGGGCTAGTTCCTCAGGAGCAGGACGGGGAGAATCCAGAGTGGAGCAGTCAGAGGGACAGGGCCAAGGGTAAAACAAGCTTGCACATTCCCTGTCTGTATCACCTCTCTGCCCTCTGAGGGTCTCAGCAAGGCTCCCTTGCCAGCCCAGACTGTGGGGATCTTCAGCCCCTCCGTCAGCGAGAACAAGACGGGGACAGGTCTGACCCCATCAGCTCCCAGCGCTGGTGCTGAGACCCGAGCGCGGGGGCTCAGTGTGGGGATAGGCCGGGACTGGGGCCGTGGGGGCGAGGCCCTGCCCTGCCCGGCTGCACTGCGGTCAGGAAGCCTGAACCTGCCCATATACTCACACTGGGGGCCTGAACCTCCCTCACACTGGAGCCCTGGATGCCCCAAGCTGTGGATCTGAGCCCTCCCTCACACCGGGGGCCTCTCCCCCACTGCCCTGGCCAGCGGCTCTC
>NW_005054471.1:459302-484348 GCF_000277835.1 Geospiza fortis
GAGAGCTGTGCAGGGGCGGGGGTAGGGGTGCGGTGCGGTGGACAGACGCGTTTGGGATTGAGCAGGGGCAGCGGGGGGACTGGGGAGAGCCGGGCAGGGATAGAGGTGAAAGGCGGGGAGGTGATGGAGAGAACAGTCGGGTACAGAGGGGCTGAAGAGGGTGGTCAGTGGGGGTGTGTTTGGGGCTAGGAAGAGCTGGGCTATGGGCAGGGGGATGCACAGGGATAGGGAGTAAGGAGGGAGAGGAGTGTGGTGCAGAGGACAAATGAGTGAGGAGGTGACTCAGGAGAGGGCGTTCAGTGGGGTGATGGTGTTGGGGGTTTGGGGGACATTGTGCATGATGAGGAGCTGGGCAGAGAAGGAAGTGTGAGGAAGAAGGGTTTAGAAGACAAGTCGGGGTACGAGGGGGACTGAGAGAGAAGGGTCTTTGGGGGGGTGTTGGGAGTCTGCAGAAGGGCTGGGATGGTGGGGGTGAACTGGGCAGGGATTGGGGTACTGTGAGGGCATTGCAGAGGAGGCTGTGGACAAATGGGTATGGGGAGGGCCAGTGAGGGATGGCTGAACATGGGGAGTGGTGAAGTGGGTCTGGGTTGTAGGAGAAGTGTATGTGTGAGGCTGTGGAGGCGTGAGCTGGTTTGGGATGGGGGGAAGTTGAGGGAAGCTGTGTGAGTGAGGGTCCATGGGGAGGAGGGTGAGGGAATGCTCAGACAAAACAGCTCTTTGTGGGAAGCCCTGGAGGCAGCCAGAACTTGGAAGGGACAGCTTGTTGGGAAGGGGTGGCCTGGGACTGAGGTGAGGGAGTGGGCCCGAATGGGTTTTAGGGGCTGAGTGGAGCAGAAGAGACCCACATTTACACACTTTCATTGGCCTTATGGTTGGAGGGAGGCTTTATTCCCCACTCCAGGGTGGATGAGAGAGGAGTGGAGACACGCAGAAAGCTCTGGCATGGGAGTGAGCCCTCCTGCACCAGTGGAGAAGACTGTCCCTGGCACCCAGGCCTCATCCCTGTGGGCTTGTTAGGGGCATTGTTTCCTGCCCTGGTCTCCTGGTCAGAGCCCAGAGGGGCTATCAGGTGTGGAGCTGCGCTCTGGGGTGCCAGCTGCTGGGCTCAGCCCTGCTCCATGTCCTTCCCCCAGCACTCCCAGCAGCTGAAGCGTGCGGCACGGCTGGCCCCAGCTCCGTGCCGCTGGAACTCCGGGCTGCCCATGAACATCGGGGTGCTCTTTGTGCCGCAGCAGGAGGCCTGGGTGGTGGAGAGGATGGGCAAGTTCCACCGAATCCTCGAGCCTGTAAGGAGCAGCTTTTCTCCCCTTCTGGATTCAGCAGGTTCCTAAAGCTGTAGCGAGGCGCGTCCTTTGCACAAGGATCCAAGAGGGGTGGTGGGCTCAGTTTCCCAGGCTGAAATCCTTTTGGCTGCCTGTGGACTAATTTTCCTTGGTGGGGTGTTAAAAGCACTGAGTAACTGAAATTCCTTATGTGTAAAATGTGTTTGCAGTGTGTGGCATGGGCTTTGTTTGCATGACTCTCTAGTGTATCAGCCATCTAATCCCACCCTTTTCCCAGGGCTTGAATTTCCTCATCCCCCTCCTGGATCGGATTCGCTATGTCCAGAGTCTCAAAGAAATCGTCATTAATGTCCCAGAGCAGTCAGCTGTCACACTGGGTGAGGAACAGCTTCTGTGTCCTGCCCCTTTCCTTCTGCTGCATCTGGAGTGAGCAAGGGACAATGTGAGCATGAGTGGAATTGTCCCAAGCTCCTCCGCTCAGCCTTGTCCCTTGGTATCCAGGCTTGGCCATAAAATCACAAGATCACTGAATGATTTGAGTTAGAAAGAGCCTTAAAGTTTGTCTTGTTCCAGCCCCCATACCATGGACAGGGGACGCATTCCACTCGGCTGCGCTGCTCAAAGCCCTGTCCAGCCTGGCCTTGAACACTTCCAGGGATGGGGCATCCACAGCTTCTGTGGGCAGCTTACTTCAGTGCATCACCACCCTCACAGTAAAGAACTTTGTCCTAACATCTAATCTAAGCCTGTCCTCCATCGGCTTAAGACCATTCCCCCTTGTCCCATTCCTCCATATCCATTTGAAAAGGCCCTCTCCAGCTTTCTTTAGGTACTGGAAGCCTGTTGCTGTGAGTGGGGGCATCCCAGGAGGTTCCATCTACTCTCTCTGGGCTGCAGCTGCCCCTTCTTGCTGAGTTGAATGCACCTCCCCAGAAATAAATTTTTCAGGTGTTTTCCTGTATTGAACCACAAAAGAAAGTTTTGTTTCTGTTAAACGCATTTTAGAACAGATTAATGGATGTGATGTTAATGGACAGCTCTGTTATATTTCCAGTTTTAAGTGGTTTGTTTTGGTTTTTCCTCCTTAAATCTTTATTTACAAGAGCTACAGCATGAAATGCTTCTGTTGGGGAAATCAAGACCTGTTGTGTATTAAAACATCGCAGTGTTGTCCAGGGAACCTAAGGTCCTTTTTACAAAGCCTTTAGATAAGAAGATCTATTTCAGCCACTCCTCTTCTGTGCCATGCAGCTATGTCAGGGTGAAGAAGGATGAGCCTGCCCAGCTGTGCTGTGGAAGAGGGGGTTTCTGTGTTTTGTTTGTGCTGCTTCAGTGAACAGGTTCTGTTGTTCTCTCCTGACAGATAACGTCACCCTGCAGATCGATGGTGTGCTCTACTTGCGGGTTATGGATCCCTACAAGGTACCATCCCTGCCCCTTGGGCACCTTTCTTTTGGCTCTGCCCACTCCCTGCTTCCCAATATGTGTGCTCCAGCCTCTGTGTCCTGCCTGGCAGGTGGGCTGGGCACTCTGACTCTTCCCAAGGCTCCAGACTCCATGTTTTCAGCAGGGGTGTCTGGCAGATTTCTCGATTTAGCGCTGTTTGTCTCTCCTGTCTTGTTCAGGGTCCCTCTTGGCATCCCTATCCACTCTGTTTTCTGCTTCTGCTCTTCAGGCCAGCTATGGGGTGGAAGATCCTGAGTACGCAGTGACCCAGCTGGCCCAGACTACCATGAGATCTGAACTTGGCAAGCTTTCCCTTGACAGAGTCTTCCGGGTGAGCTGGGGAGACAGTCTCCCAAAATCCCAGGACAGCCTGCATGGCCGGGCTGATGTGCTTAACAGCAAGATGCCCTTTGCTTAGAGAGCTTATGGCTTCTGTTTCAGTTGACCTATTGGTGAATCCTTGGAGATGGGTCTTCTTTCAGTTGTTTTTTTAACAGGAGCTATTTTTTGCCCTGCCCTGGGTTATTTGGGGGGGATGATGGGTGGTATGTGTCCAGACCCAGCTGGTCCAGCTGCCTTTCTTGAGTCAGTGACTCTTTACTCAGCCCCAGTGATGAATATCGCTGACCTGTGTCATGAGGTACTGTAATCCTTGAACTGCATTTGCTGGGAAGAAACTGGAGTTGGTGGCATTCTATTGTATCCAGATGTACACCAGATGTTGTATCCCAGCAGCTTCAGTGTGGGGCACTGCTTTCCCTAGGGATGTTGACCCCTTCCACAGCTGCAGGAAGCACCTAACCCTTCCCAAAACCTGTGGAGATGTTTTTTTCCTGGCAAACCTTGGTCTCTGAGAGAGGTGTCTGTTTCCCTCCTGACACCTCTCTCATGCTAAGCCCCTCTTCTCTGCTCTCTGCCATTTCTTTTGTGCCATCCAGGAGCGGGAGTCCCTCAATGCCAGCATTGTGGATGCCATCAACCAGGCTTCAGACTGCTGGGGCATCCGGTGTCTGCGCTACGAGATCAAGGACATCCACGTGCCCCCACGTGTGAAGGAATCCATGCAGATGCAGGTGAGGCTCTCTGGGAGGGAGGTCTGGAACAAGAGGGAAGCCTCCTCTTCCATGTTGCATTACAAAATCACAGAATCAGTAATCTTGGAAAAGACTTCAGATCATCAAGTCCAACCTATGACCAAACACTACCTTGTCAACCAGACCATGGCACTTCTCTGGTAGCCCATTCCAATGTCTAATCACCCTTTCTGTGAAGAAATTCTTCCTAATGTCCAACCTAAACCTCCCCTCATGTTGCTTGAGAGTGTGTCCTCTCATCCTGTTGCTGACTATGTGGAAGAAGAGGCCAACCCCTGTGTGACTGCAGCCTCCTTCCAGGTAGTTGTAGAGAGTGATAAGGTCTCCTCTCAGTACCTTGTCTCCTCTTGTCCAGACTAAACAACCCCAGCTCTCTCAATGGCTCCTCATCAGACTTTTGCTCCAAATCTTTCCCAGCTCCACTGCTCTTCTCTGGATGCTCCAGCACCTCAGTGTCCCTCTTGAGGTGCCCAGAACTGGACACAGGACTCAAAGTGTGGCCTCACCAGTGCTGAGCACAAGGGCATAATCACATCTCCAGTCCTGCTGACCACACTATTGCTGATATGGGCCATGGTTCATTATTGCTACCTGTCCAGAGCTGGCAGCACCCAGCCCTTACGTCAGGAGGGCACTTTGGCTGCAGACATACAGCTACTGAATAACTCCTGTCATAACTTTTGTAGTGGTGGCCCCTGCCTGCAACACACAAGCCCTGCCAGGTTCTTTTAAAATCCCTGCTGGGCTCTGTGGGGAAGCAAATCTCCGAGCTGAAGTTCTCCCCTTGAGAAAAGCTGGACACCAGATATTTGGACTGGAAGAGGAGGAGAGGGAAGCAACTGTCCACTTAGGTGGGAATGGGGCTGGGAAGGGCTGTGTGGCGTGAGGAGCAGAACCAGCCCTCGCCGAGACCACACAGTGTTCTGTAGCTGTATTTTCATGCTTTGCTAAGCCATGCTTCCCCCAGCAGAGCAAAGGAGCATGTCCTTGCCCCAGAGAGGGCATTTCCCCAGCACAGCCATGACAGGCTGGTGTCTGACCTGTGTTCCCAGGTGGAGGCAGAACGACGGAAGCGAGCAACAGTGCTGGAGTCAGAGGGGACAAGGGAGTCAGCTATCAATGTGGCTGAAGGCCAGAAGCAGGCCCAGATCTTGGCATCAGAAGCTGAGAAGGCTGAACAAATCAACAAAGCTGCTGGTACTGCCTGGGGCTAAAACATGGGGTTCTGTAGCACTCTGGACTGAGGGGTGGTGCTACAGGGGAGAGACTGCGTTACTGTGAGCCAGGCTTCCTCAGCCACTCTGATCCTTCCCTGCTGGGGCCTCAAGCTGAGCTCCAGTTGATGTTGCTGCCCTGGCAGCAGGAGGTTTGTCATAGTGTTGCTGTTGAGGAAGACACAACCATGCATGCATTGAAATTGTCTTGATTAACTGCTTGGAATGGTCAGGATTCAGTCCTTGCAAGTGCTTTCTCGTGACTCTGATGTGCACCCTGCTGTGGTTCATTGCAGGAGAAGCCAACGCCATGCTGGTCAAGGCCAGAGCCAAGGCAGAGGCAATTCAGCTCCTAGCAGCTGCTCTGGCACAGCAGGTGAGTGATGGCTACCTGGAGTAGCCACTGCTTTGGTGCTGGCACTGGGGAGGTCAAACTGTGGGCAGGGTGGCACCTGGCTTTCTCCTGGACACTCCCTGGCACGTTCGGCAGCAGCAGGGAGTGAGGGGCTTTGCTGGACTGGGGTGGGCTGGGGACACAGGCAAGGATGAGCTGTTGGTGGCACGTGACTTCTCCCTGTGTCCCCAGCACGGCAATGCTGCTGCCTCCCTGTCTGTGGCGGAGCAGTACGTGAACGCTTTCTCCAAGATTGCCAAAGACTCCAATACTGTTCTGCTGCCTGCCAACACCGGCGATGTCACCAACATGGTCGCACAGGTCAGTGCAGCCCACGTGTCTTGGGCTGCGTCCAGACCCCGAGGGCAGCGGAGGGGGAGGGGATTCTGCCCCTCTGCTCTGCTCTGCTGAGACCCACCTGGAGCATTGCATCCAGCCCTGGGCTCCCAGCACAGGAGGGACAGGGACCTGCTGGAGTCAGCCCAGAGGAGGCACCAAGATGATCAGAGGGATGGAGCACCTCTGCTGTGAGGAAAGGCTGATGGAATTTGGATTGCTCAGCCTGGGGAAGAGAAGGCTCCAGAGAGACTTTGTAGCACTTTCCAGTACCTAGAAGGGGCTTACAAGGAAGATGGAGAGATGCTTTACAAGGGCATGTAATGATTGGATGAGGAGAAATGGCTTTAAGCTGAATTAGTAGGTTGGGCTTAGATTTTAGAAAGAAATTCTTCCCTGTGAGGGTGGTGAGGCCCTGGCGCAGGTTGCCCAGAGAAGCTGTGGATATCTTATTCTCGGAAGTGTTCAAGGTCGGGTAGAATGGGCTCTGAACAACCTGCTCCAGTGTGGGGTGTAGAGGGGTGTGAAAAAGGATCTTTAAGGCCCCTTCCAGCCCAAGCTGTTCTCACGCAAGTGAGTCTTGCTCCAGGGAGGTGAAGAGGGCACCATGCTGAGGCCTGGTCCTCTCTTTTCCTTCCCTCCCTATGACTGTGTCATTCCCTCCAGGCCCTGGGGATCTACACCACACTGACCAAGCCACAAGCTGTGAAGACCCAAGATGAGATGCCTCCAGCCCACGAGGACTCCCACTCTTCTGCCACGGAGGTGCTGAAGGCAGAACAGGGCAGCTCCAGCTAACAGGGCTGGAAGGATCTCATACCCTCTCCCGAGGCCTGCCAGCAGTCCTGTTCTGCTGCAGGCAGTCGCTCTTGTTCCCTTAGTCCCTATTTTGTATTGGATTTAAATCATGTAATAAATGGTAACAGTGCTGCAGCACGTTCCCTTTTGCTTGGGTGTCTGACCCCAGCATTTGATGCCAAAGGGGGATCATCCTTCCTCAGCAGGCTCCTGCTGGGATCTCCCATGGACATGCAGTGACATACAAGAGTGAAAAATTAGATATTACGAAAAGACTCTTCCTGTGAGGGTGCTGAGGCACTGGCACAGGTTGTTCTGGGGAGTTGTGGATGAGGCTCTGAGCAGCCTGGTCATGTTGAGGGTGTCCCTGCTCACAGCAAGGGGTTGGAACTAGATGATCTTCAAGGCATCTTTCCAACCCAAACCACTTCACGCTTCTGTGAATTTGAGGACCTCACTCTTACAAAGGATTCACCTCCCAGTGCATCACCTCTCTGGGAGAGTGAGCTGCTCTCATCATCCCCTCCTCTGTCAGCTCCCAGAAGCTGCCCTACAGTGCGTGACTGTGCGTTCTCCACAGCGAGCTCCTCACAGCGCTCAGCACAGGGCGGGGAGCTCCTCTGTCGATTAATTAATTACTTGATTAATTAAAACAGCACTTTGCCGTTATGAGTGCGCCTCGGGCTGCGGGGAGGCGCGCTGGGACCTCCTGTCCGCCAGGGGGCGCTGCCGCCCTGCGCCTCTCCCCGCCGTGCTGCCCACACTGATGGTGGAGCTGGAGAGGGTTTGTGACAAGGACAGAGAGTGGCAGGGTGAGGGGCTGTGGCATCAAACTGGCACAGGGCAAGGTTAGGTTCATATAAGGAAGAAATTCTTCCCTGTGAGGGCCCTGGCACAGGGGACCCACAGAAGCTGTGGCTGCCCCATCCCTGGAAGTGTCCAAGGCCAGGTTGGATGGAGCTTGGAGTACCCTGGGATAGTGGAAGGTGTTCCTGGGCATGGCAGGGGGAGGAACAGGAGGAGCTTTAAGGCCCTTTCCACCCCAAACCAGTCTCTGATAAGGCTCCAGGGATCAGGACTGCTCCCAGCTGATGGGTGCTGGTAGGGAGGGAGTGGTGGTGCTGGGCCAGGGATGGGTGCTCGTAGGGAGAGGGTGGTGCCTGCCCAGATAGAGCCGCTGGGGACTGAGCCTGCCTGTCCTTCCCTCTAGGATGCAGCGGTGGCCAGTGGTGCTTTTCCTGGCCTGGGTTTGCTTTCTCTTTTTTGCTGGTATCGGGCTCTTCATGAGTGGCTTCCTGCTCACCCGGATCGAGCTTGCTAGCAGCAGTTCCTGCTCAGACCCACTGGTGCCTCCACTTTGGGAGAGGCAGAGCCTCCCGCCAGGCTCCTGCTGGGCTCCCCAACGCTTTTCCAAGGCCGTGCTCGTCATCATCGACGCCCTCCATTTTGAGTTTGCCCGCTTTGACCCCGCCAAGGCCAGCCCGCTGCCCTACGAGAACAAGCTGGGTGTGCTGCACCAGCTGGCCACCTCCCAGCCCCGCCATGCCCGGCTCTACCGCTTCCGAGCCGACCCCCCCACGGCCACCATGCAGCGCATCAAGGGCCTCACCACCGGCTCCCTGCCCACCTTCATCGACGTGGGCAGCAACTTTGCCTCCTATGCCATCCAGGAGGACAACCTGCTGGCACAGCTGGTGCAGAATGGTGAGTTCCTGGCCTTTAGCTCAGGCAGGGAAGTTTCAGGCTGGATATAAAAGCGTTTTTTTATCACAGGCATAGGAATAGGTTGCCCAGGGAGATTGTGGAGTCACCATCCCTGGAGGTGCTTAAGAGTCTTTCCTATCTTGTTCTGGATGGTGTGGTTTAGGGTTTATAGTGGTGGGTGGATGATTGGATTGGATGGTCTTGAAAGTCTCTTTCAACCTTGATGATACTGTGACTGGGGCTGTTCAGCCTGGAGAAGAGAAGGTTGTATTGCAGCCTCATAGCAGCCTTCCAGTACCTGAAGGGGGCTACAGAGAAGCTGGAAATGAATTCTTTGTCAGGAACTGTAGTGATAGAATGCAGAACAGTGGGTACAAATTGACTGAGAAGTTTAAGTTAGATATTAAGAAGAAATTCTTTACTGTGAGGGTGGTGAGGCACTGGAACAGGATTCCCAGGAAGGTTGTGGATGGCCCATCCCTGGCAGTGTTCAAGGCCACGCTGAATAAAGCCTTGAACAGCCTGATCTAGTGGGAAGTGTCCCTGCCCATGGGAGGGGGCTTGGAATTGGATGATCTTTAAGGCTCCTTCCAACCTCTTAACATTCTATGATTCTGTGACCCTGTGTGGGCAGGCTAGCAGCCCACTGGGACAGGGCACATGCAAACCTCTGCTCGGTTTAACCTGTATTCCAAACCTTGATTAGTTTCTCCCTGGGAAGGGCATTCCTTACAACAGATCCCCCCTGTGAGCTGATTCTTTCTCCCTGCTTCATGAGAGTTACCTAAGGCAGGGTTGTCACGCAGGCAGGGCATCACCAGCCTGCTTTGGGAGTGAGAAGGAGCTGTGACTGTGACTTCATCTTCATCATCTTCAAAGATGACGAGAAAGCAGGTGAAAGTGGCTGCACTGGTGGTGTTTGTCCCAAGGTCACCCCCGGGAATGCCTGTAGGATTGCCAAGGTTGTGTTGTGTGAGGCACGTGACAGGGGAGGAGCCAGGTGTGCCAGGTGGTGCCAGGTGTGCTATGGGGGTGTCCCTCAGGTGGCCAGCCTGCCTGGACAGCTGCCTGCAACTGTGAGGCAGCAACCTCATCCCATTTTCATTGTGGTTTGGTGCTGCTGGGGGTGCTTAGTGCAGCTGTAAAGGGCTTGTTATGGTGGGATAATGGAGTAGAGGGGAGAGGACAGGCCACAGTGGTTTGTTACCCAGAGAGACCTCCTCCCAAGGCTCAGAGTGGGCTAAGGCAGTGTGATTTTGTGTGAGCAGGGTGGGCAAATGCAGTGAATCATCTGAGGCTAAATGATGATCAGAGTATATCCTGTGGCAGAGTAGCAGTCTCAGAGAAAAAGGTTCCTTGCTCCCAGACTCAAGAGGCTCTGTGGAAACACAGCTGGCTGATGGCAGGCAGGGCAAGGAGAGCAGGGGCAGAAGGAAGCATCAGTGCTTTTGCCTTCTCTTTTCCATGTCTGGAACACCATCACCATTGTGTTTAAAAGCCAGAGCTCAGGACTCACATCTTCTACTCCATCACCTGCTGCCTTGCATTTTGCAGTGGGGTCACAGGCCTCGGGGGAGGCTTTGCCTGCTTCAGGCTGCACCGCCTGCACCCACCTGTGTTGTGGTGGCCCAGGAGTCTTCCTGCTGGGGAGATGTGTCAGGTCAGCAATAAGTTCTGAGGTTATGCAGTGGCTTTGGTGTGGGGGGCACTCATGAGCTTACAGATAGTCATGGGCTGGTCCCTCCCTCTCTTCAAAGTAATTTACAGACAGATGGTCTTTTTTTTAGTGAAAATTTTAGTTTTGAGTGTGGGTTGGAGAGGAGCCATTGCTCCAGATGCTGACCTGGGTCTGCTCAGGCTCTTTGTATTGTTGTGGTAACAGCACAACCCAGGAGGACTCCATCTCTCACTGGTTCCTTTCTCTCTGGCTCAGGAAGGAGAGTGGTCTTCATGGGTGATGACACGTGGGAAGGACTCTTCCCAAAGAAGTTCTTCCGTTCCTATTTCTTCCCTTCTTTTAACGTGAAGGATCTTCACACTGTGGATGACGGGATCCTGCAGCATCTCTATCCAACTGGTAAGCTCTTTCACCCAGGACATGGATAAACCTTGTCCTGATGTGTAGTCCTACTGCAAATTCGAGGCAGGGCTGGAGGATGTTTCCTGTTAAAAAGTAGCACTGGGCAGTTACACACTGCTGCCCTAGGATTACAGTGCTCTAGCTGGATTTCCACAGATTAGCCAGTTCTTGGAGCCCACAGACCATTTCTGTAGATACCTTTCCTCTGTCTGGGACAGAATTCAGCTTTTTGGGGTGAGGTTAGACTTCTACATCTGTCTTACAAAATACACTGGCAGGATGGACACAGAGGAGCACCTTAACTTTGACACGTGGCTGCCTAGGCAGGCACACAGTGCTCTGGGGGAAGCACAAGTTTGGAGCCTGAGACACAGCACTGCTCTCAGCAAAGCATTGGTGCTTCCTAGTCATGGGAAGAAGATGAAGCATGAAATAGGTGATTTCCACCTCCCTGAGGTGCTGGGACCAAGGGACATGCTCTTTAATTTTTCTCTGTCTGAATATAAGCAAATCAGGGGTGCAGTGGCCTTTCACAGGTCTTGTGTGAGAGCTACAGGTCATCATTTAACTTCAGATATGTTGGTTTTCATGTGTCAAGGCTCTGAAGCAGAGGGGAGAGGCCAGGATAACTTTCTAACTAGGGACTGTGTTGGTGTGTCATGCCCATGTCCTGAGATGCAGAGGGGCACATTGATGAGTCCAACCTAAAATATCTCCAGGGAAGGATGGGAGTTCTGAGTTCTCCTTTTTCTGAGCATACCTTTGTTTTAGCTCAGTCTGTGGCAATTTGAAGTAAGTTCAAGATTATTTGGGTGATATTATACTGTTCCCCTCCTGAGGGATGGGGAGAAAAAACCAGGGATCCTGGGATGTTTGCAAGGCTTTGAGGTCCTTGTGCCGTTGTACCCAGGAACCTCTGGCCAAGGGTATGCCTGACTTAAAACCTGCAGCCAGTTCCTCAAGAGCTGGCAGTGACAGTGGCAGGAGGGGAAGAAACAGCAATATCCAGAGGCAACCAGGAAATCTTGGCAGGAAGATCCAGGCTCAGAATTCCAGGCTGGTGCATGATAAGTTTGCTTTTGTTCTGCAGTGGACAGCGGTGAATGGGATGTGCTGATTGCTCACTTCCTTGGTGTGGACCACTGTGGGCACAGACACGGACCCGACCACCCTGAGATGGCAAAGAAGCTCACCCAGATGAATGAGATGCTCAGGTGATCAGCGTGGCGCTGAGGGGTTGCTAGCTGGCCTCTTCCTTCAGCCAGGCTCGTGGGATCTTCCCAGGGAATTGACAGATGCAGAGGGCAACAGGGAATGCCTGCTGAGCCTGTTAACATGGAAAACAGCTTCGGCCAGCAGCAGCTGGAACCCCAGCTATGGGCAGTATTGCTTACCTAGATGAGTGTTGAGAGGTTTGGTTTCATACATAAGGCTGCCCTCAGGTCTTGCTTCTCTACCAAACCATGAGATGATAGTGCCTCTGGAGTGTAACTGAGCCTCTCTCTTCCCGTCTTTAACATGGAGATTGTCCCACTGAGGTCTGGCTAATGTATGAGAAGCAGGTGGAGGACCCTGGCTAGGGAATGAGTGCTGCTGCATTTATCATACAGAACCATGAGCTGCACCTTTGAGACAGAGGGCAGGATGGGATACAGAAATTTCAGTCATGCAGATGTGTCTCAGCCCAAAATGCTGCAGGTTTTGATTCTTACGGCTGCTTTTAAGTTTTGCTGCTAGAAAGAGTTGGGAACTTTGCCTGCTGTATCTGAGAGCTCAGCATATACTGTGTCATACCTACTGCATCCTTCAGGGACTAATCCCTGCTTTTTTCCTTTGAAGTGGGAGATGTCACACATAATATGATACATGACCCAAATAGAAGCAGCCTAAAATTTCATTTTTGTCAGGAGCCTTTCTTCTGAATTGCATTTTGTTATGATCCCTGACAGCACTGTTTGCTGGGGATCCAAGCAAGATCAGTCCACTCTGTCTTAGAGCTCTGAATTTTCAGTTTGGCATTAAAAGAATGATTTAAAACACCCTGGACCCTGGCTTGTTACAGTTCTGCATCAGCATTTAGGTTTTTTTGCTCATATCTCTTTTGCTCATATCATTTTGCTCATACCTCTTTGTGAGTTTTACCTCTGTGGTGAGACAGGCTTGCTGGAGAGATATCCTCTTCACCTAGGCTAGTGGGGCCCTTGCCCAGGGAGGAGTTGACCTTCCTTATCTCGATGGCAGGTCCTTGGTGGATCACCTGGGGAATGACACTCTTCTTCTGGTGGCTGGGGACCACGGCATGACAGAAACTGGAGACCATGGTGGTGACAGCGAGAAGGAAGTCAACGCAGCACTGTTTGTGTACAGCAGGACACCCCTGTTTGGCAGTGGCCCTCCAGAGGTGAGGAGCTGACTTTTAGCTATTCCTGCCCCAGTTGGTGTCTGAAAACTGCATCCTGGGATTACAGAGATTAACAGTTTGACTGGGATTTTTTAGACTGAGAGGGATGAGGAGTCTGTCATAGGATCGTGGGATAAGCTGAGTTGGAAGGGACACATCAGGATCATCAAGTCTAACTCCTGGCCATGCAGAGGACACCCCCAGGGGTCATGCCATCTTCCTAAGAGCATTGTGCAAAGACATCCTGAACTCTGTTGGGCTTGGTGCTGTGACCACTTCCCTAGGGAGCCCTTGTTGCAGTGCCCTCCATCCCCTGGGTGAAAACCCTTTTCTTATTATCCAGCCTAAGCCTCTCCTGACACAACTTCAGGCCATTCCCTCAGATTCTGTCACTAGTTACCACAGATAAGAGATCTGACCCTCTTCTTCTCCTTGTTACGATGTTGAAGACTGCCAGGAGGTCTCCCCCCAGTCTCCTCTTCTCCTGGTTGAACAAACCAAATTACTTCAGCCATTCCTCACATGGCTTCCCCTCCAGACTGTTCATCAGCTCCTGGCTGTCATTTGGATGCTTCCTAATAGCTTAACATCTTTCTTATATTCTGGTGTCTAGAACTGCCCCCAGCACTTGAGGTTGTCCCAGCACAGAGCAGAGCCAGACCATCCGCTCCCTTGCCTAGCTGTTGATTGCCTGATGCCCCACAGGACAGGGTTGGCCCTCCTGGCTGCCAGGGCACTGCTGACTGACATTCATCTTTCCATCGACCAGGACCTCCAGGTCTCTTTCCACGGTGCTGTTTTCCAGCCTTTTCACCTTGATTGAGAGGAGTGGGAGGTCTGTCACCTTGTCTCTAGAGGCCAGTGAATGGGCTGACAGCATACAGAGGACTGAAGTGGTGGAATGCATGTTCAGGTCACTACAGCTCAATGGGGTGCTTGTGTAGGGCCAGATGAGCTGTTGGACAGCCAGTGCCTTCTCCATCAACCTGCAGCTCCCAGCAGGCATGCTTCTCACCAGGGGACCCTTGGGGATAGTAGAGCTGTGCCTCTGCCTGGATTCACCTTTGAACAGGGATGTCTTCCCCACTGTCCTCTCAAATGAGTGAAAAGCTGCATTGCTGTGCTCTCTCTGAATTTCTGATTCCTCCCCTGTCTCCAGGAGCCTGAAACCATTCCCCAAGTGAACCTGGTGCCCACTGTGGCCCTGCTGCTGGGGGTGCCCATCCCCTACAGCAATATTGGGGAGGTGATGGCCGAGCTGTTCGCTGGGGACAGTGACGCTGTGTCTGCAGCCTTGCAACAGCTCTCAGTCTATCACATCAATGCCAAGCAGGTATGGCCTGTGGTAAGCCTCCCATTGAACTGGAGGGGAGAAGGAATGGGTTTTTAAGCACAAACCTCTTCTTTTCAGTGGAGGTGAGATGGTGACATGCTGTTACCTTCATGGGGAACTTACTTTGAAGCATTACATCCTTGCAGTATTTGCTCCAATAAAAGACAGCCCCATTTTCCCTAAAGAGAAATGAAAGCCACATGTTTAGTGCTGTGGTATGGAAAATACTGTCTGGGAAGGTGGAGGGTGGCTGGACCCAGATGGTCAGAAGTGGATTAAGTTATAGGGGATGATGATTCCTCAAGTCTGAAGATGACCAGAGGCGAGTGTTGTGATTGGAGATTTGAAAGTAAAAGTGGAGATTTTGATGCTGGAGAACCAGTGTTCTTCAAAAAAAACCTATTCTAGATTAGTGGAAGAAGGAAAATAGTAATGAAAGACCAAATTAAAAAAAAATAACCATATAACAGGTAATACTGAAGTAGGATACTGAAGGAGCAATTTACACGAAGCGCAACAAAATACAGAACTCCAGGAGTAGATGGACAAAATTTGATTGAGAGTCTCTACATCAGGTATGAAAGAAGCCTAGGCAGTGGGGCAGGCTAAGTGAGAGCCTCTATGGATATTGTGAGGGCCATCTGTTGTGGCTCTGGTCATGCTACAGAGCCAGCTTTGCCACAGGCATTGCAAGGCACGCATCTCAGCTAAGGGCCAGTCTGCCTTTGGGGGACTCTGGATTGCTGGGACTACAGGAATAATTCCTCCAGTGCCCAACCAGCTCCTTGGAGTGCCGTTGGACACCCCTGCAAGCCAGTGAGGAGCTGGAGACAATGATTAGTGATGGGAAGACAGAAATACTCAGCTCTGTAATTGTAGAACAGCAGAGTGCTCTGACATTTAAAGATCATACTGTATGTTAGCGTCCATTAATCACTGAGGATATCAATCATCATTTGTTAGGAATTAGCATTATCAAGTTGTGCCTGTTTAAATCTTTGCACTCATTGGTTGAGGAGGTTTCTGGCTCAATAATGGTGGTGTTGAAGAAGCTGTGGTATTCCAGGGAGGCCTGTGAGAGAGCCAGTGCATGTGTGTGCCATCCATGGGCAGGGCGAGACTGATTCTGACTGTGCTCTGAGGCAAATGGAAGGGGTGTGAAGATACAGGTGCAATTCAGGACTGGAGAGATCTAAGCAGATGGATGTGTGTGCAGGTTCTCTGCCCTGCTAATGCCCCTGTAACTCTTCTTTTATGACTTTGGGATCATAGCTGCCTCTGTTCATGTTGTCTTGAAGTAGAAAGCAAAAAGAATGAGTTTTTTGTTAAACTATGTTGCAGTGTATTAATGTGCTATTATTGAAGAAAGGAAAGCAGTTTGGTTTCATCCACTATAAGGTTTTTAATGTGATATTTTTCCTCAGATGAAACTGTAAAACTCAACATAGTTTGCAGATTAACAAGTCTTTAATAGCAATGACTTGGCCTTCTGGAGGACATTTGCCTTATTGCTGCCAAAGACTCCATAAAAGCCCTTATGGGGCTCTGCGCAGCATTAGCAGAGGTGTAGTTGCAGGAGTCATCATGGCTGTCACGAAGGATGCATCTCTTGAGAGGGATGTCAGTTTGGCAGAGAGATTGAGTTTCCTGATGGTGACATCCCTGGGTGGCAGGGTTTGGTAAACTGGGGTTGTTTCCATTATGAAGGGGCAACGTGAAGCAGTGAATCCCATTCCCAGTTTGCCCAGTGTTGCTGTCTGATACTGTGTCTTCTCTCCTGTAGGTGGATCGCTTCCTGCAGTCCTACTCGCTGGTGGCTCAGGACCTGCCAGCAGAGCAGCTCCAGCACCTGCAGGAGCTCTTCTCCAGTGCTGTGGAGGAGCACACGCAGCTCCTGACCCAGGTGCAGGGGACGACAGTGCCTCCGGAGCTCAAGCCGAGGCTTGGAAGCCTCATCGGTCGCTTCCAGCGCTACTTGCGGGAGGCACGGGCTGTGTGCACCCAGTCCTGGGCCCGCTTCCACCCCCTGCGTATGGTGGGGGGCTGCATCCTTATTGCTTCCTCTTGCTTGCTCTGCTACATGGCCTCAGAGCTGGCCACATCCTCGCGATCTCTCTGTCACAGCTGCCTCCTGTACCCGCTCTTCTTGGGCTCTCTGGGGGCTGGTCTGCTATGGCTGGTCCACGTTTTCACCCAGGAGGGGCTGGATCTGCTCCTGGTGTCGTCATGGGCAGCCGCTGCTTCTCAGCTGGGTTTTTTCTGGCACTGGTGGGGCCAGCATCTCAAGAGAGCCCGTTTGACAGGCAGTCAGCCACCCTTGGCCAGTGGTGGCCTCAGGCAGAGGCTGCAGGCATGGCTGGGACTGGCCTTCCCCATGGGCATTCTGGTGTTCCGCTGTGGAGCTATGTTCTCCGACAGCTTTGTTGTGGCCGAGGCACGGGTGGCCCCGTTCCTGCTGGCCTCGCTGGTGATGTTGCTAGTAGGGAAGCTCCACTGGGATGGTCACCTGACTGTGCCAGAAGGGCCCAAGCAGCAGCTCCTTGGCGTTTCTTCTTACCGGAGAGAGATCTGGTACCTGCTGTGCCTCGTGGCCATGCTCCTGGTCTGCGTGCGCCTCTCCAGTTTCTTCCACCAGTGCCGCGAAGAAATCCCTCAGTGCCGGCCCTCTGTTTTCCTCTCCCCACTTGCCAGCCTGAGAAACACACGGGCCAAGAACCTCTTCTACCTCCTGTGCGTGGCCTTGCTGGCTGGGCTGGTGTATGCAGTGCAGAGCTGGCTGAGGCACTATGGCAACCTGAACAGCTCGGACCCCCTCGTGCTCTTTGTGCGCTGGGGTTTCCCACTGGTGGTCCTTTGCATTGCCTGCTACTGGGCCGTTGCCTCCAGCGCTGATGACTCTCTTGGCAAGCTGCAGGAGCTGGTGCAGGTTGCAGTTGTTGTGTTTCCCAGGGCTGTCTATGGACTAGCATCCATGGGACTGCTGCTCCTGCTGTGCAATCCCATGACGGTGTTTGCAAAGGACACACGGGAGTCAGCAGGATCCATTGTCACTCCCTACCTGGGGGTCCCTGGCTCTGAAGTCGACTTCCTCCACGTCATCCCTCAGATCTACAAGAGGATGCAGGAGTCTCAGAAGAGCCGGCTGGAGCGGGGTAGCTGCAGGGCCACTGTTGCAGCGTACGGGCTGGGCAGCGTGTACTCAGCAGCCCTGGTCATAGCCCTCACCCTGCTGGGCTTCCTCTTGATGCTTCTGCACAGCGAGCGGCTGAGCTTTGCCTTCCTGCTCCTCTTCATGGAGGCCTTTGTGCTGCTGCACATCCACACGTGTGCCAGAGGCCTTGCTGGAGATGCTGGTGAGTCTGGGCTCAGTAGAGCAACCACTGGATGTCTTCCCTGGGCTAACCTGTGGTGACCTTGCCTTAATTCCACTGGGAGAAGCAGGATCTAGTTTACAGTCTTGGGAAGGGGTGGTGCACTGATCCTCAGGATACTCTTAGCTTTTTTAGAACTGCTTAAATCCTCTAGTAGAAGAAAGATGCATGCAGCAGGGATGTGAACATGGGAGTGGGAGGAGTGTCTTGGCTCAGGGAAAGGAGCTCTCTTCTTCCCAGGGTGTGAACAGTCACCTAACCCCACTGGTGCTGACAGAGTGCAGTAGCAAAGCTACTGGCACCAGCAGAGGGAATGCTGGCCCCTTGGTGTATCTGTGGGGGAAGCTAGACTGTTTCCTGTCTCTTAAAAGAGCCAGCATGGAAAGGGAACCTGGGGAAAAAAAGGTCACTGGGCTTTTTTTGACCATGGATCTGTCTTGTTCCTTGATGCTGATATCCCCAACCCCTGCCTTTCTTTTTGTTTTTTATTCTCCCAGAGCTGTTTTCAGTGCCGTGGTATGCAGTGATCTCCTGGCTCCTTGCTGCTTCACAGTTCTTCTATTCCACAGGCCACCAGCCTATCTTCCCAGCCATCCACTGGAATGCAGCCTTTGTTGGCTTCCACCTTGACCACAGCACGAACCTTCTGCCTGCCGTCCTGGTGGGAGCCAACACCTTTGCCTCCCATATCCTCTTTGCAGGTAAATAAATTTCTTTCTGGGCTATGGAGCCTGAGCAGACACAGCTCACTGCAGTGCCTTACCTGGGGCTCTGCAGATTGAGCACAAGGCAGTAGAGGCTCCAGCACCAGCTGAGCAACAGCATCCTCACTGTTCCCCTTGTGGGGCCACAGCAGCCTGGCCTGGGGCTGGGGTATGTGCTTCCTGCACATCCAGGGCAGGATGGCCGAGCCTGGACTGCTCCTCACCTCCTGGGCTCTGATAACTTCATGTGCCTTTGTCCTTGAGGTAGTTGGCTGCCCGCTGCTCCTGCTGTGGCCCTTTGTGTGTGAGGTGTCCACCTCACAGAGGAAGAAGCCCAAGAAGGAGTCCCGGGAGGAGGTGGAGGAGCACATGATGGAAATGAGGCTGCGTGAGTCTCCAGAGGAGTTCTCCACTGCTCTGCTGCGGCTGGGATTGAAGTACCTCTTTGTCCTTGGGGCACAGGTATGGGCAGAGGCAGGGTGGCTGTGTCTAGGAGGAAATTGGTGTGCTGTGATAACTGTGGGGCTCTCTGATGAGAGAAGGGGGTCAGCCAGGACACAGACAGGCCCTGGGGTAGAGTGTCTGGTTGCGGGTGGAAGAGCAGGTCCCTTCTCAGCCATGCCATTTGCTCTGTGCTTTGGGAAGGGCTCCAGGATGGAAGCTGCCATATGGATTAGGATGCTTTTCATACCCATATGCCCAGAGTGGTAATGTCTGCTCAGGATCTGCAGGGTTGTAATCCTACTCCCTGTCTTCCTTAGCATTCCTATCTCACAGCTGCTCTGGTTTTCATATGTGCTGTGATAATTTAGGAAGCTAAACACCAGAAATGTTAATCCTGTGAAAGAATTGAATAGTTTCCTGGGTTTTATCTCTTCAAATCATTCTCCTGTGTTGTCAGACCAGAGACGGTGCAAGGGAAGGGGCAAGCCCTGCAGCAGAGAGCAGCAGTGCCCCTCTCAATGAAGTAGTAGGTCAGGTTAGCCACAGTGTGAACCCTCCCCTGTGCTGCCCCAGCCTGGCCCCGCAAGCTCCTTCATGTACCCCAGGCTGCTTGTGTTTCCTGACTTGAGGACATCATGGAAGGGAGTCCTCTTTAGGATGCTCATTCCTGATTTGTGCCGTGCCAGCCTCTCAGGCATGTCCAGTTTAGTACCACCTTCAGATATGAACAAAGTGCCCAGGAGGACTCTCCAGAATCACCTGTAACTTATTTTTCATTATCTTCCCCACAGCTTCTGGCCTGTGTTTGTGCAGCTATGATCCTCAGGAGACACCTCATGGTTTGGAAGGTCTTTGCCCCAAAGTAAGTCACAGAAGTTGCTCTGATGCTGGATTAAGACTCATGTCCCTGACACCTTGACTAGAGTTCACGGACAGTAATTTTGGAAGAGACCCTGTGATTGATCTTCTGACTCATTGCCTAGTGCTGGTAGGAATATCCCTAACTAACTCCTGCTTGAAATTCAGAAGCTAGACTTGAGCTAGAGCCTAGAAGTTTCTCTTCATCTGAATTTCCAAGGATATACAGAGCCCACCTGGAAGCTGAGAATGTTGTAGTCAGAGAGTCAAAGGTAAGGGGATACCAGACCAGAAGTGATTAACCCAGAAATGCTGAACTAGCAAGCCTTTGAACTAGTCAGTGTGAAGGGTGGCCTCAGCCCCTGGGGGATTCACAATCCCACCTGAGTCAACAGGTCCTGAGTGGCCTCTAAATCAGACGAGTGCTTGGCTTACAAGTTTCAGGCAGCAACTGCTGGGGCATGAATGTGGGATGCTACCAGCCTCTCTCATTGTCAGGAAAATCAATCAGCTGGAGGGTAGCAGCCTGTCTCTGTAGTCATGCTGGCTGTTGTGTCCTTAACTGCATCTGTTGTGCCTGCAGGTTCCTCTTTGAGTCGCTGGGCTTTGTGGTGAGCAGCATCTGCCTCTTGCTGGGGATCTCCCTGGTGATGCGTGTGGACTGTGCCGTCAGCACCTGGTTCAGCCAGCTCCGGCTGAGGTAGCCCTGGAGGCGTGGGGAGCCCAGGCTGTGCTTGTCTCCTTCCCTCCCTGGGGCTGGCAGGGGTACACGAGCCGCCAGCAAACGAGTGCCTGCCCACAGCAGCCAGGGATTCTGCCCAGCTCCCTGCTGCTGTGCTGAACAAAAGGACTGGAGCCAACTGCTCCTGGCTCATGGGGATGGTGTTTCTCAGCAGGGGAGGTCAGAGCTCTCGCTCTGGGCTTTGCTGGCAGCAGGAGGACTCTGCTGCAGGAACCCAAGAAGCAAGGAGTCCTGAAGTGCTCCTCTGGAGAAACACCAACGGGGGTCTTGCTGGTACTTCCCTGACACCTGCCACGATGTGCAGCTGGTAGGCTTCAGTGGCCAGCAAGGTGTCACCTCGACTGTGCAAAGACTCACGGGATGGAGCCAGCTGAGGAGGGGAGAGGAGGTTGGAAGGGAAGGGAATGTCCCACAAACCCCACTTGTTTTCACGTGCTCAGTTTTCACGCTAGAATCACACTGCACATGGTTCCATGCAGATGGTTCCAGGAGCCTTGGTGGCAGCTACTTCTCTGTAAAGTCAGTCAATTGCTCTGTAGTGAGGCCTCTCTTGCCCTACACTCAGACCCACTTTCCTGGTTCCCTTCAGCCCTGTGAAGTGCAGTGGGGAGCACTCTGGGCTGCCTTCTACAGCAGGCTTAGCTTGGGCCAGTGGTAGCAGGGACAGCTGTGTGCATGACCAAGAAATTCTCCCCTTCTGTTCTCAACCTGTCAGAGTCCCTGTGGGCTGGGTAGTAGCAGCCAAGGCTCTTGATCTCTTCCTGCCTGTGTGCTCCTGGATGCTGGCTGTTTGCTGTGAACAGTTAAGATGCAGGAGGATGTAGTGACAGAATATGGGCTCACACCCATGCTGGGCCTGGCCAGCAGGAAATAGGAAGTAGCTGTAAATAGGAAATAGGAAGTAGCTGGAGTAGCTGTCCCAGCTGCAGGAGTAGCCTCTCTTGGAGGAGAGCTACAGAGCCTGATACTTGAAAGCCTGGAGCAGGCACCAGTTCTTTTGGGAAGTGGTTTAACTTTCTGATGTCTGTGTGTGTGTGCTGCGTGCTGTGGACCAGATGCAGTCAATCACATCCATCATCCCATGTTTGGGGCTTGTCTCCCTCTTGGCCTTGGCATTCTCTGTGAGACTTCATGTCACAAATAAGCTATGCCAAACATGTCCTTGACTGCTCACAGTCAGGAGGCATGATGTTTCTTTCTTTATGGGCACAGGTAGAGGGTGGTGACCATGGTGCCTGGCCACATCCCAACTCAATTCCTCCTGCAGTTTCCATTGGAACTGGGATTCCTTACTGCCCTGAACCACTGTGTGGCATTACTTGGTGCTATGAAACCTTTTGTCTCTCTCCTCTCTGGAAAGAGACAAGGACTGCTTGCCTGGGATTTCTGCAATGATATTTGCCCAATCCCATTAATTTTTAACTCATGCACCATGACTGCCCCTGTTTGAGTTCCTTGCTGCAGACTGTTAGCATAACTCCAGGCTTTTCTTCTCCTCTGCCCTGCAGAGTCCCAGGGAAAATCTCTCTCATGATTTCATTTCTTGCCATTTTTCCCAAGTGCCCAGTTGCTGTGGCTCTTGAGGGCAGGTGGAATTTTGTATTTTACCCCTGCGAAATGCCTGCTCAGTTGTTCAGATGCAATTCCAGGAAAGCTTAAACTGTTCTTGTATTAGGTTTCCATTGCCTGGCCTGCTCCTGATCTGCTGGCTGTGCTTTGCTACCTCAGCCTCTCGTGTCCTCTGCTCTGTGGTCCTGCTCAATTTCACCTGTCACAAGCAGGGGCTGGTTTGTAGCTGGCATGACACCCTGGCCTGCCTCACTGCCTGGATGCACAACACCAGTGCAAGGAAGGGGTAGTGGCAAACAGTGAGAGAAGCTGAAAGCTACAGGAATGTATCAGCCCACAATTAAAATGGGCTTAGGCACCCTTAAAAACAGGTTATTTGCTGAAATCTGACCGCCTGGTGGCCATCTGCTTCTGAAGGAACAAGGGGTGCATCGATATGGGGAGGAGGAAGGGGGTGGAGGTAGCAGTTACCCCGTAAATTTTCATTTAATGTGAGGTTAATCTGGATAACACACATTGCTAAACCTCAAGGCTGGAGCTCAAACTGGTCTTGTTGTAACCTCATAACCTGGTCAGGAGCTTTCTGCCTGCCTGTATTTGTGCTGGCAGAAGTCCTTGTGGCCACTGATTGTGTAGGATTGGCCCCTGATGTCCCCACAGCTGCCACCCAGGCCCCTTGGCTTCCATCTCTGGGACTTGTTTCTCTTTTCACCGGTCACTCCAGTGCAGCTGAGCCTTCCCATGCCCACTGTTCATGGCTGGAGCACTCACACAGGGCTTGGGAATCCTCTCCTCACCCCTCCATGCCACCCCTCTGCCATGTGTGGGCTTGTGGTCCCTGGAGGCCAGGGAGAGCAGAGGGAACAGCAGAGCTGTAGCCTCATCGAAGGACACATCTCACCAGAGACTAAACAAAACTGGCAGTGGAAGAGCTACAAGTACATCCTTGTCACTGCAGAGATGCCATGGAGTGCTGGCTGCTCGGACACGGCAGACTGGCTACTACACCAAAGATTTCAGATTCACGAAGATGAGTTTTTCAAGGGCTGGAGATGCTCTTGCTTCGTTTCATTGACTGTTTCAGTCTCAGTCTCTGTCAGCCTTCCTCAGCTGCCCTCAAGCTGATTGTTTGGCTGCCATTCTTCTGAGCATGCTGGGGATTACAGAGTTAATGCCAGTCTAGGGCCTGGCGACCTTGGAAGCAGATCATGCTGCTGATGCTAGAGCAGACAGGGCTGTGTTTGCTGATTTAAAGCCCCAGGAGGGGGTTGCCTCCTAGTCCAAACCAAGGCTCTTTGGGAAATCTGGAGTGCTGGGGAGGAGGTTTTGCCCCACATACCTCCAAAGAGGTTGTTGTAGGGCCCCACTTAGCTCTCCTAGATGAGTTATTTCAAGCAGTTTATTTCTGGTCCCTGTGTCCCTGGGCTGAGTGTGACAGGGGACAGGGTGCTCAGCTGAGCAGTTTTCATCCTGCACTCCACAATCTTTCTGCACTTTGGGCTTTGCAAGTGCTGTGCATGCGTTTCTTGGCAGGGGAGAACCATTGGGAAACTTCCCTGGCTCAGGCCCATGGTGTGTCCCATGGCCCTGGCATAGAACAAAAATTCAATTGTGTCTCTTTTTTGCTGCCTAGAAAATAGTGACCAAAAGCTGCGGCCACTGTGAAGAGTTGTGAGTGTTGGGAGCACCTGCAGCTCTGGTCCGTGGGGCTAACACGGATCCCAAGGGATGGCACTGTTTTGGGGAGCCCAGGGCTCGTTCCAGCTCTGTTCCCACAGCCATTCCTCTGTCCCATCTCTCTCTGGTTTTCCCTCAACTTTTCAGGCTGTTTTTTTATGCCAAGGCCCAGTCCCAGTCTCGGTGTGCATGTCCCCCCTTCCCCTCAGGAAGCAGCAGTGCCAGTGTGTGGGAGCAGGGCTGGGGAGCCCTGCTCTCTCCTCTGAACCCTGACTCAGTGCACCACGTGGCTTAGAGCAAGATTGTTGTTTTATTTTTTATTAACCTCTTTGTACCTCAGTCCCTCATTTGGGAGAAAAAAAAAAAAAGGGGATGGACCCAGTTGTGGAAAGCAACCTGGGAGCTCTGCATGCAGCATGGTGCTACACTTTCCTGGGTATCTACATATCTGGCTGTCAATGCTTTCATTCACATCCAGCAGCTACACCTGGAAGGTGGAAGCCATGCTCAAGTCTCTGCTGGGAAGCAGAGCCTTTTTCTTTACAAAAAACCCTCCAAAACAGGCGAGTTGGCTGTGCTTGTTCACCTGGCGCCCTGGGCACGGCACGACCGACCCCATGAGGCAGGCAGGAAGGGGTTCCTCCGGAGTTAAATTGCATAATTAATTAATCGGGAGTAGGGGGGAGGTGTGATTTGCTGTCCGAGGGTGGCACGGGGCTCCGGGCAGCTGTGAAAATGATGTCTGCAAATAAAACGGTGAGAGCCAAGGAGAGCTGTGTCACCTCATTGTTCCGTCCCTCTCCCCAACCCATCTGGGGTCTCCTTCAGAGGGACCTTCATCTATAATTTCCTTCTGAGGGGAAATAGAGGGTCAGGCACCGATCTCTTCTCTGCAGGAAAAAACATCAGGACCCGAGGGAACGGCCTGCCCCTGTGTCAGGGGAGGCGTAGGTTGAGCTGGGGTCCAAGACTCGAGTGGTCGGGCCCTGGAACAGGCTCCCCAGGGTAGGGGTCTCGGCTACAGGCTGACGGAATTCAGTAAATCTTTGGGCAGTGCCCATGTGTGGTTCGTGTGGGGTCCTGCACGGAGCCAGGGGTTGCATCCCTCACCTGACGGGACCCTTCCAGCTCGGGGGCACGGAAAATGGCCTCCGTTTGCGGCCACTCGCCCTGGCCGACAGGGCGGTGCCAAGCTAGAAATTGGCAAACTTTGCTGGATTTCTCCAAATCTAAAACTGCCAGCAACCAGGACCCAGCAAGTCCTTAGAGCCCCAAAGGCCACATTTTAATCTGATACCCAGACCCTGGGGAAATCACTTTTTCCCATGGAAAATGGCCTCTGTTTGTGGCCACTCGCACTGGCAGACCATGTGGTAATAAGCTAGAAGGTTGCCAACTTTCCCGGATTTCTCCAAAACTAAAGCTGCCAGGAACTAGAGCCCTGCAAGTCCTTAGAGGCCCAAGTGCCACCTTTAATCTGACCCCCAAGCCCAATGGAAATGAGTCGTTTTCCCGTGCCAGCCCGTACCTATCACGCAGAAGGGTTTCCTGGCGAAGCGGAAGCGCCCGCGCCAGCCGCGGTAGGCGCGGGCGTG
>NW_005054471.1:484545-489319 GCF_000277835.1 Geospiza fortis
CGGGTTGCAGCTCCGGTGCTGGAAACAAACGCTGAAGGCGGAGGGGCGAAAGGGTTCTCGCTGCCCGGTGCTGAACGGGGCCTGCAAAGGCGTTAATCCCAGAATCATCAGGGCTGGAACGGACCCCCGGAGATCACCCGGTCCAACCCCTCTGCCAAGGCAGGGCCACCTGGAGCAGGTGACGCAGGAACACATCCAGGTGGGGTTTGGATGTCTCCAGAGAGGGAAACTCTACCAACCTCTCTGCACAGCTGTTCCAGTGCTCTAACACCCTCAGCGTAAAGAAGTTCTTCGTCAGGCTGAGGTGGAAGTTCTTGTGTTTTAGTTTATGGACACTGCTCCTCCGGTTTCAGCTACAGTATCCCAGTGCTGGAAACAAGCCGAGGTGAAATGATCTCTGTTGCCCTACGCTGACCTGGGCCGGAAAAAGAGTTACTGTCCAGCCCCAGACTCCACCTTAATTGGGCAGAGCTTTGGGGTTTCTGTAAAACAACAGTGAGACAGCCTTTTCTGTGGGAAGTCAGGGAAGAGGCTCTCTGACACAGGTGTGGTGCAGAGAAAGCCCCACATGAGGCAGCTTTACTTTCAGTTTTCTCAGTTCCTCAATGCAAGAGAGACACAGAACTCTTGGAGAGGGTCCAGCAGAGGGAAATGAGGATAACTAGGGGACTGGAACATCTTTCCTACAAGGAAAGCCGGAGCAATCTGGGCATGTTCAGTCTGGAGCAGAGGTGACTGAGAGGGGATCTCATTAATGCCTGTCAGTGTCTGCAGGGAGGGGTCAGAGCATGGACCAGGCTCTCCTCCGTGGTGCCAAGCAGTAGGCATGAGGAATGGGCAGAAACTGATGCACAGGAAGTTCCACCTGGACATAAGGAATAACTTTACCCTGGTGACTGCACATAGGAACAAATTTCCGCGAGAGGTTGTGGTGTCTCCCTCACTGGAGATACTCAAAAACCATCTGGATGCAGTCCTGTGCTCTAAGATGGGGCTGCTTGAGCAGGGAGATCGGACCAATGAGCCACTCTGGTCCCTTCCAGTCCTACCCATTCTGTGATTCCATGATAAGGAGAGAGACACAGTGTGTGAAGGAGGGCATGTGTACTGGAACAGAGTAGGCTGTTGATGCTCCTCTGGGAGAGCTGAAAGTCCTGGAGGACTGCAGCATTTTGGTAGCTGGGGAATGGATGTCTAAAGCAGTGTTGGCACCTGGAGTGCTGACACATGCTGTCTGTCTGGCACTGCAGTTCCCAGGTGGCTAAATCACACCACAATCACTAAAATCTTGCCAAGCCACTTCTCTTGTCACCAAGCCAGGTGTTGAGCATGGACAGCTGTTTATTCTTAGCCAGCTAAATTTCTTGTTGGGTTGGCTGTGCCCACAGGGCTGCCAGCTGCCCTCCCTGCCCTGCCTCTGGAACTCACTGTCCTCTACAACTCCTTGCTTTTCACTGTGGGAGCATCTGACTCTGCCATCAAAGGAGAAGCAGAAGGAATACGCCAGGGTCTTCTCAGAGGTAAGGATGTGGTTGTTTGTTTGGGGAGTTCTTGGGGTGAGGAAAGCATTCTCTGTGCTCTGGAGATACTTGGTGACTGGCTGGAGGTGCAGGAACTGTGAGCAGACACTCTTGGCTCTGCCAGGGAAGGCCAGAGATGGGGGAAACTGTGAGCAGACATGCCTGGCTCCACCTGGAAACTGTGGGCAGGCACCCCTGGCTGTGCTTGGAGAGGCTGGAGATGGGGGAAACTGTGAGCAGACATCCAGGCTCTGCCTGTAAGGGATGGAGGTAGAGTGGCATGTGGCCAGGGACAATGTGCAGCTGCCTGCCTGCTGCTGCCTTGCAGGGATGGGCTGGAGGTTTCAAGGGAAACGAGTTTTTAATGTATAAGGTGCTAAGTCTCTAGCAAAGTTTTAGCGACAGTAGAAAATTAGTGTTTTCTTTAGTTATGGTGTGCTGGCTTCAAAGAAAGCTCACTGAAACAGGCTGCAGTTCAGAGGTGGATCTGCAGTGTTGGCACATACTTACCTGAGGGCAAATGACTTCAAGAGGGCTCAGCAGAGCTGGAGTCTAGCTCTGAGTTGTGCTGTGTGTTGTCTCCTGAATGTGCTGCTGTCATCTCCTCTCTCTTAGAGCTTGTTTTCCATTCTGCTGAGGCCAGGCCAGCCCTGCAACCCCATTCCTTCCATCGCTACGAGGAGCCTGTGCTTGCTTGAGGCTCTCTCTCCCTCTTGCACCCAGGGTGTCTGTTACAGGGCACCAACACATTGTCTCACAGCTCTAGGTCTTTTTGCTTTTTTTTTTTTCAGTTCTGGAGGCTTGTGGGGCCTGTGGACAGGATCTTGGCACGGAGGAGCTGTGGGAAAAGGTGCTGCAGGAGGTAACCGTGGAGGAGCTGCAGGCACCTCTGCACCGCCTGGGGGCCCTGCAAGCAGCCTGGTGGCTGGCAGCCAGCCAGCTGGGAAGTGTTGCTGGCCTCTTCCAGCTCCTGAGCACTGCTGAGGTAACTGAGCACAGGCAGATGCCGGCAGAGCTGGCATAAATACCGTGTTTGTCTAAAACACTCTGCAAAATGTTGTTGTGGCACTTGGACAGCTGAACCCATCAGTGCTGCCCAGTCAGCATGACTAATCCACCCCGTGGCATCCCAACATAGCCTAATGGCCCTGAGAGTGTTAATGGATCCCAGAATATTCTGCCTGTGTGGGCCCTGAGCCTCTGTGTGTCAGACAGGAGACTTGGGCAGGCTGGAAGAGGGCTGCAGATGGACTTGCAGACTCTGTAAGGAATAGCAATGGCATGCAGAACCTTCCCTGCTGATGGGTCCTGTCTTTCTGAATGAGCTCCGACAGCTGCCTGTTGCATGCCAGGAGGCCCTGGAGGTGCACCCCACGCTGAGGTGGGGAGATGCTGCCCCAGCCCAGGCAGGTATCACTGCAGTAAGGGGGTTGTAGCTGAAGGGAACAGATGGTAGGACATTTGTCCCACCGCAGGGAGCAGTGTTGAGTGGTTTGGTGGGACCTGTTGCTCTGTGCACTTGGACCAGTGTTTCCTGCTTCCCTTCAGCATTCCCTGCTCTCTCTCTTCTGTGCCTTCACAGGACCTGGGAAGAGCTCACTGCAATGCGGGGCAGAACAAGCTCCTCTCCCTGATCAAGGCGTGGCGGGTCCCTCCTGAGGGGGCCTCCCTGCCCCTTGTACAAAGCGCCAAGGACTTGAAAGAAATCCTCTGCACTGCAGCAGCCTTCCTGCAAGGTTTGTGGGGGGCAGGAACTCAGGCCAGCACAGTCTCCTGCTGCTCTGTCCCAGGAACACTTTCCCTGCCCTTATCCTGGTTTCTCTTCCCAGGCAAACTGGCCCTTGGGGTTTTTCAGGCTGTTCATTTGGAAGTGGGTCTGGGCTGAGCCTCTGAGTCTCAGCCTTCACATTCCATATTCAAAAAGCTTCCCTCCTTTTCCCCAGCTCATCCTTTCTCTGCACTATCACAGCGTTCCTCTGCCTGTCTGTGGCTGTAGGGGAAGTGTCTGGGCCCTGCAGTGACCTTAAAGCAGAATGCTGGCAGGGAATTTATGAAGATTTTCCTTTCTTCTGGAACTTACCTTGTTGCAAGCACCTTGTTCCTGTCAGACCATGGTGCTGCAAGAGCCACACAAAGCTGTTGTGAGGCTTTGTAGCCTGGTGTCACAGCAAGCAATGGATCTCCTCTAGCTGCTGTGTTCTGTCCTGCCTGTTTTCTCTCCTTTACTGTTTTGACAGCCCCAGCAGCTCTGGGGACAGCCAGCACTGCCTCACTGTGCTTGGGCTCCTACAGGGCCTCCCTGCCCTGTAGGAGATGTGAGTGTGGTGCTGCTATGTGAGAGCAGCCTCAGAGGGAAGCCTGAAAAGAAGACTGAAGAAAAGGCAAAGAAGGAGTTGTAATAAATATTAATTATATGATATCCTAAAGCATCCTGCTGGGAAATGACCCAGATGTGCTGAAAAAATTCTGAAGTTCTGTGTGTGTTTCCCTATCTGCACTGCTGTCATTGTGCATGAATGTGGAGGTGAACCTGCCCAGCACATACCGCTGTCCTTGTTCTGGGCCAAAGGAAGCATCCTGGCCTTGGCACCTGCTGTTATTTCTGCTGGACATTTCCATTGATGTCTTGTTCTCTTGCAAAACCACTCAAGCAAAGATGGCAGCCTGGCAATATCGGGCTGTGCATCGCTGGGTTTGGAGGGGATCAGGCAAGTCCCTATGGCTCAGGGCAGAAAAGGGCACCACACTTGTTTGGGGCCAGGTGGGACACAAAAGTGAGCCACAGAGCCAATGTGTTGGGTCTGTCCTAGGGCTGCAGGAGCTGGAGGCTGGGAACTTCCCCACCGCCCTTTCCCTCCTTCAGGAAGCTGCAGGAGGATTCTGTTCCAAGAATATCCTGGCCCAGATCCACACGTGCCTTGGCTGCTGTGCTCAGCGAATGGTAATGACAGCAAAGAGGGGAAAGGCAGCTGTGGGGAGGGGAGGCTCAGGCTGATGTCCACGATGCCTCTGGTCCAAGGCCTCTCACGGAGGGAAAGCCTTGAGCAGAATTTGCCCTTGTGGCCCCAGCCTCCTTGGACAGGCTAAAAAATCTATGCCAAGATTTTGGCTGATTGCAAAGTGTTGCTGCAGACAGAGAAGCTCGAAAACCAACCTGAGGAGGGCTGCCTTTGGCTAAATGGCTGCCCTGCTTAGTGGGGATCTCTTGGGGAAGCAGAGCAGGGATCTAGATCCTACCAACTGTAAAGACTTCA
>NW_005054471.1:489329-491580 GCF_000277835.1 Geospiza fortis
GATGTGCTTTTAACATGCATGTCTTCCCATCCACCTAGGGCAAGCCTCAGACAGCCCTTCAGCACCTGAAACGGGCCCTCCAGGTAGATTTCCAGTGCCTTCCTGCCCTGTCCCACGTGGCAGCAGTGTACCATGACCTGGGAGAGACCAATGCAGAGCTGCAGGCCCTGACCCTGCTCTACGAGGTTTGTCTGGTTCCTGTCATTCTGGGATGAGTTCTGCCCAGCAGAGCCTGCATGGAGCTTCCAAAGCAGGCTTCTTCCTTCTCCTGGACTCCTTCCAGGCTCTTTGACCCTGGAAGGAGTCCCTAAAATAGCATGGTGCTGCCTTCAGCAAATGGGCAGGAAGGAGTCCAGCGAGATCTGAAATTCCTGCTCAGCACCACATTGGATGTGGCAAGACTTTGGGTCCTAGTTCATGTTCGTGGTGGCTTGGGAGGTTATAGTCACAGGTCAGAAAGTTTCAATCTCTTAGTGAAGTGTATAATAGTAAAGAGACTTTTAAGGGCAGATTTTGGCTGCAATGGGTCAGAGTGCATTAGCTGTGTGAACCTGCCTGGGAGAGGTCACAGCAGTAGACCTTGAATTATCTCCTCAGCTGTTTGGAAACTGTCAGATACATACAGAGAGGAGAGGTAGCTCTCTCCTTACAAATGGTCTAACTAGGTTTGTGGCTGCAATGGGAGATGGTGTTCCAGGCAGCTCAAAGTACCTTGAACTAAAAACCTGAGGTGGTCTGGGTGATCTTGCAAATCTCCTGGTGCCATGTGGAGATCAGAAGACTGCCTGCCCCTGTGTGATCCTCTTGGCTCTTGCTGGAAGCCATTGTGAGAACAATGTAGTTGTGCTTGTGAAGTGCAGCACTGCTGCTTGCCTGGGTGCATCTCCAGATGTCAGAAGTGACAAAAGATTGCAGCTGCCTGAGACTTGACCACTCTAATGTTGATAATATTTTCTGTTCCTGTTTCACAGGCTCTGGGAAAAAGCCCTCCAGCAGCTGCTTCCTCTAGTCCCTGTTTCCTAGTACGAGCAGAGCTGCTTGTCCACACACCAGTACTCATTTCCCTCCTTCGCCGTCACCACCCCTCTGAAGTGAAGTACCTTCTGGCACAGCGGTGTCTCCAGGATGGGAGGTAACACTGCCTCTGCTCTGCATGCAACATGCTGCTTGTTTGGGCTCTGCAGTTTTCCTTGTGCTCCTGGAAATGGTCCAGTTCAGTGCTGCTGTCGTAGGCCTGCTCAAAGCATGGAGATTGTGAACAGGGCAGTGTGGTGCAGGGGGAGGGACTGCGGGCTGGCAATCCAGGTTTCACCTGGCTGATGGCACTTCTCCTTCCACCACATGTCCTGTTCCTGTTGCAGGGTGGCTGATGCAGTGGAACATTACCTGGATTTTCTGTCTCTCCTTCAGGAGGGGCTGCAGCAGCAGGTGGGTGTCCTGGTAAAGAGCTCCCTTGGTGACTTGGAGGATGAGGATGGGAGACATCCAAACCCAGTCCCAAGGACTGGGCCCAGGCATCAGCCCTGGACTCCAGGCTTCAGAGGCTAGTTTGGGATGTGAAGGAAATGAGGTAGGGGCTGATGTAAAGGAAATGAAGTGGGGGCTGGCACCCCTGACCTGTGGCATGTCTGCCTTTGGATTCACACCAGAGAGCACTCACCATTGCTGTTTGGAGAGACAGCTTCCCCTTCCCTCTGGGGAGCAGCTGTCAGCCTGATTTTGGATGTCCTTCACTTCCAGAGTAGGGACTTGACTCTGCCGACCTGTGAGTGCCTCTCATCTTCTGCCTGCTCCACCAGGCTCCAGGGACTGTGGGAGAGGGCTTGAGCTTTGCCGGGCAGCAGCTCCACATTCCCAGTATGAACAGAGTCATGCTGCTTGGCAAAGAACTCTGCAGTGCTGCAGCACTGATGTCACTTTTGCTCCCCAGGTGCCCCTGGATGGCAGCTCAGCTCTGCCCAGGATCCCAGAGGTGTTCCTGGAAGCAGCGTCTGCCTTGGAGCAGGCTGGGAGGCACCAGGATGCCATAACTGTGTGTGAGGAGGTCATCAGCCGGACAACTGACCTCATTCCACGGGTGTTACGAGTGGAGGAGAGGCTGGAGTCCTCGTTGCCAGGGGCAGAACTGGCAGGTGGACTCCTGTCCCAGAAGAAGGAGAGCCTGTGCTGCCTTGCCTGGAGAGCAGCTGGATACCTCCACCAGGGCTGGGCATGGGCCAAGCTGGGCGAGAGCAAGGAGGCTGTGACACAG
>NW_005054471.1:491619-492598 GCF_000277835.1 Geospiza fortis
GTGATAAAGCCTTGCTGGGAGAAGGGGCCTCCCCAGCAGGCAGCCATGGGTGGTGGGGCCAGGGCAGGACACAGCATGGCACTGGGGCTGCCCTGACAACCTGGCACTCCTGAGAGCCCAGGAGTGGCTCCAAAGCTCCTCTGGCCTCCCACCCACAGGTGCATCAGTGATGTCCTGCGTGTCCAGCTTCATGGGTCTGGCATCAAACAGACAGGTAGGACACCACACACACAAGTGGGACCTGTGTGGGGCCCTGACTGGGTTAGGATCTGTGTGCTTGGCAGCAGCAGGTACAAGGGCAAGGTGGTGGGCACAGCACCACTCTGGCAAGAGGCAGTTGTCCCAGGGTGCAAAGCTCTGGGCCGTGCTGAAGCCTCTGAAGAAACTGGCTGGTTTTTTTTGGAGCAGTTTGGCCTTGGCTCTGCCTCCTTCACTGCCTAGGTAGCAGTTAAAGGGGCTGTGAACTGGAAAGTTCTCCAATCCAGTTTTTTGGGAAAAGATACATGCCTGTGGTGCAGAGGGACAGCCAAAGGCCAGGCTGCTTCTGAGGTCACTGTTCATCACAGCCATGTAACATTCTGGGCTCTTGACATTCTTCACTCTCCCCCTCTGCTGCCTCCCGACCTCTTCCAGCCTGGCAGAGAGGCTGAGCTTTGCCATCTGTCTCCAGAGCTGAAGGATGAGCAGGCCAAGGAAATGCTTGGCCTGTCCTGACTGCTAACCTGGCTCAGCCTGCTGGGAACAGGGGAGTTCTAGAACGTCTGGAGGATGCTGTCTTGAGGTGTGTGTGTCTTCCTGTGCCAGAGAATCTCCAGCCAGAAGTGGAGGTGCTCCAGAAGATCAGGTTGCTCTCTCTCATCGGGCGTGGTACGCAGTTCCTGGAGCTGGGGAGGAACAAAGAAGCCCTGTTGGATTTCCAGCACAGTTTGCAGATCTCACCAGGTAACAGGCTCATTTTGGTGAGGAACAGAAGGGATTT
>NW_005054471.1:492629-495329 GCF_000277835.1 Geospiza fortis
AGCAGGAAGTTTTTACACTTTATACCAGATTTATTCAGGTGTCAAGGACAACAGTAGGGCCACTAGCAATGTTACATACTAGAGATACTTCTGTGAGGCCTGGTCAGCTCACTGGCATGGAGAAACAGACCAAAACTATTGTCAGAGGAGTATATCAGAATCCTGACAACAGCCTGTGCCCTCAGATAGCTTGGAAATTTCCTGCCTCGACCCCAGCTTGGCAGCAGCAGGTACAGGGGCAAGGTGGTGGGCATGGCATCACTCTAGCAAGAGGCAGTTGTCCTGGGGTACAGCCAGCTTTCTCCCAGACAGGTCTGCTTTCCCAGAACAGAGGAGTGGAGCTGTGCTTCGCCTGAGGAAGCAGCATGTCCGTGCCTGGCAGTACAGAGGCCTGCAAAAGGAACATTCCTGTCTTGAGCTCAGCCAAGGCAGGGCTGGTGCTGCTGACAGGGCTGCTTCCTCCTGCTGAGTGCTCTGACATGCTTAAGAGGTGTGAGCTCCACCAGGATCTGTCAGACCTGCTGGTCCCAGTCCTGCCCTGGCTGCTCTCTCTGGGGGTGTGGACGTGCCGGCAAGGAGAACCCCAGTCTGTGTCCAAGGAGGTGTGGCAGGCTGTGCCCCAGGGCTGATGCCATCTGCCAGCCCTGGGGTTAATTAGAGCCTGTGACACAGCCAGGACAGCCTCCTCCCCGTTACACCACCTCCCCTTACACTCATTGACCTCGTCTGGCTTCTGAGCTGCTTTTGTAATGCCCTGCAACCCACAGCAGTGCTGGGGACATGCTCCTCCTCTGCTAAGGGCTGATCCTTCTTTCTGTCTTGCAGGTGACCCAGCTGCTGCCTCCTACCTGGTGCAGGCCTTGTGGGAGCTGAACCAGAAGCAGGAAGCGGCTGCTCAGTGGCAGAAGTTCTCCCAGAGCTGCCCTGCAGAGGATGGGCAGCAGCAAGGGCAGGGAAGGTGTGTAGAGGGGTGGGTGAGGTCTCAGCAGTGCAAACTGTCAGGCCATGAGGCAGTTTAGGTGTCCAAGGAGCTTCCCCTGGTGACTGCTGTGAGGGGCCACAGGCTGTGGCTCTGCTGGGACTCCCTGGGGCACAGAAGAGCTGACATGGAGAAAATGGGGAGGGCAGAGCTGCAGGTAGAGCAAGGGGACCTGCAGAACAAATGTCTTAGGGCATGGCAAAGGAATGCTGCAGCCCTCACTACTGCCACGTTCCCCTCTCTTTCAGGCCCCTCCCTTTGTACCTGGTTTCATGTCAGGAGCAGGCAATGTTCCCTCACCGTGAAGCTCTTGCCAGGAGCATACAGGATTACCTTGGGACAGCAGCCCAGGACATGCCAAGCTGACCTGGTCATGCCACCCACACCTATCTGCTGAGGTCTCCCTGCACCTGGCTGGCACAAGGCCTTTAAGAACTCCTTCAAGACTCAGAATTACTCTGTGATGAAGCTAGATTCCCAAAGGACTGAAACAGAATAGATCTCCTTTTCTAATAAACATCTCAGCTCTGTTTAGCTTTGGGTTTTTCCATGCTCTTTTTCCAGAGATATGTTGCAGTCATGGCCTTGACACTGCCTCCAGCTACTGTGAGGCCATGGGCTGTGTGCCCTGGATGTGTGAGAGATCAAGGGCAGAGATACCTTCATCCTCTGTGCCCTGTGCACGGTGGGGCTGGCTCTGCACTCAGCTCCAGGGAGCTGATGGTCTGTCCTGTCTGTGCTTTGTGTACCAGCTTTTTGCTTGGATGCTGTGGTTTGAGCCCAGAGAGGTGGTTCTGTCTGAGGTGTGCAGCTCAGAGGTCTGAATTTCACAGTGCTGCACTAGTCCAGACCCACACCTGTGCGTCCCCTGTGGCCCTGAGGGTCTGTGCCAATGCCACAGCTCCAGGCCCCTCACCCTCGGGGGGAAAGGAGCACATGTCCCTGCCCTGTGTCTAGTGGAGCTTTTTTGGATGAGGAAGGTCCCCTGATCCTGTTACCCAAGCCTTTGGCAAGCCTTGCCTCCCACAAGAGGGAAGGGGTGCTCGGGATCTGCAAGGCCAAGGAGTGAGGGGAAAAAGGGCATGACAGAACTCTGCAAGCTGCTGCAGCCTCCTGTGAATGCTGGAGGGACAGAGAGGGACTTTGGGTGGGCCCAAACCTGCAATTCCTTCAGAAAAAACACCTTGGCATATCCTGGGCTGCATCCAGAGCCCCATGGGCAGCAGGGCAGGGAGGGGATTCTGCCCCTCTGCTCTGCTCTGCTGAGACCCACCTGGAGCACTGCATCCAGCCCTGGGCTCCCAGCACAGGAGGGACAGGGACCTGCTGGAGTCAGCCCAGAGGAGGCACCAAGGTGATCAGAGGGATGGAGCACCTGTGCTGTGAGGAGAATTGGGATTGTTCAGCCTGGAAAAGGCCCCAGGCTTCCCATGCCTTCAAGGGGCCCCAGCAGCAGTGGAGAGGGACTTTTGACAATAACATAAAGTGACTGGAAGAGGGATGATGTTTCAAACTAACAGAGGACACGGTTAGATGCGGTATTAGGAAGAAAAATTTCCCTGTGAGGGTGGTGAGGCCCTGCACAGATTGCCCAGAGCAGCTGTGGCTGCCCCTGGCTCGCTCTGAGCATTCGAGAGTGGGCTGGGTGGGGCTCTGGGCAGCGTGGCCTGGCGGTCGGGGCCGGTGCCGGGTCAGGGCGGGCCCGGCCCCCCGGCGCAGCC
>NW_005054471.1:496154-527445 GCF_000277835.1 Geospiza fortis
GAGGCAGACATGTTGCGCCGGGCAGGGCCGAGGCGGTCGGCCGTGTTTCCGTCTCGGGTGTCTTGCCTCACTCTTGTTGGCTGTGCTCAGTTACAGGCTGAGGATCGTCTTCCGTGCTCCCCAGCAGTGAGTAACAGTCTCCGCACGCAGCCCACGTGCATTTTGAGTGCAGTAAAATAGAACCCAAAAATAAATTTTGCCGATCTCGAAATACTCAAAATGACTTTTTGACTTCGCTAGAGGCACTTTTGGTCCCATATAGTGTATTTTGGTGTTCTTTGAGTAGGTTTTCCCTTTTTTTAACAACTCCTGGAATCCAAAACTACTTGGCCCTGTGGGGTCAGTTCAAGTGAGATGTGCCAGGCGCTCCATGTCTGCAGTGGAAGTGACATTCCCAGACCCCTGTTATGCACCTGGGTGAGGTTAACAGTGTTTTTAAAAAGGGATTTCTACTTTAGCAAAGTTTTTCTCACCCACTCAGGGACCAGAAAAAGTTAGTTTGCAGCTGGAACACGATTACTTTTTAGATGCCATTTTTTGTCACAGCTGCTGGCAGCCATCTTGCTGAACCAAGCCTCAGCATGGCAAGTAGCATTCCCAAAGCTAAGGGAGAGTGATTTCTGAAGGGATCCCTGTTTTTGTCTCCCAGCCTGTCTGAAACAGTGTTGAAAACTTGCGGCTCCTCCACAATGTGTCTAAACTCTGCCCTTGGTTGTCTTACTTCAGTGTCTGTAGTCACCACATACCTCAGATACTTCACTTGGGGATAAAAATGCTTTATGACTTTTTTTCTTTACTCCCTACCTAGGAAAAGCAGTTCGGTCTGTAAATCAGATGTTCAGATTGGTAAGAAATTGCTTTCGGGTTTTATCTGGGAAGTGGTTTCACAATGATGGTGGTAAAAAGTCACAGCAGTGTGCAGAAGACATAGCTGATTTCACTTTCGTTACTGCAGCTGGAATCATTCTGGGAAGTGCCTTTTCCCTTATTTTTAGCATGGTCTTGAAGGAAAGGAAGCAGCTTGTTTCCTTACTTTTGGCAGGGCTTTGGAGGTTCATTATCATTTTCAGAAGGATCACTAATTGGTAACGACTTTCTGCTCTTGTTCTTCTTACCCTGCCCTGTGATGCCTCTGGGTTTTATCAGTTGTTGAACAAGGGGAGCTCTGACATGGAGAGAAACCACCGACTGGTGTAATTAAGTCCATGAAGCTGTGTCAGGGGAGGCTGAGGTTTGATACCAGGAAAAGGTTTATCCTGGAGGTGGTCAGTCACTGGAACAGGCTCCCCAGGGAAGTGGTCACGGCACCAAGCCTGGCAGAGGTCAGGAAGCATTTGGACAATGATCTCAGGTACATGGTGTGATTGTTGGGGCTGTCCTATGCAGGGTCAGGAGCTGGGCTTGACAGTCCTGGTGGGTCCCTTCCAGCTCAGGTTATTCTGTGGGTCTGTAGGAAGTCCCCCTGGTCCTGCCATGTGTGAAATGATGCTGTTGAACTGCATTACTGAGAGAGAAAAGGAGGCCGAGGGAGCCTGTTCATGGTTGGCCTTTAGGGCTAATACATCTTTGCTTCAGTTTTATAGACTGAAGCAAAGACTTTATAGACTTTATGTGCAAGCTTGGCCATTTGCTATGCTGGTGATTGTGTCCTTACTTCTGGCTTCTGTCTAGGGGCAGCTTAATACAGAATTGAATTACCTTTTAATTCCAAAACAGCTCTAAAGCTACGTTTTGTGTTCAGTTTGTGGCTTTGTTAAGTCATGGAAAGAAAGGGGTAAGAGGGAAAGCGTGTGAGGGAGCTGACAAACTGGGCAGGTCAGGGAAGTGATTTGGAGGGTTTCCACCAGGCTGTCTCTGACCAGAAGCTCATCAAGGAGCTTTAAAAATTACCTGGGTTAGCTTTCTGTCCCTGTTGTTTCCCAAAGTTTCCTGGCAGGAGAGAGTCCCAACCCACGCCTTAGGCTTTCCTGCTTGGTATTTGCTGTTTGTGCTCTCCTTCCTACAGTTGTTGGGGTTTGTCTGAGCGTCGTTGAGGTGCACAGATCTCTTTTGCCCTGTTATTTCAGCTGCAGCATGAGGAACCCCTGGAGAGATGCAGTGAGGGCAAATGGTGGTGATAACATATTTTAGATTGCTGCTGAAAGATGGGTAGTGCTTATCTGTCTAAACCGTACCCTTGTCTGCAGGAGAAATGACATCACTTCCATGCCTAGCTGACATGTAATTTTGTAGCACCTTTGTTTTTTCCTCTGCAGACCTGTCGGGTCAGAGCGCTGAAGCTGACCTTGCACATTTAGCTCCCTGGATGCTCTTTCTTGTACACTTTTATTCCATTTTTAATGCCTCCAATCCTTTTTGATCACTCTGAGTGCATCTGATATTGATCCAGCCCTCAGTTCTTAGGGAACTGTAGGTTCAGTTCTTCCATACTAAAACTTTTTTCTCTTATTTAGCAGAACCAAGCGGATTCTTGCTGTGTTCTTCTGCACTGCTGCATGTCAGGTGCTATCCAAACTTTCTCTCCAGCCTTTTGCAGCTTTTGTTTTGTGTAGAGTGTTGCTTGAAAAGTCTCCAGTTGTTACCCAGTTTCTCTACTGTTTGTTTTTGATCTGGTGTTCCAGGCTGTTTTTTTGGCTGTAATAGCAGTCCCTGCATCCCAAGGGACAGACACTTAGTTTCAGCAACATTTCACATAGCCAAAGTCTGGCAGTGGTTTATCAAAAGGCCTTGGGATTCACATCTTGTATGCAGAGGGAGGAGTTACAGTCACACTCTGGATAACCCAAATGATGAGTGTTGTGTCTCCCTGGTGTTCCTTAACTGAAATCTTGAAATCTGTTTGCTGGATTAATTACCAGTGGCCATGAGCTAAAGAGGAGGCGAAGTCCTTACAAGTAGGTTGTTGGTTTTTGTGCACTGTTTAACCATAATCTGCCCTGATAATGTATTTGTTCAGTTTGCTTACTGCTCCCTCAGTTTTCCTGGAAACTGCAGGCTTTTTAGGACTCACATTTTTAGATTCATTGTGGAATTCATGAGCCCTTTCTAGGATGTATCCAGCAGCTTTTATTGTGTCCTTTTTACCTCTTGCAGTCTTTAATAAAGAGAGGAAAAAGGTAAATTTCAATAGTGCTGGCAGTCGAGGAAAAAAATCTTCTACAACTTTTGTTCACTTAAAATAATCTTGCCTGTGGTTTGCAACATGTTTCCTGTGATACCAGTGTTTAGGGGAAGCTTGAAAACTTTTTGAAAGCAAGCTGGCTGCTCTCACAGGCTTGCTTGGTATTGTTTCCCCTTTTACGTGGCAGAGAAGGAAGCCAACACTGCATAGCCTGTCTTGGAAAAGCCTCTGCCTTGAGGTGGGGAGGAACCTGGGTAAAATCACACCATAGGTATGTTACCCCTCTCTGATGGACTCTTAAAAATGCAGTGAACATGCCAAGTGCTCCCATTTCCACTCAAGGATTGGTTTTTTTCTCATCATTCTGTCTCTAAAAGGGGGAGATGGAGCTGAAGTTATGGCTGCTGCCATTGTCCACAAAGCTCCCTACTTTTTGCCAGTGCTTGCTGCTTGCTTAGGTCAGGGGAAGACTGTTTTCATTTATTTTCTTTCAGAATCAAGTCAGACTATGCAAGGTTTTCTCTTCTGACCTTGGCACAGCTACACACTTGGAGAAAGTAGTCAGCCTACTGGGGGAAGCTACAGCACTCCACCCCTGTTGTGTGTGGCTAATGTACAGCTTTAAAGAGGTCCTCTAGAATAAGTTGGTTCCAATTCATATTCTATCACAGAGTGAATTATTTGCTGTATTAGATTTTGAAGGAGAACAGTTAATCTGCCCTTCTTCCATTTCCTTGATCTTTTACTTACTCCATTTTGTCAAGGGAAGTGAATTATCTCTTGTATTTCTTGGTGGTATTATAGGCCAGAGCTGCAGTGACTTTTGTGATGTTATGGAAAACAGCTAAAAACCCCCAACACAAAATCATTTTCTGTGAGCACTTGAATATTTCTACAGCTTGCTAGGTTTAACAAACAGGCATCGACCGGCTAAACTCTTACAGCTCTTCCTGTCAGGGTTGCCCCAGCATTGTCCTTTAATGCTGCTATTTATCTGGGATTTGACACCAAATAGACTTGAACTTGTTTTGTTGGCAGCAGTTACATGTGATTACAGATGACTCTGACTAATTCATTGAGGTGAAACATCTTACAGTCAGCAAGATCTCACTGACCACTTCTTTTCATAGATAGCTTCATAGCTGTATCCATTGGAAGCTCGTAGTTACATTTACTGGCAGAAAACATCTTCCCTTGAACTCTTGGAACTGGTCCCTGAGAAGTAATGTTCTCCTTTGTGCTACAAACATGTAGAGTTTATAAAAGACAAGACAACAAAGAAACTCTTAGAAAGTGGAGATGGAAACAAGGGGTGGCTGGGCAGGGCCAGTATCATGCAGGCTCATAAGCTGTGTTTTCTCTCCCAGCTCTAAAGCCGATGACTTATCGACTGCTATTCTGAAGCAGAAGAACAGGCCCAATCGGTTAATTGTTGACGAAGCCATCAATGAAGACAACAGTGTTGTGTCACTGTCCCAGGTGCGTCATCTGTGGAGGCAAAGCATTTAATCTGCTAATTTGCAAGCTGTTGCTGTCTATTAACTTGAAATGTAACTTTGCAACATGAGTACAAGTGTTTATGTCAGAAGCTACAGCTGTTACCACTGAGGGAGGGTTGTCTTGTTTCCTGACGCTCCTCCTTGACAAAATGCTTTTTGAGCCTCATTTTGTAGGATTCAGTTGAGCTTGTGCCCTTCCTCTGGTTTTGGGATTAGCTCTATACTACTGCAGTAGGGAGTCTCTGTCCTCTGGATTTAGTATATCACTTTGAAGATGTAATTTCCGAAGTCGAATAACTCTCCTTCAAGTACTTGAATTCCTGTTTTTTCAGAAGCTTGTTCTAACGCTTTGCTGTTTACAGGCAAAGATGGATGAACTGCAGCTGTTCAGAGGAGACACTGTCCTGCTCAAAGGAAAGAAGAGGAGAGAAGCAGTGTGCATTGTTCTGTCAGATGATACCTGCTCAGATGAGAAGATTCGCATGAATAGGGTTGTTCGCAACAACCTGAGAGTGCGCCTGGGTGATGTGATCAGGTGAGGACACAGTGTTACCTGTGGAAAACATTAGCAGCATCACACATTATCTCATAGTATCTGAGCTGCCCTCTTGCAAAAACAGGTTAAAACCTATTAGAAATGAATGCCAGAAAACAAGTGGAACAGACAAATAACAAGATAAAAATGCCCCAAGGATGTTTATATTCCAATTTTTGTTGTAAAAATCATTGTTAAATTAGGAATGCTTAAAAAATGTTCCAGGGATTTTGTTGTGCACCACTTGTGGGAAGTAGACTCATAAAATGATTTGAATAGAAAGGACCTTAAAAGTAGTAGTAAAACTTGGAAATACGTATCTCTACTTACAGGAGACAGGTTTCATTCTGTGATGGGAGCAGGTAGAACGGTAGCACATGAGCATTTCCTGGACATAAAAATGGTAGTTTGCAGGTTTAAATAAGGGAGGGCTAACAGCCTCTTGTCCTCCTGAGCATTGTCTCTGAGAAAATGAGAGCCAGGTTCTGACACCAGACTTTTTGAAGTAATATCTGTATTAATTTTTAAATGCAAAATGTGTTTCATGCAAACTTAGTAGATGAGAGAAATGAGGCTGTTCCACCCATCCCTCTACCTCTAAAAATGTGAGTTTTAAACAGCGCTGTAATTGGTTCAGAATGGTGCTTTGTGTCTTTGGATTTAAAGTAGAGGTGAATTCTTACTTTAGGCTGATGCGAGATTCCTGTTGGAGTCTCTTCTAGTGTGACAGCCCATGCTCTCGTCTTCTCTGTTAGCACTGTGTCTGTAGTGCTTCTCAGCTTCCCAAATGTGTCACCAGTTGTCTTGATTCATTGCAAGGTCAGGGAATTTTTACTCACTTGCCCTCAAAGTTTTTCTTGCCAATCTTTAACTGCTTATAGTGTTACTGTGTCCTGGTTTCTGCCAAAATCCAGATAATTATGCTAACACTTTCTGATTGTGGTGTGTCAAATATTTTCCTTCTGGGACAGTCTCTCTTTTACCCTTTTGCTATGTCCTCTCTGTAATGCACATGGTAAAAGAATCCATTAGGAGTCTCTAATAAAAGTCACATATCACATATGAAAAGCTGTGTGCTCAGCTGCAGTTCCTTGGCTTTTCTTAACTGGTGAAGCCAGTTTCTGCCACAGCTAGATACTTTGGGCTGTTGCTACAGTAGGCTGTTGTGCTACATTACAAAATAATAACTGTAGCATGTATTTAAAAGAGGAAAGGGCTTTCAGCCTTTAACCTACTCATTAGCCGTCAGGAAGTGGGACTGACCTACTCATGGCTGCTAAGGTGTTTACCCCTGGTTGGTACTGTGAGAGCCTTTGCTTGGAATCAGGTTTGTCAGCAATAGGGACTCTGGGCACTGCAGTGAGAGAGAAGAGGGAAGAAAGTGTTTTCCCCAACTCACTTTTCCTTGCATCTGGTTCTCCAGTAACTTGTTGATATAAAAACTGCCTCATGACTCTTACAGGTCTTTAGGCTATATTAGAGATGTGTGAATGTGGAGAGGGGGTCTGCAGAAGAGCAGAAGGGTAGGAGGAAGCTATTAAACTCTCCAGTGGTCTTGGACAGGGCTGAAAGGAGTGAAGGCAAGTAAGTGTTGTGCTGTGAAGACTAGCTCTTGGTATGATTTTTGCCTTGTCAGCACTGAAATATTTCTATGTGGGTTGGAAGTCTCACTGAGGCTTTTGATGGTCTTTGGATGTTCTTTCCTGGGAAGGGGCATGTCTTTTCTTGTCCAGGTGTAACACTGAGGTGTAAGTCCAGCACTAACTGGAGTTTTCTTCTTCTGCAGCATCCAACCTTGCCCAGATGTGAAATATGGCAAACGTATCCACGTGCTGCCTATTGATGACACAGTAGAAGGGATCACAGGGAATCTGTTTGAGGTCTACCTCAAGCCCTACTTCTTGGAAGCTTACAGACCTATCAGGAAAGGTAACAATGCCTGTCATTCAAGTCCTCATGGCCGCAAGTGTGAGCTAGTCCTGAGACTAAATACAGACAATTTCTAGAAGCTTGCACAGATCTCCATGAGGCATTAGATCAGCATCTGTAGGGGGAGATTTTGCTAGTGATGATACAAATTTTCCATAGTCATCAGAAGGAGTGATTGCTGCTGCTGGCTGGCAGAGCAGTTTGGTCGTTCTCCTACATTTTTTTTAGCTATATGAGATAGGAGAACATCAGAAAGGCTCAGGTGGAACTTGGGAGAAAATCTCATTAAACTAAGTTGCTACCATGTGATGTAATTGGTGAATTGCCTGCATATTAATCAATTGGTTTGGTTTACATTGTGGTTATCCAGTTTCATCAGAGTCCATCCTTCATTAATGTGGTAATTGAAGGGGACTCAGGTTCAGATCACCACATGTGGAGTGGCGGAGTCATCTGCTGTGAGGTGCTGAATGTGGTGATGTGCATATAGCTGCCATAGAAGTGATCATATGAACTCATGTAACAATTACTGTCATGTAATTTAGTTAATTTCCTACTCTCACCTAAAATCAAATCACCTTGACCCATACACTGGGCTTTTCCATCCTCTCACATCGCCCACAAAGTCCACCCAGGTCCTTGAGAAAAAGCAGAACAATGTGTAGAAAAGCAGAACCATGTGTGGGCTTGCCTTTGCCTGAGGCAGCAGTGACCCAGACTGTTTATCCCAGCATATTTTTTATGTGCACTGCAGGAACTTTGCCTCCTTCTACAGCATGTGAAAGTGTTGGTTGGGGAGGGCTAGTCCAGACAGCTTTTGCTAAATGTGTGTCCCAAAGTTTGCTGGTCCCACCAGCCTTTGCTCTCAATGGTCTCTTGTCGTGAGCAGACCATTGCATCATTTGGTTTTCAAGAGGCTGTTGCACAATAAGGAATGCAATACTCCCTCTGAAAATCACGCTTTGCCTGTCCCTGGGATGGAGTAGCTTCAGTGCCTGATATTTTGTCATCAGATCCAAAGACCTTTTTTTCCTCTTAGAGTATGGAATAATATGGAACAGGCTTCCAATGTGCTGGGCCAGGTGCCAGCACATTGCAGTGATTTGTGTCTCTCTGGAACTGCCAGCCTGACAGCACACCTTTTTCCACATATTTACTAGTTTTTCAGGATTTCACCCTTGTTCAGGAGTTCAGAATGTTTTAGATAATCACTGGCCTGGACACTTTCCCCTCTGGATGATGTTCTTATATATATTAACTGTAAACAAGACCTGAATCACATTCAGTGATGTACTGTTTCACAGCACCAAGCTTGCCAGAATTCCAGAAGCATTTGGACAATACCCTCAGGCACATGGTGTGATCCTTGGGCCTGTCCTGTGCAGGACCAGGAGTTGGACTCAGTGATCCCCATGGGTCCTTTCCAACTCGGGAAATTCTGTGATAAGAACCAGCCTGGCTTCAGGTGTTTTGAAAGGATGTTAAAAATCTTTAAAATGCTCAAATGCTACTGTAATCGGCCTGGCATTGGAAGACATCGGGAGATGTAGGAGAGGTGCAGTTACCAGTGGTTCCCAGTGGATGGCTTCCGAAATACAGAGCCGATGGCAGTGCTCAGTTCACTCCTCAGATTCGTCTCAGGACCAGCGGCTCCATCTCATCATAAGCCACTACTGCAAAGAACAACAGAAAGATCATGTTAGCCCAGGCAGCAAGGGCAATAAACCTCACCAGAGGGGACACCTACACTGAGGTGTTAAAAACACACCCTGAGAACAAGCACAAATAAACACCGTTACCAGCTACTATTATATACTGAATGCTTATACCAAATTTGGGTTAACATGTTCTGCTCAGATCTGTTGTTATGCCAACTCTTTTTCCCTTTGCTGGCTGCCAAGAAGGACTGTTGTCCTTTAATCCCAGCATGTGACTAAATACCAGATAGCTACTCGTTCACCACCCAGCCATGGGATGGGGAGCAGATCAGGAAAAAGGAAAAACCTGTGAGTTAAGAAGATTTTTGTAATTGAAACAAAGTAAAATATAATAATAATAATAATAATAGTAGTAGTTAGTAGTACTGGAATGGATGGGGGATGAAACATGGGGGATAAAAAAGACTGGTGTTGCATGACACCTGAGATAGTTGCTCACCACCTGATGAATGATGCCCAGCCGGTCCCTCATCAGTATGTGATGTCTCTCAGTGAAATCCCCACAGTTCATGCACCGGGCATGGTGTTTTACAGCATGGGATATCCCTCTGGGCAGTTTGGGTCAGCTCTCCTGGCCGTGCCCCCTCCTGCTTTCTTGTGCACCTGCTCCCTGGCAGAGCGTGGGAAACTGAGCAGTCCTTGAGTTAGGGTAAACACTGCTGAGCAGCAGCTGAAACATCAGTGTGTTATCAGCATTATTCTCAGCAGAATCCAAATCACAGCACCCAAGCAGCTGCTGGGGAGAAAATTAACTCTATCCCAGATGAAACCAAGACATGTATACCAGCTGGCACCCTGAGTAAATTCATTATTTGGAGTAATTTAAGGAATAATTGGGAGGTGAGTAGAAAACCAAGCAGACTTTTGGGGTTGTGTTCATAACACTTCTGATGTACCATAGATGGAAGTACACTATAGACACAAGTCGAAGTTATCCAGGGTCTGTCAGCCAGGAGTCACAGTACAGTGTTACATATTATTCTGCTTCTGGAGACAAACAGTTATAACTAGTATCAACTAGTTACAATAAATTCAAAATGAATTTTATTGGGTTGGGGTTTTTTTCCCTGTTCTGAAAATGCTAAATTGAAACTGAATGGGGAAAAAGTGACTTTTTGCCTTTGTGGTTTGTATTTGGGCAGCATATTCTTTTCCATTGTTTGCTGTTTTTTACTGGATGAAATTTGAGAACTGAAACAGTGCTCAGGCTGTTGCAGTGGATGCAGCTCTTGAGTTTAACATGCAAAGCAGTGTTATAAATGCCACAGTCCCTGCCTGTGTGACTAACTTCCTTAATCTCTGGGGCTTCTGGTTGTACAGGGGTTGCCATTTTGCAGATGTGGGTTGCAGCAGGCCACTGACGTGTGGGGTTTTACAGGTGACATCTTCTTGGTGCGTGGAGGGATGCGTGCAGTGGAGTTCAAAGTGGTGGAGACAGATCCAAGCCCGTACTGCATAGTAGCTCCAGACACAGTGATCCATTGTGAGGGAGAGCCCATCAAAAGAGAGGTGAGCAGAACCCTGCCATGTGGTGCTCCTGCTGGATCTCCTCTGTCCAAAGCTTGTTTCTGGGACAGTGCTTGAGGGCCACAGGTTTGCAGTTCCTATTTTGACATTTTATCTACTGAATGTAATGGTCAGAAACTCTGGTTTCAGGAGATGTGTTGCTGCTGAAGGTAGTCAGACAAAGGTACTCCCAGTGTCTTCCTCATATGCTGAAAGCACCAGGGGGTAGGTTTGCTGATGAGATGCCGTGCATTGGCAGCAGCTGTTCTGCATCTGCTTCCAGATATTTCACACTGTGCTTGGATGCATCTTTTGATTCCAGTGTTCCCTTGATCCGTAGCAGAGAGAGCTTACAATGGTGCTAAATTTCATGCCATGTGAAAAGAAAGTGATGGGCACTTTTTCCGAGAGAAATTTGAAATCTTCAAATGGTTTACATTAAAAAAATAAAAATTCCCCAGTCCGTTAAGGTGTCTAGCCTTGAATGTTGCAACCTTGTGGCTGCCTGAGGGGCTTGTCTGACAGGTTTTGGCAACCTTACTGTACAGAGTAGGATATCTGAGGGAAATTAGGTGAGGTGGGTGTGTACTTCATAGAATAAGTACCTTTTTCTGCCTGCAAATAGTGTGAGTGCTGGTTTGTTGTAAGCTGCCTTCTGAAAAACACCTCTGTGACCCTTGGGAGACTTCTCTTGGGCGCTCCATGCATCCCACTTGGCCTCTTCAGGCCACAGCAGAGATAGATAGGAGTAAGTTCAGCCTAGGCCACAAAAACTATGAGGAGCTGGTGGTCAAGAATGAAGGAGGAGGGACTGGGATCATTGCATGATGCAGCCTGGAGAAGTGAAGGCAAAGGCCTACTGGCAACTGCCTGATGGGAAGGGATAGATGACCAGGCTTCTTCTGAGAGCTGTGCCCAGGGACATGACTGGACACACATAAGCTCGATTAAAGGAAATTCCGAGTAGATACTTGGAAAAATGTTTCCCCCATTCTTGGAGCAGAGCCCAGAGAGGGCAGAAATCTCCAAAACTGAGACCTTCAGTGCTTGTTAGGTCCAGCCCCTGCTTGAAACAGGTGGGACTTGAACTGAGCCTCTCTGAGGTTCTAGGCTATGTTATTATTTTAGTGTAGCCTATATAACTGAGGCCAGTAAAGGTTTGGACAGGTGAATGGATGGATACTGTGAGGGAAGAGTTGGTATGATCTTTTCCGTATGTCTGGACCTTAACATTCTCTGCTAATTGGAGTCAGTCTCAAAAGGTAACATTGCACCTCAGTAGCTGGCAGCTAGAATGTGCCATATAGGTAGATAGCATTTACTCTAAGGAGTAAGTATATTTTATACTGACATTGTCTCTTGTTACTTCCATTAGCCCCATCAAAGAGTCACAGAGCTTGTTTTGTGTTAGAATCTGTAGGGAACCTGGCAGCAGAGGCTGTCATTCCAGAGGGTGGGCTTCAGTGAAGTCTGAGTACATGCAGGTAATTCTCTTTATATGTCTGGGAAGACAGAGCTAAGAAACAGTTATAGAAGACTTCAGGAAGACTCGAAAGGGAGAATCTCAAGACAGGCAAGAAATGTCTAAAAAGCCATATTCCTGGCTTCTGTAGACTGGGAGGGGTTGTTGAGCTATTGTTTTCACTCAGATGTTTGATGTGTTTCCTCCCGGGCAGGATGAAGAGGAGTCACTGAATGAGGTGGGCTATGATGACATTGGTGGCTGCCGGAAGCAGCTGGCTCAAATCAAGGAGATGGTGGAGCTTCCCCTCCGACACCCTGCTCTCTTCAAGGCCATAGGGGTGAAGGTATGTCCCCACATGCGGGTGGATAATTGGGCTTGCCCTGGGACATGTCTCTCCACGACAGAGATTTAGGAGGTATTGGAGAGGGGAATAAATAATTTGTGGTGTGGGTTTTTGGGGTTTTTTTTAATGCTAGTCTTTGGAAGGTATTTGTGTACGTGTTCTGGACACAGACTGAAACACTGGCAGCTTGTAAAGCAGAGTGATGCTTTGAATCAGCACTGCCAGTTACTGGCAAGGTTTTTGTTGTGTGTTGTGTGAAGTAGTAAAGGGTGTTGATAGCAGTGGTGACATGGCAGCTGTTCCATGAGTTTGCATCACAATTTCAGACTGGCATTATCAAATGCTTACAGATTCACTGTGAAGCTGCTTAAGCAGTCAGATACTCACAGCCTAACTCCCTTGCCTTTGTCCTCAGCCTCCACGTGGGATCCTGCTGTATGGTCCTCCTGGCACTGGTAAAACACTGATTGCCCGAGCGGTGGCCAACGAAACAGGGGCTTTCTTCTTCCTGATCAATGGTAAGTTTTGTGGCTCCTTTGGCTTCAGGTCTGCTGTGTGCTCACTTGTCCATCTTATGGTAAGGAATGGTGTAAACAGGGCTTGTAGGGCCACACTGTCCTCCTGACATCCTTCCTTACCTCTTTCAAGCGTGCCTCTGGGGTCACTTGGAAGCCCTTTGTGTGAAACTATGTGTAGTCGCACTTCCCTGAAGCTTGATTGTGTTGTAGCAGGGTGCTTGGAAGATTGTGCTGAGACACAGGGATTTGGTGTCTGTCAGTCCATTTGTGTTAGGGAAGGCAGAACTGGCAGGGCTTCTGGCTTTGCTCCCACCATGTTCTGTTCAGAAAAGAAGCTGCTGCTCTGGATTCCTCTTTCCCCTCAAGTAAAGCACAAAGACCTCTTGTTTCTCAGTACATTATTTGGAAGGAACTTCCCTGAAAACTATAATGAGATCCTTTGAATTTAGCTACAAGTGACAGAACTCCTATTGATAAGTCTCACCTGTAGCACTTGAGGTGGCTACTAGTTGATACCTAGTAAGGACTAGATTCTGAATTTTCCACACTGCTTTTCTGTCCCATTTTAGTCAGTGCTGGAATAAGAGAACATTTTTACTGAAGGAATGCAGCTTTTCTTCTCTGATTTCAATCATGTGACAGCATAACACAGCACAGCAATGACCAGCAGTAGGATTAGGGACTTGCTTTTATCTCAAGAGAGTGGATGTAAATGGGCTAATTTTAGCCACATGTCACCCTGTCATATATTTCCTCAAGTGTGTGGAAGCTGTCACTGAATGCTAATGCACCAGCCGTTTCTTTAGATGCTTGTACATCTATTGCATAATGAAAATGACGCTGTCAGAGTTAGCCATGCATTTACTGCCTGCTGGCCGTGATCTGGAGCTGCAGGCAGTGCTGCAGACAGAACTGATAAGAGCTGGTGAGTTACCTGTAATGAAATACTCAGAGCACCTGCCCACACCTGTGTCTCTGCAGCTGGCAGCTTGTCTGTGCCTGAGGGTCAGGTTTATTTTTCTTGGATCCTTCAGAAGCATATTTTCTCTTCATTACCACTGCCATCAGCATGATAGCAAAATTTGTAAAAACAGGATAAATCTCTAAACCTGCACTAGTGTTCAGCAGTTGTAGATGTCAGGGGAATGCTGTCCATCTGTTTGGGATCAATGTGGTTACACACTTTAATTTTATATTTAACCTTTGAAAGGAGATGGGGCTTGTGTGTTTGTTCATTTATGGTTGGTTGTTTTGACTTTTTAAGCTAGTTTATAGGATCATACAGAGGTAAATGTATACGTGTGTAATGTAAGCTAAAGATGGCTTCATAGAGCTTTTTCCTTCCCTATCCGGGTAATTCATCACCTTATAATTTGATTGCTTCTCTTGCAAGCTAGGACTGGCATTAACTGTGTGTGGTGGCACATTACAGAGAAGCTCACCAAGTGTGAAATAGGGTAAGGAAAGAGGCAGCTAAAGGTAGCTCATTGTCTAGTGCTGCATTCTCTTAGAGTAAACTGGAAACACCAAAATAATGATAGAAACTAATTCTGCATGCTGGTCTTGTCTTTCAGCTGCAGATTTAGTGAATTTGATTGATAGTATTTGCTTTGGCTTGAAATATAGCTTGTCCCATGTGGATGTTGTACTAAAAATATTCAGCTGCGTGTTTTTGGGGCTAGCTGCCTCTCTTCTGAGTGGCACAGCATTGCTGTCTTTTAGGTCCTGAGATCATGAGCAAGCTGGCTGGTGAGTCTGAGAGCAACCTGAGGAAAGCCTTTGAAGAAGCAGAGAAGAATGCTCCTGCCATCATCTTCATTGATGAATTGGATGCCATTGCTCCTAAGAGAGAGAAGGTAAAGAGAGCCTGTAGGAGGTAAATTAGCATGTCCCTTTTTTTGATAGCAGCTGGCATGAGTCTCTGCATTTTACTACAGAGTAAAGCAGCATTTCTTTAACACCTGAATTCAGTTGGACGCCAGGAGCATTAGATACAGTTCAGGACATTTGTTACCATGCTGTGCCTGCTGTCTCTGCCAGCTCCCATGCAATGCTGGCTGCCGTGCTCCTTGTAGAGCTGTTGGTGCCAGCGCTGCTCTCTGTCCCCACAGACACATGGGGAGGTGGAACGTCGCATCGTGTCTCAGCTGCTGACCCTCATGGACGGGCTGAAGCAGAGGGCACACGTGATCGTGATGGCAGCCACCAACAGACCCAACAGCATCGACCCAGCGCTCCGGCGATTCGGTAACCGCCCCTGCCCCCTCTTCCCCGTGTGTCACACACTTTGTGACAGGCCCCCTTCAGGGGCCCCCTAAGGACTGAGCAGAAAGTCGTGCTGAACATGTGTTACATAAACTATTGACTTGTCTCCAGCTCCTTGCTAGAAAGTATTTTCCGGGCGTGAAGCCTTTGATGTCGTTTTCTGTGCCATGTTAGGTGAGAATGTGTAGAAATAATATTTTGAAGTGGGAAAAGTGTGCTAGCCTGTATTAGGTGAAGCTATTTCAGGACACACTTAAGGAGGAAATGCCTAAGGGGATGTTCATGCATTACATGGCAGAAGGCTGTGAATTATCTGATTTGGGTTTCTTTTATTAATGAACAGTACAGTAGTTTCTGAGACTCAGGTCTTCAAAACATGAATATCTGGTGTGTGACCAGTTGGTAGAATCTGTAATAGCAAACCTATCAACTGTGCAGGGGGAACTGGCCTCTTAAATGTGTAGTGAGCCATTTGAAAGCACAGCTGTGGCTGGAGGAAAAATAGAGGTGTACACATCTTAGTGAATATTTCAGTGATGCCCTGTTTTCCTCATGTGTTTCACTACTTGGGTAATGCTGTGAAAGTTCTAAAAAATTAAATCTCTCAGTATTTTTGGACTCTTGTAAAAAGAACACAAAGGTAGAAATAAAAATGTCTCATGGTATGTTGGTTCAGTGAAGTCTATATCCCAAAAATGCAGCTCAGAAGAAGTTACTAAATGTGCAGTCCTCTGTGCTGTATAATCCCAAGGTCTTACTGTTAGTCTCACAGTAGTCTCACTTGCCCTAAATGCCTCATACCTTTCCTCTGTCTCTGATCTGTCTCTTCTACTGTGCTGATAGATGTTGCAGGCAAACCCAAAACTCTGTCATTTTCTGATATTTTGTGGAAAACATCACCTTGCTCAGTCAGAGGAAGGCAGCAGCTCCTGTGATGTGCAGAATCAGCAGCTCAATGTGTGCTTGTGCTCCCCAGGTCGTTTTGACAGAGAGGTAGATATTGGTATCCCTGATGCCACTGGGCGCCTGGAGATCCTGCAGATCCACACAAAAAATATGAAACTGGCTGATGATGTGGATCTGGAGCAGGTGAGTAGTGTGCCATTAGGAAAGCTTGTCTCGTTTCCAGTGTTCTGTTTCATAATGGAAGTATTGTTACGGCTTGATTGTACAAGTGGAGTGGCTCAATTAGGACAGCCTGGAACTGCATGGATGGGTGATCCCTGAGATTTCGTCTGACCAGTTTACCAGTGACCAAAAGTCCTCACTCACTAGTTAGGAATGGCATGGCTAAGTGTATCATTCCAATCTGGAAGTGCCTTGCCACTGTCATCCTGGGATTGTTTGCTATGTCATTGCCTTTAAAGGTACAGCAGCCCTGAAGAAGCTCACACACAGCTGGGTGAGCATTGTGGTGTCACTGCACCACCTGTAAGCTGGATGGTTCCTGTCATCTCTGTCCTGAATGAAGAACTTCAGTTCTCAGGGTTACCTTTTTAAATTCCAGACGCAGATTGGATCTCTAGTAGGCAGTAGAAGGCACAGTGTCTTTGCCTGACTGTTAGCACTTGTCTTGAATGTGCAGCAAAGCCCTGATGTTGCTCTCCTCCCTTCCCAGTGAGGGACCAGTGCATGTGTTGCCCTTGCTTGTATCCCTGTGAGTCATGGTCAGTGCTCTGCTTCCAGGTGGCAAACGAGACCCATGGCCATGTTGGTGCTGACTTGGCTGCTCTTTGCTCAGAAGCTGCTCTTCAGGCAATCAGAAAGAAGATGGATCTCATAGACCTAGAAGATGAAACCATTGATGCTGAAGTGATGAACTCTCTGGCAGTGACCATGGATGACTTCAGGGTAATGCAGGAGTGCCCCATATTCTTATGGGTGCAATTAATTGCCTCTCTGAAGCAAAAGGGTGTAACATGTTAGAATTCATATAATACCCTTTCTTCTAACAACAGTGGGCTCTAAGCCAGAGCAATCCTTCTGCTCTTCGGGAGACTGTGGTGGAGGTGCCACAAGTTACCTGGGAAGATATTGGTGGCCTAGAAGATGTAAAGAGGGAACTCCAGGAGCTTGTACAGGTAAGGCTTTACAACAGATTATTTGCTTAGCCAGCTTAAAAATACAATAATAATATCTAGAATATCTTTAGTTTCTTGTTTGGACTGCAAACAGAGTAAATGTACAGGCTTTATGGCATTTATTCTAATGGACTGTAAATACCATGCTGTTCCATCTTAGTGAACTTGGGGAGGAAGGCGCTGGGAAGCAGCATTATGTTTTCCTGAGCTGAGTCTGCAGTGGCATTTTATGTGGGTGTTGTGCAACATGCATAAACAGCCACAGTTCTGCCTCTTAAGTGGAGACCAGCAGTGGGACCACTGCTGAGAATCATCCTACATGGTAGCTGTTTCTGCCAGGCAGTGGATGAAGGTGCTCATACAGAGAGCTTCTGAAGGGCTCCCCATCAGCCTTAGCACGGGGACAGGTGAGAAGTAATTGTGAAGCCCTCTAGAAAAGGAAAGAACAGTTGAACAAAATGTTGCAAATTACCTATGGAAACTCCAGGTGTCTAGGTGTCTGAGCTGGCAGTTTGAATTGGATACATTCCTGCTTTCAGCTGGCACTGTAGAAACATCCTGTCTGTGAATAAAAGAATCTAAATTTTCAGTCTAACTTTCTGATGTTAAAATCATCACCTGTCTTGTATATGACCTCGTTGCTGAGGATAAAGGCTCACATCAGACACCTTGCTGTCTCTGGAGAGCAGAGCAAATAGGTTAGGTAATGAGCTGTTCCCTTTTGCTTCTGCAGGGCAGAGTGAAGCTGAGGTTAAGTGTGCTGGAAAGTACTGAACTGGTACTTGGGAAAGTACTGAACTGTACTTAGTTCCTAGAGATAAATAGGTTGTTTTAGGCACCTTTCCAAGGCAGTGTCCACTTGAAAACTGCAGTGGCACCTGGCAGGATCTTGTGTTTAATCCACCAGAAATCTCAGATAGTGCTTCTGGTAGAACCAAAACTGAGAAATGTATTCCTTCCTGTGGCAGAGGACTTGGGTTTGGATGGTCTTTTGAAGGTCCCTTGATGTGCAAACCATTCTGTACTTCCAAGGTAGCCTGTTGTGGCTCATCATGGGAGGTTTTGTTTTGTTCTCTTTCAGTATCCTGTGGAGCACCCAGACAAGTTCCTCAAATTTGGCATGACCCCATCAAAAGGGGTTCTGTTCTATGGGCCACCTGGTTGTGGTAAGACACTCCTGGCCAAAGCCATTGCTAATGAATGCCAGGCAAACTTCATTTCCATCAAGGGGCCGGAATTGCTCACCATGTGGTTTGGTGAGTCTGAAGCCAACGTGCGCGAGATCTTTGACAAGGTAAGTGTTTCTCCTACTCTCTGTGCTGTCTTTGTGCTGAGGTATCCCCAGAACTTTCTCTCTACTGAATCCGTCTTACTGGTTCTTCTTTGTGTCTTCTATGTGTTTTCCCACTTGCACTGAGAGCAGGAGCTCTTTCCTGCTGTTGGAATTAATCCTCTTCAGCAACATAGCTCTTGAAACTCTTTTCTCTGACTGCAGTCGGCATCTGTCAGTAGAGGGTGATAAGTTCCCCAGTGCCTGTGGCAGAGGCTATGGTTAGGAGGGCACATGTATGCTCCACACCCCTGGAAACTTCGATTAGCACCTCATTAACTGTCATCATCTACAGATTTTCAGAATATCCTATGGGTTCTTGTCCTGCAATATACACAGTTTAGAAAGGAGCTCACTGCTGTTTAGTTGTCCCATAGAGTCATCTCCTGTCCCAGAAGGTGTCTGCATGGATTATCATGTGAATCCTTGCTCCTGTGGTGTATTAGAAAAAAGTTGGCAGGAGAGTGGAGAAAAATCGAGGTGGAAGGGAACCTCAGAGACTGTTTAGTTCAACTGTTTGTCCAGAGCAGGGACATAACTTTGAAATTTCATTAGCTCAGTGCATTGAGTTCTGGACATGTGTGAAGGGTGGAGAATCCCTGACCTCTCTGGGCCTGTGTGCTGGTGTTGGAGCACTCTTATTGTGACCAATTTGTTCCTTATTTCTTACTGGGATTTTCTCAGCTGCTCACAGCTGTGTCTCCAGGTCAGGAGACTCCCAACACCCTCCAGGCTAGGGGCTGGAGAGCTGTGCAGGGGTGAGGGCTGCAGCAGCCACCTCCTTGTGCCTGTGGTCTTTCCTCCTTTCACTGCACACTGTGAAGAAAGATCCAGCTCCCCATAACTACGCATTAGGTAGCTGAAGACAGCAATTGGATTTCTCCTTTCCATTTGGATATATCTCATCTGCTTCAGTGCCTGAAGAACCAGTTGACATCTTCTGGTCTTGCAGGGAGAGTTCTAGTCCAGCAAAACGACTCAATTTTTCACTCTAGGCGTTGGAATTACTGCTTTTCTGCCTGGTTCGCAATGTTCCCACTTCAGGGAAATCCAAATTGTTCTTCAGGAGAATTTAGTGAGGGGTTGTGTGGCAAGAGACTGCTCTGGAGCAGCTCTTCCAAGCTCTCCTTGTGAAGAGCTTCTGTTTCTCTTGAGCTGTGTTAATGGTGAGGAAGGCTTAGTGTGGAGTCAGCATGCTCCTTGTTGGGCAGTATTAGCATGGGATAATGGTGCCTACTGCTTTTTGCAGGCTCGCCAGGCAGCCCCATGTGTGCTCTTCTTTGATGAGCTGGACTCCATCGCCAAGGCCCGAGGTGGGAATATCGGTGACGGCGGTGGTGCTGCAGATCGTGTCATCAACCAGATCCTGACCGAGATGGACGGCATGTCCACCAAGAAAAACGTCTTCATCATCGGTGCCACCAACAGGCCAGACATCATTGACCCAGCCATCCTGCGCCCCGGCCGCCTGGATCAGCTCATCTACATCCCCCTGCCTGACGAGAAGTCCAGGGTTGCAATCCTTAAAGCCAATCTGAGGAAATCACCAGTTGCAAAGGTAGAATCTGCACCCTCACTGCTTCTGGCTTGGGTTTGCTGTGTGCTGCTGTATGTTCCTCACAAGCTGTGGATAGCACAGAGGTCTGGAGGCTCATTCATGTAGTAGAATGGGAGAGGAAGCTGGAGCTCTGAGTTTAGGTGTCAGCAAAGCCATAAATTGGTTTGTAGGCATAGCAGCTCCTTGTCACAAAATAGGGTTCTGCTCGTGGTGCAGGATCAGAAAACCCTATTTTGGTGAGGTGGGAAAGATTCTTGCACTCTGGGAAAGAAGAAAAAAAGTGTAAAACATACAGGTGTGAAATATGAATTGAAGAGGAGCAGTTGCAGTGAGTTGTTGCTGAGCACTGTCATAGGCAAGAGCTGTGTCCCTTACCTGGATAGAGGCAATAATGCAGCTAAGAGTTAATCAAAGAAAAACATACATGAAGTGGGAGCCCAAGCTTTTCTATGCCAAGCTTACCTACTTAGTTTCAAAGAAGGTTGCGGTAGTACCCTCTCAACTGAGGGGGAGGAGAGGAGGAGGTCGGCTGTCTTGGTCTGCTTGTACCCCATCTCTATTTCCAGTCTGATGGTGTTTTGCTTGACTCCTCATGCTGAGACCTGAGCAAGTCATACCCTAAATCTGTAAGTGCAGAGGCATTTACAGCCACTTTGTGGATTCTTGGTGGGTGTGAGGAGTGTAGCCTGCTTTCATATGTGGTTAACTTTTCTTGAAAACGAGAATCTCAACAGCTGATCTTTCCAAAATTGGCCATAGTTAAGACAGCACCTTGATACCCGGGGATCTAAAGATACCTCTCTGTCACTTGGGTATATGAGGTGTAAAGGAATGGCCTCTCTTTTTTATTATTCTCTAGGATGTTGACCTGGATTTCCTGGCGAAGATGACCAATGGCTTCTCAGGGGCTGACCTGACAGAAATTTGCCAGCGTGCCTGCAAACTGGCCATCCGCGAATCCATTGAGAGTGAGATCAGGCGAGAGCGTGAGAGGCAAACCAACCCTTCTGCCATGGTGAGTGGTACACCGAGCTCTCCCATCCCACATGCCTGAGGTGTGAAGTGTTCCTCTGTCATCCTTGGGGATGAGTGGGCTCTTGTGCAGAGCGTGGAGCTGGAGCACTTTGTTCTCTTCTTGTGGGAGGTTGAGGACCCTCCTGGGATGCCTCATGGTCAGCATTGCTCAGGAGGTGCATTCTGCAGCCCTGACTCATGCACACCTCTCCAGCCCCCGCCGTGGAGGGTGTTGGGAGCCTCCTAACCTGGAGGGAAGCTGTGAGCAGCTCTTGGGCCCGTGGAGCTTGGCACACAGCTCACCTGGTCCCTCTGTCCTGCTGCAGGAGGTGGAGGAGGACGATCCTGTTCACGAGATCCGCAGGGATCACTTTGAGGAGGCCATGCGCTTTGCCCGCCGCTCTGTCAGTGACAACGACATCAGGAAATATGAGATGTTTGCACAGACCCTACAGCAGAGCCGTGGCTTTGGCAGTTTCAGGTACCTGTGGGGTGTGAGGGCTGCGCAGTGTGGCTCAGCCAGCCCCCGAGCACAGCCCTGGGGCAGCTTTCTGATGGGTTCTGGGCAGGAAACCTCTTTTGCACTGTGCATTCCCATTCAACCTTGAGTATAGAGCACCAAGACACAGCGTGGTGGCTGTAGGCTGTGCTGCACGTTGGTTGTAGCTGCTCTGTTGGTGCACCCAAAGTCCCTCTTTTCCTTTACCTCAAGCAAGGTTTTACAGCCAGCAGCCATGAGCCCTCTGACCTTCCCTAAGGCGTCATCCCATTCCTTCTTAGTTGTCACTGGGGTTTGGCACAGAGGGAGGGTATGGCACTGAGCTGCAAGGAGGCTTTTGAACAGCTTCTCTTCTCTCCTGTCCTGTGCTGCTGCATGCAGGTTCCCCTCAGGCAACCAGGGCGGCGCTGGCCCGAGCCAAGGCACAGGAGGTGGCAGTGGGGGCAACGTGTACAGCGAAGACAATGACGACGATCTCTACGGTTAACTCGCTGCCTGCCCTCAGTGGACCAAACTCCACACCAGGCCACGTTGTACAGGGAAAAATCCAATGTTCAGTGGACTCTTGGCTTCTTCATTCCTCAGTCAGAACAGTGTAGCTGCACGTGAGACTTTGTACAGGGAATGTTTTCTGCAAACACAAATCCAGAGCGGTGTTCAGTTGGGAGGCAGACAGTGAATTAACAAGGAGGGGAACTGACTTAATTTCTGAGAAATTTCTGTTCTAGTTTATGTGGCAGAATCAGCAGCTTTAGCAAGGGTACAACGCTAGCCTGTATTAAAAAAAAATAAAACCCCACAAAAAATAATAAAAAAAATTAATAAAAATCCCACAAAACTCTAGCAAGGTCCTGGCAGTTCCTTTGTGTGTTGCTGGTGCTGTGTGTCTGGTGCTGTGTGAGCTCTCTGTGCTCCAGTGGAGCCCATCTGTGTGAATGTTCCCCTGCTGTGGACAGGGCTGCTCTTCATGCTTAACACCTCTTAGCTCTGTTAATGGAAGAAATGGGTTTGGCAGTGTCTCTGCCCTGCCCTGGCTTGCAGGGGGAGCCTGGCAGCAGGTACCTGCTGTTGCTCTTCCAAGGCTGGCCTGGAGCTGTCAGATCTCTTGCTGCTGTGGCTCTGCAGCAAAGGATCTCTCCAAGAATCCCTGTCTCATCCAGGCATGAGGGGCACTTGGGGTGTCTCAGGTTGTGGCTCAGTGTGACACCACTGTGGCTGGGGAGAGAGGACCTTAAACACATTCCATGTATCCCAGTTTCTGATGCTTGTCCCAGATCTCTGTTGGAAAGCTGGTCTTGTGTCACACTCAGTAGTTGAGTTCTGATCATGGTTTTTCTTCCTTTTCACCTGTTCTGCCTCCCTGCCTTGCTGCTTTCTTTATTTTCCCTTCTGTGAACTGAAAAATGTGCTACTGCTGTACTTGGTTGTTTTATGTCAGGGAAGCCCTGGGTCGTAGGGAGCAGGAGCAGGTCAAGAGGCTGGGTATGGCTGAGCCCTCCTCCTGAGGGGGCAGTGGCTGTAGAATGCACAGAGCTGCTCGCAGGGAATGCCGGAACTGAGGGTTTCTGCAAGGAGGGTAAAACGCAGTTTGTGTGGCAGAATGTTTCCCTGTGCCTCTGGGGCTGAGCCGCGAGGGAGAGGGCAGGAGCTGTGGGGTGGGTTGTGGAGTTCTGTCCCAGAGCCTGGCGCATCTTGAAGGACTCCCTCAAGCCGTCTGTATTTAAGAGGAGAGGATTTAATGGCAGAGGGACAGGACTGGGCGTGGTGAGAAGGAGCTTGTGCGATGAGCGCAGTGAGATAAGGGAGCGCTGCGTTTAAATAGCACAGCCCCTGCGGGGAGGAGGCGGCGCCGGCCCCGGGGGCCGGGCTGCGGCTCACCTGCGCTGCCCTATTTGGGAGCTGGCTGCCGGCACCGCCGTCCCTGTCCAAACACCACCTCTGCTGGGGAAATCGCTCCTGCTGGCGCCGGGGGGGACACTTGTGGCAGCAGGGGAGGAGGGGTGCCGGCCCCGGGGGCCGGGCTGCGGCTCACCTGCGCTGCCCTATTTGGGAGCTGTCTGCCGGCACCGCCGTCCCTGTCCAAACACCACCTCTGCTGGGGAAATCGCTCCTGCTGGCGCCGGGGGGGACACTTGTGGCAGCAGGGTTGAGGCTGGGAGGACTGGTGCTTCCCCTGCCTCACTCCATCCCGTTTTTGGGTTAAACATCACCTTTCTGCTCTAGGGTTGATTCTCCTCCCTGAGCTCTGCAGGGACAGATACCAGCTTTGCTTTGGCCACAGGGAACCAGAGCCAGGTGCTTTCTGCCACCTGGGAAAGGAGCTCTCCTGGTCTCCCCAGAGCATTCCACAGCTTGGATAGCAGCTTCTTCCTCTCTCCCGGTAGGAGAACATCACCACCCAACAAATCGAAGGGCAGATCCATCCTGGCGTCTTTGTCTGCTGTGGAGACTGGGGCAAGGAGGGCATGGGGTTGTGGGGTGTGTGCCCCAGCTCCTGGCAGCCCAAATCTTCCTCACTGCCTCTCCAAGTTGCAAATGCTAATTGAATCCAGCAGAGGGACTGGAAAACCTCCTCCTTTCTTCTCTGCCATCTGTGGTACAGAGCTCCCAGTGAGGGGACAGCACCCACAGGAATTCGAAGAACATCTACCCTTGCTCTGAAGCTGTGTGGACCTGGTGGGAGGGCTGAGGGTGTGCCCCAGATCAGCACTCACACCCCCCTCGCTGTGAACCTCAGCAGCCCCAGGTGAGCAGTTGGTATCAAGGACTGGGTTTGGCCCCAGCCATTCCCCTTTCAGGACTCCCCGTGATCAGTCACTGCCGGGGCAAGAGCCTTTCTGCAGCACCCTCCTCCCCTGCCCAGATCCTTGCTGGGGAGACTGGGCAGCTCACAAAGGTGCTGGAGAGATGCTGTTGGCTCAGGCGTGCCCTGCACGGTGTGGGATTAATGAGGGGAAAGCTGAGGGCATCCTCTTCCTTTGCTGACATGATCAGCACCTCCCCGTGCCCCCCTGGGTTCCACCTGTGGCCCCAGAACCCCTACAGCCAGGCCCCATCAGGACCACTGGACTTGATGGGAGCCACAGTCCAGCCATGCTTGATGCAGGGTGGAAGACCTCTCTCAGGCCATGGTGTTGGTCCCTGATCCAAGAGACTGGGATCCTCCTGCACCATCCCAAAACCCTCTGGGCCCAGCAGGTGCTCTAATCACCAGGGACCCACAAGTGACTGCTCTCAGCAGGTCCCCATCCTGCTCCAGACAGGCATGGATGTGCTGTGGGCATCCCTGCTCTACTAGCAGCACTGATCCCCGGGACATCCCTTCCCCTTGAGCTCCCAGGCCATGTGTGCCCTCTCCCCATGGCTATCCTGTCCCCTCTTCCATGGACATCCCCTGCACTATGGATATGCCCTCCCCACTGACATTTCCTGCCCTACATATATCACTTCCCTATGGATGTTCCTGCTCCAAGGACTTCCCACCTGTGGAGGTTTGAACCCAGCTGGCAGATCAGTCCCACTCAGCTGCTCATTCACACCCCACCTGCCACAGCCCCCTGGCTGGTACACTGGGCATGGTGTTCTGTGGCATGGAATATCCCTTTGGCCAGGCTGGGTCAGCTGTCCTGGCCATGCCCCCACCCAGCTTCTTGTGTACCTGCTCCGTGCCAGAGCACAGGACACCAAAAATCTCCTTTGTCCCTCCAGAAATATGGATGTTTTCTGCCCTGTGTAGCTCCATGACTGTAGGGTGCACAGTATGGGACAGAGGATAGAGGCAGGGCCCTTCTAGTCCTGGTCATTGGATTTGCCACTCACTTCTTGTAGAAATGGAATCACAGAACACCCTCTGTTGGAATGGACCCATGGTGAGCATCGAGTCCAGCTCCTGGCGCTGCACAGGACACCCCTAGGGACACACCATGGGCCTGGAGCATTGTCCAAACACTTCTTGAACTCTGTCAGGCTTGGTGCTGTAACTATTTCCCTAGGGCTGTTCCAGAACCCATCAACCCCTCTGGGTGAAAAAGCTTTTCAACCTAAATCTCCCCTGACACAGCTTCATGCTTGCCAGAGGATCAGGAATACTATACCCTCCGACTCTGCCTGGGAAACTACCCACTGGAGACTGGGCAGCAAACACTCTGGAAGAACCCTAATTTGTGATTGTTTTCCTTTGCAATTCCCATCCCTGTCTCTATATGGTCAAGGTAGGTTTTCCTTCCCACATTCTTGAGTCTTCACATTCTCGCAGGTAAAATGACCAGGTACCCCTATCTCCTCCCTGTTCCTTAAATGGATGCCTACTGTTACCAGCCCAGGGGAATGGAGGGCTTCCAAAGATGGAAGACAGGAAGGAATTACAGCTCAGATGTGGATGCCTCATCCCTAGGAATGTTCAAGGCCAGGCTGAATGGGACTTAGAGCAAAGTGGAAGATGTCCAAGTCCACGGCAGGGGACTTGGAATGAGATGAGCTTTAACATCCCTCCAACCCAAACCTTTTTATGACTGATTCTGTGGAAGAAGGCAGATGTAGGAAAATGTTTCTGCCATAGTTTGGCTCTCCAAGGAAAAAGGCCAAAGGTGCAGTTATGAACAGTTCCCAACAGATGGCTCCCGAAATTCAGAGGGAATGGCAGTGCTGAGTGCTTGTATCAGATTTGTCTCACAAATGGGGATTCTGTTGTACCAATGGATCCATGGGCTGGGGCCAATTGTGTGAGCTTCAACCAGGCCATGCTGGGTCCTGTCCCTGGGCCACAGCAACCCCTGCAGCTCCAGGCTGGGACAGCGTGGCTGGAAAGCTGCTGAGTGGGAAAGGGCCTGGGGGTGCTGGTTTCCAGTGGCTGGACACGAGCTGGGGGGGCCCAGGGGGCCAAGAAGGGCAAGCAATGGTGTGGCCCAGCAATGGTGTGGCCCAGGACAAGGCTGTGACCATCCCCTTGCTGGACACTGGGGAGGCCACACTCCAAGTGCTGTGTCCAGTTCTGGGGTCCTCAGTGAAAGAAGGACACTGAGGTGCTGGAGTGAGTCCAGAGAAGAGCAAGGAGCTGGGGAAAGGTCTGGAGCACAAGTCCTGTGAGGAGCAGCTGAGGGAGCTGGGGTTTTTTATCCTGGAGAAAAACAGGCTCAGAGGGGACCTGATCACTCTCTACAGTGACCTGAAAGGATGGTGTAGTCAGTCTCTTCTCCCAAACAGCAAGTGACGGGACAAGAGAAATGGCCTCAAGTCGTGCCAGAGGAGGTTTAAGTTAGGTATTAGGATAAATTTCTTCATGGAAGGTGTTGTCAAACATTGAAGCAGGCTGCCATGGCATGGTGCATTCCCGGGGGTATTTAAAAGATGTGTGTCATCAAATCACAGAATGTTTAGGTTGGAAAAGACCTCTAAGGTCATTGAGTCCAAAAATTTAATCAGCACTCTGAAGTTCACCACTAAACCATGTTCCTAAGCACCAGATCTGTGGATCTTCTTGGAAACTTTCAGGAATGGTGTATATGTGGCACTTGGAGACACTTATAAACCACTACAGCAAAGAGCAGCTCACCCAGGCCCCACGGAGGATCAGTGTCACCAGAGGGGACACACTCCAAGCAAGGTGCTCCTTCAAGAACACACACACGAACTTGAGTGCAGGCAGAACAACTTTCTGACCAGAAACTATTAAATTAATGCTTATAACAAACTTGGTCTAACAAGGTCTGCTCAGATCTATTGTTACTTCATCCTCTGGGCCCACGCTGGGCACTGAAATGGGCTGTTGAGGTTTCACTAAGTGCCATGCAGCCACTCACTCATTCTCCCCACAGTTTGTGCACTGGGCATGGTGTTCCATGGCATGGGATATCCCTCTGGGCAGTTTGGGTCAGCTCTCCTGGCCGTGCCCCCTCCTGCTTTCTTGTGCACCTGCTCCCTGGGAGAGCGTGGGAAACTGAGCAGTCCTTGAGTTAGGGTAAACACTGCTGAGCAGCAGCTGAAACATCAGTGTGTTATCAGCATTATTCTCAGCAGAATCCAAATCACAGCACCCAAGCAGCTGCTGGGGAGAAAATTAACTCTACCCCAGATCAAACTACCACTTATTCCATACCTTTCACCATGCCAGGTCCCCTGCTTCCCAATACCCCATCACCCTTCCTGTCTCTGGATATCAGTCTTTTGAACCATTCCACTGCCTAAAGAGAGCCTATAGGAAGGATGGGGAGAGGTTTTTGATGAGAACATGTAGTGACAGGACAAAGAGTAATGGCTTTAAAGTGAAAGAGGGGGGTTTTAGATTGGACATCAGGAAGAAATTCTTTACTGTCAGGGTGTGAAGCACTGGCAGAGGTTGCTCAGAAAATCTGTGGATGCCCCATCACTGGAAGTGCTCCAGGCCAGGTTTGATGGGGCTTTCAGCAACCTGGTCAAGGGGAAGGTGTCCCTGCCCATGCCATGGGGCTGGAATGAGGTGAGCTTTAAGGTCCCTTCCAGCCCAAATCATCCTTTGATTCTACAACGACATTATTGTCTCTGTCTATGGACTATCCCTATAAAAGTCCCTTGAAGTTGTTTAGTTCATGACCTTGAGCTTTATCTGTCCTAAAAGTCTTTCAGGGCAGGAAGGATGGTGTGTGGTGGTGTCACATGTAGAAACCAGTTCTGATTCTATCAGTGCAGGGCTTGGCTGGTTTCACCAAAGCTCATCCTTCATTAACATGGCAATCAAAGGAGAGCTGGGTTCACACCCCCAGATTCAGAGAGGCAAGGTGCCCGGTGATGGTGATGGGCATATTAGTGGCCATGGAAACTATATGCAGTGCTACGTAGCAATTAACATCATCCAGTTTAATTTATTGACTGTTCCCACCCAAAATCAAACCCTCTTGAGCCACACACTGAACTTGAGAGATGGGCACAAGGTCCATGGGTTTTGCTGTCATCTCCTGTCCCTGTGCACAGCTCCTGATGGGAGCACTGTGCAAACATTCCTCGGCATCAGCAGGACTTTCCATGGGTGCCAGTAATGCCTCTGGTTCCCACTCTGCCCCAAGGCCCTTCTTAGAAGAGATGGGCACTGCTCTCTCCAGCCCTTCACTGACTGATCCACTGGCCATGTCAGCCCCCTCCCAGAGCCCTGAGGGGACAGAGCCCCTCACCAGCACTGCTCCCAATCCTTGGCAATGTGGTCAGCACAACTAAGGCTATGCAGGTGGGGACCAGCTATTCTTGTGACCCAACAAGTCATGTATTCATTCCCTGCCCCTTGTTATCAGGCACTGAAGGTCCTGTGCACCGAGTACCAAAACAAACAGACTTCTTCTTCCTCTCCCTGCCAGCCTCAGGGCACCTGGCCAAGGTCGTGGTGGTGGCAATGACCCTGGCACAGAGCCCTCTCCCTGCTGTCTGCAGGAGCCCAGCCCGGCACCTCCCATCACAACACACACCGAGGAAGTGTATTTTTCAAAATACTTCTTTATTTCTCTCAATACTGACATTACAAAAAAAAAAAAAAAATTACAAAAAAACCCACTATAAAACATTCAGGTCTCATTGAAACCGAGAAAAACAAATCAGCTTGCATCTGCATGCTGGCCTGTCTTCTCGTTCACCTTGTCCACCACATTTCTCGGAATATTTTGGCAGAGGTTTTCTTGGCAGTGCTGCAGTGAAAGAGGAGCTGTACAAAGCCAGGTCAAATGTGCCTCCAGCTCCACACCAGCCCTTTCCTGGGAAAAAAAATGGCATGAGGCAGAGTGGGCTGAGAAAGGTAAGAAATATAAAAATTCTCCTGATGAAAATCCAAAGGTTTTAAAAAAATACAGTATTTGAAAATGGAGCCACTAAACAGACTGCCTCATGCACCTCCCAGATCCGCCCTGATGTCCAGAGACACCTCCTGAATGAATTGTCCCTGTAGAAAAATATATACACACGCCTCTCTCTTCTTATTAGAATCCCTAATTTGACCTGAAACACTAGTGAAACCCACAGCTCTGCTCACGCTTGGCTCTGCTTTTGCACCCAGATTAGTGCTACACGCACACACAACCCCACTCCGGGGGTTTGCTGTTCGTGTGGCTGAATCATCCCCCTTTCAAAAAAAGCCTGGGTGCGTCAGGCCAGTATCCCCAATACAGGCAGAGAAAAACCCTTACGAAGTTTATCTAATGAGCTCTATATATATGTATTTAAAAAATAAAAGCAGCAATGCAAACTCAACACGTCTGAAAAAAGAAAGCTCCACCCTGGGCTTTCCCCCCTCCTCCTGCTGGCTGGGCCCTGTGGGCAGCAGGTGCAGGCAAGTGCTGCCCACGGGCACTGGGGACATCCCTGGGCAGGGGCAGGAGGCTGGATGGACCATCCCCACGTGCTCCGTTGTTTGGCACAGCCGAGGCTCGGTGTAGGCTTGGCACAGGAGAGCGGACCACGGCTGGACTTGGTACCGTGGCCCCAAGGTGAGAAACTGTCCAGCTACTGGGGGGGCCACCACAGGCAGGAGGGATCGGCACTGCGGTACAGCCGGGACCCCAAACAGCAGCAAGTATCAAAGAGGGGAAGAGAAAAACCAGCAGCGGGGATGCCAGATCCTGCGGAGTCCTATTTACACAGCGCCGGACCCCGGCAAGTCCAGCTTCTTGTGGGAAGAGTGGCCTGAAAAGCAGGTGACATAAAAAACCCACGACACGACGCACCTCCCTGGGCAAAGGGCCCACGGCTCTCGCTCTTGCGAGGCAAAAAAAATGGACCTCTGGGGAGAAAGAAAAGGTTTGGCAGTTGGGAGAGCTGCGGCAGACAGGAGTCTCCCCGTTGTTGGAGTAAAAAACCGGCCAAGAAGGATGGATAGGGGGTGGGTCGGATGGGTTTTTTGGGGGAGAAAAGTAGTGTGAGGGGTTGTTTTTTTCTCTTTTTTTGCATTTAAAAGTGCTGTGACACCTTGGCTCTGTGCAGGCCAGGTGCTGTGGCACATGCATTTGGAGTATTGCTGCTTTGGAGGAGAGTCCCTGGGCTCTAGGAGCATGGGAGGTGCTGCTTGAGGATCTGTCTCGTCTGCGGAGCTATTCTGTCAGGGAAGCGGATTTTGAACTCCACAATCAAGTCTCCTCGCTGGCTGGGGGCCTTGGGGAAGGGCAGCCCCTCCCCACGTAGTCTCTTCACTGTCCCTGGCTTGATGATGTCGTTGCAGGGAAGCGGGATCACCCGTCCATCGATGGTGGGAATGTTCACAGTGCAGCCGCACAAGGCCTGAGGAAGGAAGAGGGAACAGGCCATCAGATGGGGCTGATTCCCCAAAGCATCCTGACAGGCACACCCTGTACCCCCACTGCCTGCTCCCCCGGTTAAACTGCCCAGCTCCCTCTGGATGCTGCCCAAGAGCACTGGATGATGCAAGTACAGCTCTCTGCTGGCACCAGCCTGGTCCAACCACCATGAACTGGGCTGCAGGAGCCATGCAGGAGAGGGGTGCCCCAGCTCTCATGGGGGGAAGGACTCCCCTCCCCACCTGCTGGGCTGCCCAGAAGGCACCACCAGCACCCAGCCACCCACAGCAACAACGCAGGCTAAATTTAGCTCCTTTCCAGCCCTGTCGGCCAGCCTCAGGCAGCCGAAAATCCAGCTGAGATCATGGGATGCTGCCACAGCCCATCAGCTGTCACCCTCCAGAGCACGGCAGCTTTGCCCGGTGCTTGGGGTTATCTATAGCACAGCCCATGTCCCATGTCCCCTGTCCCATCCCTGTCACCGACAGCCCCCACAGGGCTACGCCAGCATGGCACAATGGTGCGGCTGTGGCCCTGAGCTTCCCTGGGAGCTGGGGAGCTGGAGGGGCTGGTTCCCATCTCCTATCCCTTTGCACAGCCAGGAGCCGGTGTGGGGCTGCCACCCCTCTGCACCCCAGCCCCCAGCAGCAGCTGCACACCGGCCT
>NW_005054471.1:527469-532222 GCF_000277835.1 Geospiza fortis
AGCAAGAAAATCCTTGTGTCCTTAAATAACTCAGACAGCTCTGTCGTACATGTGGGCAGGATCGTCTCCAGGCTTTCAGCAAGGGCTGAGCGAGAGGACTGCGGAACGATGCTTCTGGAAGGGGGTGGGGGCTGGGAGGTTGCTGAGCTACAGCCTCGAGCTTCCATGTGGGGGCTGGCACAGGTCTGTCCCTCTGAACTGGGTCCTGGGGGTCCCAGCCCTCCCAAAACACCCTGCAAGGGGAGTGGAGAAAGATGCAATTGCTGTTTCTGGGCAAGGTGGGGGAATGTTCTGCATTCCCCCCCTCTGCCAGGAAAAGCCTCCAAAAGCAGAGCAGCAACAGGCATCAGGAGAAACACCTCATGCTGGTCACTGGCTCTGAGATGATGGACAGGGCTTCTGCAGCAGAACCAAGGCTTTGAACCAGAGGGTTTGCAGTTTGTGCCAGAGCTGGTTCAGGGTCTTTGTTGAGTGGAGAACAGGGGAGAAGGTCTTATCTCCTTTGCATGGCTCATCTGCACAGGCCTCCTCCTGGAGAGGGTGTCCTCCATGGATGAAGTCTTCAGCCTGCAGGAGGATGCCATCACCAGCTCTGTGTAAGCAGCAGGTGCTTGGCTCATCTCCAGCAGGTTGAGGGGAAAACAAAGCGCAATCTCCCCACATCAAGGAGTTTGTGCAGTGCATTCAGGCATGGATGCCAAAGCCCTCCTGCTTGCTGGTGCCCAGTGCAGTGTGCCATGGCTGCAAGTGCCCATGTGTGCCAAGAAAGGACACCTCCAGCCACAAAACAGAAAGGAGAACAAGAAGTCCCTGTGGGAACACGTGGATGGGGAAAGCAGGCAGAGATGTGAGCAGAAGCGGGCGGTAACAGCGAAGGCAGACAGGATCTTAATGTTTCCTTCCCAGAGCCAAGACGCAAGAATCCGAGGCGATCGCTCCTCCGCCGTATGTCCCTGTTTTTCATTCTTCTTGCTCAACTTTGCTGGCATTTGGGAAAACAGTTGCTGAAGTAACACCAGTAACCGCGAGAGCTACCCCGCATCCTAGAAAGAGGCTTGGTTTATCCCTGGGGATGAAATCACCCTGGGTTTGAGCACTGTGCTGTGCGAGCAGAGCTTTATCTAGGTCACCACTGGGTCCTCCTCTGCTCGCAGTGAAGCCGCCGGGGCGGGCGTCACCACCGGCCGCGTCCCAGCCGGGATGGAGGCGCGGAGGCTTCGAGGAAGGTGACGCCAGGTAAAGGATGCAAAGCGGGATGGTGCCCAGGGCAGGCATTAGGCAGCAGCCAGGAGGGCAGGATGCATGCCGGCAATGCTGCCTCCAGCAGAGGCAGCTGCTGGTGGAGCTGTGCGTCTCCGCCCTCCCGCAGCTCCCCGCTGCAGCGCGCGCCTCTGATTTTAGGAAGGAAGACAACGAGTCCCCGGAAAAGCACTCCTACATCTGTGATTCTGCAGCAGACAAGTGGCAAAACGCCCTGCACTGCCCCAGCCAGGCACCTAGCAGGGCCAGGACTCAAGGGCTGGGAAGGCCCTCCAGTACCCATCACCTGCCAGCTTTCTTGATGGCATAATGTTCTCTCATGGCAGTGGCAGAGACTAAAAGTCAGGCCAGAAGAGGCAGCCTTGCAAGGCAGAAGGTGCAAGAAGACACCTAAGGCTGCAGCCAGAGGCTGGGGAGATGTAGAAGTTGTGCTCTGTCACATACTGAGGTGATAGCATACAGAATTGGAGAGCTCCCAGCATCTGCTTGTGCTCCAGAGCACTTAAGGAACTTTTCCTGGAAGACAAACGCAGCAGAGTATCACACTGTCCTGGCAAGCAGCAGGCTGGGGATGACAGTCAGCCAGACCAGCAGCCCCATGAGGATGCCCAGCATGTTGGGTTTATGCTGGGGGAGGTCAGAGACCAGAAATTCCAGCTGAAAGAGATAAGGAATTGCCTGGACCATCAATTTTCTGCTTTATGTCTGTGTTGTGCAAATCCAATGCCAGCATGCAGGCCTTGCTCACGGAGCTCACAGGTGTCCAACACTTCTGGTGCACTTCTTGAGCCTGTTTCTCCAGTTACTGCTCAAAAGTCAACTCCAGGCAGGAGTCCCTCCACCCTGGTCAGTGCACAGACTTGGGCTAACATGGTCTGGGCATCAGCACAGCCAGGTCAGATAAAAGGAATGAACAGAAGGAAATATCTGAGATACGGCATGCACTGCTCCATAAATAAGGCAGTCTCTCCCGAGTATTTCTGGATTGGAGATCCAGGAGAACCAGCTACTGCAGGAATAACCTCTGTACTTTGCACTGTGAGGGAAACTCCTGAGTCTGCAATATAAGTGGAGCTGAGCTTGCTTCAGGAATTCCTAGCTCTGCCCGGCCCATGTGCTTTTTGCCCCCAGCACACCCGGTCACAGCCTGAGCTGGGATGCAGAGCCATCACTGAGCCCTCCTGACTTCCCGGCACACTTCACAAGATCACGTTTTCCTGCCTCAGGTCTGGCCCATTGAGCTTATTTCTATTCAATGCACTTGAGAATATAAATCTGCCTTCAGGAAGGAAAAAAAAATCAGCTCATTAAGAAGACAGACAGCGTCTACCGTCTGAAAGGAACAGCAAATGGCAGCTGCCAAAAATGTCAACGTTAAATGCAGCTGCCAGCTGGGATTTATTAAAAGGTAGTTTTACAGCAGCAGTGGCGAACAGCACATCTTGTACTGAGGTAATCTTCCCTTTCCTCTCCCACCTTCGTGCAGATTGCTGGATGATCTGTTGCATCCATCTACCCCTGCCGTGACCTCCAGCAGTGGCAGCCTGGCAGTGCTGAGTTTTAGTCATTACCTGGGTATTTAATTTGTTTGGTTGCTTATCTAGGAAAGCCAGAATCAAGAAAAACAACTAAAGCACTGCTCAGGGAGGGCAAGGGATCACTTTCTTCCACATGATTCTGCTCTCTGCCCTGGAGAAGAGGCACCTGGTGCAACCCTAGGCAGTAACTAAGCCACAGCAGGCTCAGCTACAGGAAAAGCAGGAATGAGACTGATGCCACCCAATCTGGGTTTTCCCTTGCTCCTACAAAGGATGTGCCCTTTATTCCACATGTGAATACCCTACACTAAAATAGAAGAACAAGACATATGGAGAAGGAGAAAATGGATAAAATGAGCCACCTGAATTGGCTCAAGAAGTGAAGTGTGTTCAGCAGAGACCACAGCATCAGTGTCCCACACCTGGCATGGAAGTCAAGCACCTCCAAAGCCAAGACCATGGTGGCCTCTGCAGCTCCTGTCTTGCAACCTACCTGGTCTTTCCTATCCAGAGCAGGAGAGGGCCTGCCTCTCATCTTGGCCCCAAAGGCCATGAACCAGTGCCACCCCACATCCCATGGGATTAACCACCTGTACCCACCTCTTTAAGACTGATGTTTGCTGTGTAGATCACGTTTGTCCCGTCCCTCTTGAAGTGCGAGTGAGGCTTGTCCTTGAGGATGAAGACAATGTCTGCAGGGATGTTGTCTGGAGTGGCATCCCCTTCTTTGGGGAATGTGATTTTGGTTCCCTCCTTCCAACCTCGTTTGATGACAATGTTTAGGATCTTGTCCTCAGTCCGCATGGTCCGGCCATCAGCGTTGAGCCTTCTGCGAGTGATCTTCATCCTCTTGGTGGATCCATGGTAGATCTCTTCCAGGGACACCTTGAGCTCGTGGATGACAGGTGGGTCCTGGACCTTCCTCCGCGTGTGCAGGGACTCCTGGTGTCGCCGGTGAACCCCATTAATGCCGTTGAAGCCGAACCGGCCAAAGGCACTGAAAGGGTCGTCGTCATCATCCATATCCATGTCTTCCTGGTCAAAGCCATTGAACATCCGGGAGCGGCTGCTAGCGAAGAAGATATCGAAAGGGTTGGAGCCTCCGAAGAAGGATGCGAAGGTGGCATGGGGGTCTCCATGGAAGGTGTAGTGGAAGGTGTTCCCTGAGCCACCTGAAGAGCCACCTCCAGTTTTGAGACCTGGAAGACAAGGGGGAAGAGGAGACATGAATGCTCCTGTGGGGGAGTGCTCTGCAGAGACTGCACTGCCCGAGTGGGAGAATGGCCTCTGCCACCTCCTTCCACCCTCTCCTGAGTGTGCAGACCACCTCCAGCCCAACCACTGTGAAGACACCATCTCACACAGTCCCACTCCTACACCCTGCAAGCTCAGAATCCATTCAGGTTTTGTTCCCTCTATCCCTACTGAAGGACCTCTTTCCTTCTCTCTACCCTATTCACCTAATTTTAATTTAAAACACACCCTGATCAGCCCATCTCCATTTTCCCCCATGAGCATGCTCCTTCCTGCCCCAACAGCCTTGTCTCTGAGACTGAATATTACGAAAAATTTCTTCACAGAAAAGTTGGTCAGGAACAGGCTGCCTAGGGAAGTCATAGAGCCACAATTCCTGGAAGTGTTCAAAAGGTGTGTGGATGTGGCACTTAGGGACATGGCTTAGTGATGAACACGGCAGTGCTTCATTAAATGATCTTAAGAGATCTTCTCCCCCCTCAATGACTCTACAGGCAGGTGGAGGTGAGCAGACCTCCAGGTTGGCATGCAGCTCTCTGCACACTGGCTGTATAAAATGCCAGGTAAGCTGCAGGTCTGAATCATTTAGCAACCTTTCCCATGGGAAACTCCCCTGCCAGGTCCCAGGCTGAGCCTGACGTCACTGCAACTCACCCCAAGTCCCAAGGAGTCAAGGCACATGACAAATGCCCCCCAAAGAG
>NW_005054471.1:532248-536943 GCF_000277835.1 Geospiza fortis
AGGGTTGGGAAGGGTTAAGCCAAGCCTAGCTCAGGGACTATTTTCAGGGCACACCAGTGACAGTGAAGGACTATTTCTGACAGGCTGTCCTTTGTCCCAACCCCCCATGCTCTTGCCACAGCAGGACAAGTTTGGGGGTCTCTTCTGAGTGCTGAAGTCAGTATTCTGGGTGGGCTGAAGGGGCTTTCCCACTTCACCTTGCCTACACAGCATGTGTGACCCTCAAGCTCCTCAAAATGCTGACCTTCATTGCCCAAAAAAAATGGGAAACAAAACATGTGGGGAAGGTCATGGAACATGAGAGGTTCAACAAAGATGGGACATGGGGGAAGATGGTCTTTAACTTGATGGGGCACTGAGGGAGCTCTTACCCTCTTCCTTAATTCACTCTTATTTTAGATTCCTGCAGGTGACAGGGATTTTGCCAAATCCCCAGTGAGCCCCACTCCTAATAGACTGTACAGCCAGGAGGTTTCACCTTTAATCCCATGACGCCAGCCTGAGCAGGGTCCGATTTCATTGAGGCCTCCCGGGAAAAGCTGGTTTCCCACTTGAGAGAGTCTCTTCTCATTTTACAGGGCAGCAAATCACTGTGCCCTGTGTGTCCATCACAGCCCTGACATAACTAACGGGTCAACAATTAACCCACTGCTGCTTAATCCCGCCGGTGGCTTGTGAGGGGATGCACCTGCCCGAGAGAGGAGCTGCCTCTTCCACCCAGCAGCCTGCTCCTGCCAGACCTCCTGCTCTTTTAAGCACCCAGGCCCTGGGCTGATTAATGCAGATGCTATTCAGCACTCTCCTCGAATGGGGCTGCACTCTTCCATCATCGACTAATAAGGCCGCCTGCCTTGGAGTGGCTCTCCTCCTCCTCCTCCTCCTCCATGCCAACCACCAGACAACAGCAGCCGCTTGGTTTCAAAACAAGGGCCTATTACTTAAATTGGGAAAAGCTTTGAATCCTGTAGGTCAGCCTGTACCAGGGCGGACAGTGGGACCAGTGCCCAAGTGCAGGGGGAGTGTGGGCAGAAGCAGTACGTCTCTGCTGTGTTATTTAGGTCATTTAAAGAGCTGCTAACAAATTACCTTAGGTACTACCCAGGAGGTGAGCTCCTTCAATTTCTCAGCTGGCGCCCAATGTTCTGGGGCAGAGGGCAGGAGGAGCCCAGCCACCCCAGGAAGCAAGCTGACAAATTGCTGTAAAAGTGAAGCAGCCTGGGGAGGAATGGGATGAGAGGTGATTTCTGCCACCTGTGGAGCCTTCACTCTCTCTGATTCTTTGGCAACCAGTCCCATTTCAGAAGTAGGCATGAAACACTGAAACATCTCTCTGTGAAAACCCTCCCTCACCTCTAAAACAGATTTGGACCCCCACTCCCAGCGGGCAGTGCCTATCCCCTTACCTTCCTCCCCATACTGGTCGTACACAGCTCGTTTCTTGGGGTCACTCAGGACGTCATAAGCCTCCGCAATCTCCTTGAACTTCTCCTCAGCACTGGGGTCTTTATTCTTATCGGGGTGATATTTCAGGGCCATTTTCCGATAGGCCTTCTTGATTTCATCTTCGTTAGCACCGCTCTGGATGCCCAAAATCTTGTAATAGTCCTTCCCCATGATGGCGACACTGCTGGGAGCCGAGTACTTATTCCTGAAAGGAGAAAGACAGCTCTTCGTGAGGTGAAAATCACACAGGGGCAGCTGGGGACAGGACTGGCACACACTTATCGCGGAGACGATGCTCCCTGTGTACCACGGGCCAGCAGCACCAGAGCCAGCTCAAGTCCACGCTTCCCAACAGAGGTCAGAGCCCCGGTGCCAGAATGTATCCCAGCTCTGGTTTTATCCCGCTGAGCCCCTTGGCTGGGATGGACAGACTCATCTCTGAGGCTGACAGGGAGAGAGAGCTCAAGTTGGGGCACGGTGCTATTATAGTGGCCACGCCACTGCTAACGTCAGGCCAGGACCACGTCCCTGTCCGTCCCCCCCAGGCTGAGTCAGGAGGGCTGAGCTATGTCCAAATGTAGCTGCCGGCCTGTGTCCACCCCCTTGCCTGGTTCTCTCCCAGCTGGGGATCTGAGACCCAAGTCAGGGTGATGACAGCAGGTTTTGGAGGCTGAAAGCAGTGGCAGGGACCATGTTGTGCCTTCACCTTAAAGGAACTTCAAACATTTTGTTCCTGAAAGCAATTGGCATTCAGCTGGAGATAAGCGCCTCCGGCTGTCAGAGCCATAATTTGTATTTAGCGGAGAGGGAACGGAGCCGTTAGACAGAAACATCTTGTGATGGTGGGAGGGCTTTTTTCTTTTTCTGTTTTAAAAAAAACCCAACACTTTCTAGCCTGACTTGCACTCCCCAACTGGATCTTGCAGTAAGGCAGGAGCTCAGGGCTCACTCACTGCATCGCGCGGGGGCTGAGGCCGTGCCCATGCCTATACTAAGGCATGGAAAACCCGGTGGCTGTAATTCATCCCCCAGTCACCGCTGGAGTCACAGCCACCCACGGAGCAGCCAGGGGGGATTGGCAGGGCTGCTCCTCCAGGCAAAAGCTAACAGGTCCCATGCCTCTCCATAGATGCTTCCCACTGCTCCTTGACTTTTGGTTATCTGACAGCAAACATTTGACACCCTGGACCTCAGGGTCTGACCTGGCCCGTCTCGCACTCAGTGCTGACCCTGCTTCTCCCAGGTGCTGCCTTTGCACACCCTGCTCCCTGCTACAGTCCAGGTTTCATCCTATACTTGCTCCAAACACACTTGAGCCACCTCAACCCACTGTGCCTCTCCAGCAGAGGGATTATGGCATGGGGTGTGAGTTTTGGCCCTTTTCTTCACCATCATACAAGCTACCAGATGTTCTCCCCACCCTTACTCTCTATCCATGAGCTCCCATTGGAGGTCACAGAGGGATCTCCCAACCACCACAGATCAATCAAGGGTGGCTATGCTCCCCAAGGATCCATGCTTGGGTGCTGCTCTAAGCATCTGGCAGCCACACCAAGCATCCAACACTTGCCTTGGGCCATGCCCTGGGCAATGACCCCCTACAAGAGCTTGGAAATTGGTCCCACATTTGGCCACCTCCATCCAAACCACCAACTTCTGCTCTTTTTTGCTCCAGCTGTGGAGGAGAAGCTTTGCTGTAGATGGGGAGGGGGGCTATGGCACCTCTGAAGGACACAGTGAAGGGAGATGGGGGCATCTGCAAACACTGTACAACAGCTCAGGCGGCACAGAAGAGGTGGTAGGAGGTCCCTGGGGGCATAAAGAGCATCTGACAGCATCTCCTGTGGCAGCTCCCGGATGCCAGCACATTTCTCAGCTCCTGCATGCAGAGATGCCAGCAGCACCCAGCCCACGCAGGTGCTGGGGGATGCTCTGCCCCCAGCCCACATCCACCTCCCCGCTTACCCTCCCTAAGTGCCGGGGAAGCTGCAGGAGACCCCGGGGTGAGCAACCAGCAGGAGGACTAAGAGGTATCATGTCCATTCTCCACACCAAAGGTCACTCCAACACCCCACTTCTCCACAGCAACCTCCAGTGGAGGGCATGGGCTCCCTGAGACTAGTACTGAGACGATGACTTGGCCCTGTCTGGCCCTGTTGCTGACCCTCCCACAGTGAGAGCAAACCAAGCAGTGCTAAAGATAACCCCATCACACCCTAGCTCCAGCAACACAGAGCTGACAAACCTTCAACTCTCACTGTCCAGGGACCACAGTGTCTGGCTCTGACCCGCAGCCCACCTTGACAGCACCACTGGGACACCCTCCTCTGGCTAAAACCCCACAGCGTTTCCCATGAAAACACGTCCCAAAAATGCAAAATGCTGTCACCACCCACAAGATCTCTGGTCTTGCCCACCGAGAGGTCTTTGGCCAGGGTGGGGATGCCTGATGAGGATCTCTGACCTGACCAAGGACCCCTTCGTCTGGCTGGGCAGGGGGAAGGGAATTTCTGTACCGAAATGCATCCCGGTGCCGCGTTTACCGTGCCAGAGAGGACCAGGTACTGGAGGGTGACCCGGTGGCTTAAGGCACGCTCCCGAGGCTCAGCTCACATGCACAATGGTGGTAAAACACGACTCTGTCCCCGCAGAGCCTCCCTCCTTCCCTCCCACCTCTCTGGGATCAGCTGCGCCTTGCCACCGATCCTCTCCCCCTTCTGCTCAGTCATCCTCTCCTGACTTCCCATTTAACCCCCTCGGGAGTGGTGGGGGGGTTTCAGGCTGGCAAAGGCATCCCTGTATCACCCTTGCAAATCAGATGCGCCCAGATAAGCCACAGCACCCTGCCTTGGTGAAAGCCACAGGCATTCCCCTGCCCTGCCGAGCCAGCCCAACCTCCATCCTCCTCTTGCAACCACACGAAAAGAAAAAAAAATTAAATAAAGAATAAATCTTTGTTCCGGCCCCGCACATGACATCAGCCCGAGCAACCGCTGGGCTAGCTCGCCAGCTGAATAGCGATCGTTTGACATAATCCCTCTGCTCGGCAGTCATCTAAGGGAACAAACCCACCCTGGCAACGGCACAAGATTTTTTTTGTTCCATCTCGGGGTGCAAGGTCACCGCGGGATGCCAGGGACAGGCACTGATGGTTTAACGAGGACACAAGGTCGAGAGGCGGAACCCACTTACCGAAACTTTACGAACACATTCATAGTCCAAGCTGTCATTTTTAAAGGCTCTAGTTTTATT
>NW_005054471.1:538194-539944 GCF_000277835.1 Geospiza fortis
CCGCCCCCCCCCGCCGGCGGCCGCCTCCTGCGTGGGCACGGAGCAGGACCCCCGCTCAGAATGTCCCCAGAGAGGGTCCCAGATCTCCACAGCCACGAAGTGCTGTCTCCTGCGTGGGGATGGTGTCTAGTTCCACTTGCGATCACCCCCGACAGGGTCCCCCATTTTTCACACCTAACTGCTGCTGGCTCTTGGGTGGACATGGGGTCAAGCCTCTCACAGTGTCTCCCCAAGTAGATTCCCTTCTTTCCAGCCACACTCGGCTGCTCACAGTTGTGTGGAGATAGGGTCAAGCCCCCCTTGCTGCCTCCCCGTGTAGGGTACCCCAATTCCAGAGTCACCAGCATGCTCACAATGGCATGGGGATGGGATTGAACCCCCCACTGCACAGATCGCCACCCCCTAACCCCCATCCAGCCCCACTGTAGGGCTAAGAACTTCATGGGGATGGGGTTTGTCCCCCTCCCAAGCCCAGAGGCACTACCCTTTTTAGGGGCTGTCACATACACAGGGGTTCACTCATGCCTTGTGCCCCAGTGCACAGACCCACAGGGTCCAGGGGTGGCCCCCTGCCATGATCAAGCCCCACTAGGACCCACTGCCTGCTTCAAGAGGAAAGCAGGTTAACCCTTTCCTCCTGGTCGGCTCTCCCAGGAGACACTGTCACCTCGACTGGGGACAGGGGTTAACCCCTTCCATGCTGGTCCCTCTAATCGTGTTACTGTCACCTGGGTAGGAGGTTACCAATTCTCTCACCAGCCAGTTCAGCCCCACTGGAATACACAGGTACCCCCAGGGCAGTGGTGGAGGGGTGCTGACCCCTTCCAGGCCACTCCACATAGCTCAAACAGGGCACATTATTCCCTCCAAAGTGAAACAGGAGAGAGGGATTAACCCTAACCTCACCACCCTCTCCAGCTCCACAGGGCTGTACTGCAGCCCCATGGCAGGAGGTGTCACCCTCTCTCTCCCTGCCCCACTTGGATGCACTATCTCTGTTATGGGGCACGGGGATCAACCCCTTCCTGACACACTCTTCAGACCCACAGGGACACACAGTCACCAGGCAGGGCAGCCCAGTTAACCCTGACCCACAGCACCACCAAGAAACCCTGACAGCCCACAGGAGCCAGAGATGCCAACTCCTTCCTCCCCCACCTTCAGCCCCATAGAGACTCTATGTCACCCCATGGCGACAGTCCAGGCTGGCTACCCTCTGCCCCCCACCCACCAAGGGGCAAAGGGGCTAAGCTCCCAGACCCACTGCCAAACCCTGTCACCCCTTGGGGCAGAGAGGCCGATCCTGCCAGCCCCTGGGGACACCCTGCCACTTCATAAAGCAGAGGTTTAGCTCCCAGAGCAGGACAGACTGTCACCCCATGGGCGGAGTGGGACAAGCACCCCTTCCCAGCCCTATAGGGACATGTTGTCACCCTATGGGCAGAGGGGCCAATCAGCCCCGCAGTGACACCCTGTCACTCGTCGGGGCGGAGGGACTGACCCTCCCCAGCCCCACTGTGACATTCTACCACCCCATAGGGCAGGGGGGACTGACGACCCCCCAATTTCATGGCAACAACTTGTCACGCACGGCGCAAGGAACTGACGGCTCAGTCCCACAGCAACCCCTGTCACCCCCTGGGCAGGGGGCTGACCCCACAGCGACACGCTGCTAACCCCAGACAGAGGCATTGCCCCCCACCCCAGGATGACCCTTTGTCACCCCCCGCCGGTCCCACAGGGGCACCCT
>NW_005054471.1:540794-541815 GCF_000277835.1 Geospiza fortis
AGAGGTTGGAAAAGACCCCTGAGCTCACGTCCAGCCTGTGAGCGGACACCACGCCATCAACCACACCATGGCAGAGTGCCAAGTCCTGTCTTTTCAGAAACACCTTCAGGGATGGTCACTCCACACCTCCCTGGGCAGCCATTCCAAAGCCCGGTCAGTCTTTCTGTGACAAAAATCTTCCTAATGTCTAACGAAAACCTTTCCTGGCACAGGTTGAGGCTTTATCCTCTTGTCCAGTCACTTTTTTCCAGGGAGGAGAGACTGACCCCCACCTGGCTACACCCTCCTGTCCCAGAGAGTGATAAGGCTCCCCTTTGAGTGTCCTCCAGGCTGAACACCCTGACCTCCCTCAGCTGCTCCCTCCTCATCCCCAGCTCCATCGCCTTTCTCTGCTGAAGGAGGTTCAAGGTCCTGGAAGCACTTGGCAGGGCTGGGAGGGCTGGATGGATCCAGGGTGGGAATTGTGAGGAGAAGGTGTCCAGAAGGTACTGGAGCAGTGAGGCCATGCCATGGGAATGCAGGGCAGTTCAGGCATCTCAAGAGCCCTGCCTGCATAAAGGTGTGCCCTGCTCCATGTGGGACTGGTGGGGGCGGGAGGGACAGCAAGTCCCTGAGGAGCTTAAAAAGGACATTGCAGTACTGGAGTGAGCCCAGAGAAGGGCAGTGGAGCAGGTAAAGGGTCTGGAGCAGAAGTCCTGTGAGGGACTGTGGGAGCTGGGGTGTTTGGAGAAGAGGAGGCTCAGGGGGCACCTTATCACTCTCTGCAACTCCCAGGAGGTATAGCCAGATGGGGGTTGGTCTCTTCTCCCAGGCAACCAGGGACTGGAGAGGAGGACAAAGCCTCAAGCTGTGCCAGAGGAGGGTTAGGTTGGACATTAAGAAGCATTTCTTCGCAGAAGAGGTGATTAGACATTGGAATGGCCTCTCCATTCATGGCCTCCAGGTGGTGGAGTCAACTGCCGTGGAGGTGTTTAAGGAGAGATTGGATGTGGCGGTTGGTCCATAATCTGCTTTACAGGAA
>NW_005054471.1:541852-544796 GCF_000277835.1 Geospiza fortis
TCCCTAATTGGTTCTTTGGTTCTGTGATTCTGTGGGGTGCTCTGAGGTGTCTGACGGGGTGATGGGTGAGCATCCACTCCCCAGGAACAATGCCATACCAGATCAAACACCCAATGTGATGGGGCCAGGGTCCTTATGCAACAGAGAGTGGCTGAGACTCTTTAGACTGTGAGGGCTGACATTGTGCTATGCCTTTGCATCATGGAAAAGCCACTGGGCTCCAAAGCCCTGGCCCAGTGGGAGGCTCAGTGTCTGTGTTTAAAACAGCTTCTGCTCTGACATCGGTGCATCCCAGCTCCGCAGCATCTGTGGCCAGCTAGCCAGGAAACTGGGTAGCTGAGCCACACATGCTGCCAGCACTGTCCTTCTGCAAACCCTGTCACGTCTCCTTCCAAACTGGGGGTGTGTTTGGGCCTTTGCCATGTGAGTCTCCCCCTTGATCATTCCAGCATCCCTGCTTGGGTTAGACTGGTAACAAGGTGGCTCCTGGTTGGAGGAGCTGTCTGGACCCAGTGACCTGGATTTTGTCCTGGGAAATCTGCCCATCTTGAGAAGAAAACCCACGTCCTGATGCTGTCGAGTTAGTGCAGAACATGGGGACAGCATCCTGCCTGCACACCTGTCCGTAGACTGAGGGGGAAGCATCTGGTCGTGCAGGTGCTGCAGCTCGTGGGTGGAGCTGAGCGCTGCTGTGAACGGCTGAGGCTGTTTGTCCTTTTGTAACCTCTTTGTGCTTCCTTACTGATGGAGCGTTTGGAAAGGGAGCTTTCACTTCACAGGCGCTCAGTTAATCTCGTCCTTGTGGTTTGATCACAGCATTGGTCTCTCTGTCCTGCCTGGGCTCCTTGGCTCTCCGGAGTCCCCTGGCAGGGTGTGTGCAGCCACCTGGGCTCCTGTTTTCCACCATGGCATGTCCGTGGAGCCCCTCAGAGCTGGGAGAGCCAGAGTTGGCTCCACTCTGCCCGTGGAGCGGCTGAGTCATCGCGGTACTGACCCAGCACTTACTGCGGCCCATCTGTTTTGCTCTGTGCTGTTCGGTGGCCCCGTCCCCGTGTCGGGGGGGCTGCGTGTCCCGCGCCGTGCCCATGCCCTGGCCTTGCAAATGCTTTTTGTTTTGGCTTTTCATCGCCGGCAGCGCTGGAGGCCCCGGGCTGGGGGAGCTGGTGCTGGCCGTCCCCGTGTTCACAAATGATCTGCTTGGTGTGCAGCCTGCCCGGGGACAAACAAGGGCTCTGGGCCAGGGGCTGGCTGCGGCCCCGCTGGGCAGGAGCGGGGTCAGGGCAGAGCACAGCCTCCCCTCCTGGGGGCAGAGGGTGTTTTGAGCAAAACCGCGCCTCCTTCACAGCCCGTCTCCCTTGCTGGCACATCCGCACCCTTTTAAAGACACGCCGGGAAAGTGCAGGGAGGGGTGGCAAGAATAATTAAAGGTACGAAGCCGTTTCCATAGATGGAACAATTACATAAACTGGCTCTCTTCCGTCTGGGGGAAGAGATGACTGAGGGAGGCATGATGGGGAATAATAAAATCTTGTGTGGTGGGGGGAAGGAAGGTGAGCAGGGAAGGGTTGCTTGAGTTCCTGTAATTGGGCATTTTGTGTAAGAATATGCAGTGACATTTCAGGACATGAAGACATTTCCTCAAGCAGTTTGAGATTAACCTGTGGAAATGGTGGCCTTAGGTGAAGTGGTGGAGGGTAGATGTAGGAAAATTGTTTGGGATGAAAAGGCAATTGAGCAAATTCCTGGAAAGAGAAATCCACGAGGGCTGATGAGCCCACTGATGTTGGTTCTGGTGCAGGAAATCCCCAGACTACAGGCGTAAGCAGCATGCTGTGTTCACCTGGAGCTTCAGCTCTCCCTGGTACTTTGTACCTCACCTCCAGAGGTGATGGGGAGGTGGGAAGCCACTCTCTGGGCTGTTTTCCTGTTAAAACATCATTACCTGGTGTCTGGTTGGAGCAGAGGAGAAGGCCACTTACCTCTGCAACCACCTACTCAAGTGCCATGCCACTGCAAGAAAGACCTTTCCCACGTTGCTTCCACCTCCTTCTGGATCTGGATCTCCCCATGGCTGAGCAGATGGGGCAGGAGCAAGGCACTGGCTCCTTGCTGCACTGCTCCCTTGTCCTGCTCAGAATCCCCTGGTCAGTGCAGCGCAGGGAAGTCTCCAGTGTCTGTGGCTGGGTGAGCTGGGGAGATGCATCTGAGGACACTGGGCTTGGCAGCAGCAGGGTTTGCGCTCTGTTCTCCTCGGCAAGAGCAGCACCCACGCATTTGGTGCTGTCTCTCCTTCTTGCCTGTTCCCATCCTCAGAGGTGTCGCCCGCCTTTTCCAGCACCCTGAGCTGCAGCAGGAGGAAAAGGCTGCAAGGAAAAAAATCCATGCTCAGTTTTTTTGGGTTTTTTTAATTGTGGGATTAATGCTCCATTCCCTGCCTGCTGCTGTCCTGGCTGTGGTCTGAGCTTGGTGCATCTCTAAGGAGATGATGGTGGGTCACCCTCTAGGACAGCCTGGTCTCTAATGTCCTACAGAAGCTGCTGTCCATACAGGGGAACCCTGTCCAGGAGACCTGGTAACTGGCAGCCTTGGGATTCATCCAACCTCTGGCTTGTCCTCTGAGGAAACCACCAGCTCTCACCAGCTCCCAGTCACCCTTGTTGTCTTGGTAGCCTCAGCATGCGGTGGGCTTGTGTCTGCCCAGCTCTGAGCATAGGGTAAAACAGGTGGGAATGGTCCCCAGCAGTCTCGTGCTGCAAGCAGGATCAGCCACAAGGTCAGCATGTGCTGCTTGGGGCTTTATCCAGGCTGACATTGCAAACCACCAAGGACAGTCATTGCAGCGCTAGAAGAGCTTGTTCCTGCAGCACCTTCCGTGTCCTTGTGCTGCTGTGTGTCAGAGCATGACTGGCCTCTCAGGGCGTGCAGAGGAAGGGGGTGGAAGCTA
>NW_005054471.1:544896-549701 GCF_000277835.1 Geospiza fortis
CTTGTCCGTGTCTCACCCTGCCGCTTCCTCTCCCGGCAGCGTCTGTGCTGCCAGCTGAGTTATTTTTTCTTTTTCATATTTTTTTTTCTTCTTCTTCTTTTTTTCTCCTTTCTTTTTTGCCTTCCTGCCGCTATTCTTGAGTGGTTCCCAGCCGGTGGTTGGCAGGCAGCCCTTGCTGGAGACCATCTCCCGGGCTGACCTTTGCCAGCCCCCTCGGATGAGCTCAGCGGGGCTCTCCCTGCCACCCCCGTCAGGTGCGCGGGTGAGATGCGAGCGGCTCTGAGTGGCAGTGTGTGGGAGGACTGGGTCTTCTCCAGTCCCTTGCTGTCCCCACCTGTGCTCATGCTCTGCTGGAGGGGCCAGCTCCTGAAGGCAGGAGTGAGTGGGAGGAAAGGTCAGCATGGGGGATGCTGCAGTGCTTTTTCTGTGGTAGAGCCTGGGGAAAAGGAAGGTTCCACTCAGCAGATCCTGCCTTTGGACGCCTTGGTTTGTCCTGACCTAGCCTGCTGTCCCCCTTACTGAACCACCAACGCAGAGGTCTAAACTGGGCATGAAGATTGTGTGGGCAGGGAAAGCCCCCCTGGAGCTGTTTCTGCCAGCCCCGTATCTAAGCAGTTGGAAGAAGGAAGGCAGTGTCACCACCCTAGCTTGGCATGCTGGAATGTGGCAATTTGTCCCAAGTTGCTGTGGGAATCAGCAGCCAGCGTGGGACTAGACTCTGGAGTGTCCTGACTCTGGTTGTGATGCTACCCAGCAAGGCAGGATGATAATAAATGAGAGCCAGCAGCAGCCCCACAGCCCCGTCATCATTCTTGTCACTCACACCTGACCTCCACATCTCCCTGGGAGGAAGGCCAGCTGTGCCAGGGAACCCAAATAGCGTCAGTCACCCTTGGGGACCCATCTGCACGTGGATGACGCCTGCTGAAGTTTGGGTTGGCTCTGTTTCAACTTCCAGCCTTTGCCCTGCTTTCGTCAGCAAAGTTGTCCTGTAGCACTTGGTTCCTCCTGGGCATGTCTCTCCCAAGTTACATTTCGGCCAAGCTATTTACTTGGTTTCTCCTGGGAATGTCGTTCTCTCTCCAAGTTAAATTTTGACCAAGTTGTTTCTGCTCTGTGTTTGGGTGTCAAGCACACTGAGCTGCTCTAGTCCATCCAGCCAGTCTATCAATTGGAAATTTTGTCCCTGAAACATTCTTTCCAGGACAGGGGTGTCCCTAGGTGCTTCCAGCAGAGGTGCTGTCCCTGAAAGTCACAGCTGGAGGTGGGTAGCTTCTCCAAGCTGAAGCACAGGTTGGAGACAAACCCTGCTGCATCTACTGGAAGTGTGTCCATCTGATGCCTTTCCATTGCAGATCTGCCTGGCATCTAATTCTTGGCATGCCAGATGAGCTGTGAGGAGTTCACTGGGACAGCAAGTGGTGCCCAGCTGACTGCTGTAGAAATCTTCATATCTCTGTGGGGCTATCAAATATGTGACCTTCTAGAATAAAAATAAAAATATCACAGGGATTGTCTGCAAGGAGAGTTTCCTCAAAGAACAAGCTAGGTTACCTTTATTTTGGTCTTGGCTGTTCTCCATTGCCTACCAAACCTCCTTCCTTTTGTCTGCCCTGGCCCCATGGCAGGTGGTGCTCAGAGGGATGCAGGTAATGTTTTTTGAGGGCAGAAGATTCTGCTGGTGCTGCAGTGGTAGTGGTTTGGTTCCCTGTCTACCCATAGCCCATAACTACAATCTCTCTGATTTTGCTGCTTCCTTAGTATCCCGTCTTATGGATAGTGGGCAGGTAAAGATCTAACCCTGTGCAGAGGAGAAAGGACAGGGTTAAAATTCCCAAACACTCCCTCAGGAATGCTAGAGGATGCTGATGTGGCCCTGTCTTGTCTTCAAAAGTAAAAGCAGACATGTGGAGCTGCCTGACTCTGGGCATCTTGACATGGTCTCATGGGATTTTCTGCCTCTCAGCCCTTGGACTTGCTGTATGGCATTGTGCTGGTGTGTGATGGCTCTGCAGATCTCCAGGCCACTGTCTGCTCCTGGCAGGGAACAGCCTTGCCTGGAGCTTTGCATCAGGAACCCAATATACCAGCCAGTATTGATGCTGAAATGGGAGGGGATGCAGTAGTGAGTGAGCTGAGGATGCTGGCAGGGGCTGGCTGAGCATCTAATGGTCTGGCCGGAGGCTGTAGCAAGGAGGCTTTTCCTCTCTGCCTGTTTCTTTCTTGGAGACAGAGGATGGGCAGATGGGGCAGGGTGTGGAGGCAGTATGAAATGGGGAGTGGTTAACAGTGTGTTATAGGCCACCATCTGCAAGTCAAGTAGCTTTCTCATGTCTCTCTGATTCAGAGGGTAGTCCTTTGGGGTTTCAACTGGATCTGGTCTCCCTGGGTGCCTGTCATGAGGTATCTGAGCACAGTCATCCTCTCCTGCCTGGCAGACATGTCTGTAGTTGCTGCTGTCTGCAGGTGTTTTTTCTGGATGCATTGCTCTGCTCCTTGGGGAAAAGAGATTGGTCTTGTCCAGATGGCCCTGAAGCTGTCCACTAACTTCCACACTTTCTCCAGCTGGGAATGGGGCTCCTGCTCATCACCTCCATCACTCAGGTTTGGTGGCAGAGCCTGGAGCTGTGCTTGTCCCCCTTTGGAACAGAGACATGAGAGGACACCCCGAGAACAGAGCAAGCCCTGCATTCTGCTCTCAGCCCAGGCCAAAGGACAGGACAGGGGTTTGGCCCTTCCCCAACACCCACCAGTGCTTCCCAGCAGCCCTCCGAAGTGGGACTCCAGAGAGTCCAGAGAGGCCAAATCCCTGGGGATGCAAAGGTGTCTGGAAGCTCTGCACAACTGACCAGGTGTGCGGCCCATGTGTGAAGCACTGGGGCTCTCATTCCCAAAGCTATGTCCTATTTCCCGTGGTGAGAACTGCAGAGAAGATTCAGCCTGGCACATGGTGCCAGACCCCAAGATAAAGCCAATGCATCCAAGAATCAAGTACATACAGAGAAAATACATCCAGGCCTGGCCAGGGATGGTGGTGAGTGAAAGGGAGACTTTGCAACCCCTCACTTCTGATTTGCTGGGAGAGAAATAATGGAGAGGGAAAAGTTACAGTGCTGTGTAATTATGGAGTAAATGAGGAGAGCAGCAGCGTCTCCACATGAGAACAGGATAGAAGAATTAATGCTTCACAAAATCAGTCCCAAACTGATTGCCTGCTTTGTTTCAACTTTCAGTAAGGGCAGTGGTACTGCAAGTACAGCCCAGAGGATGGGGAGTGGGAGGGAGGTGGAGAGGAGAAATTGCTGCTGCTGGAAAGGAACAAAACCACAGAAGGTTCAATGTACTGGGCCTGGGGAGAGGGGCCGAGCTGCACCAAGGGGAGCCGGGATTGCTGCCACACAGTGATGGTGGCAGGGTTCTTCTTTGGCAAACTACCTTCTTATAAAGTGTCACTCAAGCTGGCATGGCACCAAATGACCTGTTTGTGCAGGAGGAGGGTTCAGCAAGGGACAAAGCAGGCTAGGTCAGGACAAACCAGCAGTCTGAGTACATACAAGTCCCTGTGTCTAGTCTCAAATTCTAGATAAGGTTGAGGAAAAATATGAATACTCAAAGTCAAATGGGAAGAGCAGTCATTGAGGGAGTGGGCAGGGACAGAGCATGCAGTAGGTGCTGGTGCTTTTGCTTCCTTGGGGCATGCAGGGTCTGAATCCCTGTGCTCTCTGAGGTGGACAGCAGTAACCACTGCAGGAAATGTTCCCTGTCCAGGACAGATGTTGGCGCATGTCTGTGCAATTAGAGGGGGGAACTGAGCTGGGTACCTGTCCTGTAGGGCCTGGGGAACCTGTGGGTGCATCAGTATCCATCACTCCTGTATGACGGAAGGCAGAATAGGACTGGGGATGTGTCATGACAACTGAGCATCATGGATGTCAGGATCTGTGACCTGGCTCTGGGTGGGGAAAGGGTCTCATGCCAGGGTACAGTGACGTGTTTATGGATGCCACACACACTGTGGTGGCTGCCACCGCTGCACTGCAGGTTGGTGCTGCTGAGCGAGTGCGAGGGAGGTGGAGATGGGATGTTTTCTTGGGCAGCTCAGGGGACTCGAAGTTATTCTAGGAAAAGTAATGAGCTGAATCTGCTCCAACTCCCAGCTTGGTGCGGTGGCTTGTCCCACACTCAGCTGGAGTTATGTGAGGACATGCCAGCAGAGTGGGGTTGTGCTGAGGCACAGGCAGGCATGACTGTGCCCCACTGCTGCCTGACCTGTGTGTGCCCCATGTGTGGTGGGTCAGCAGAGCATCATGGAGTGTGTCAGGTGTGTGCACACTCATGTGGGCGCAGACTGCATGTGCCAGGGCTTGCACACTGGTGTGTGCTGTGACTTCTGTGGCACCTGTGAGCCTATGCATCCTGGGGAGTGTCTGCTGCGTTGCACCCCCAGGCCTGACCTTTCAGCTCAGTAATGGAGGTTTCTGTCCATGCTCATCCCACGTGAATGTGTCAGTGGGCATTCACACACCTGCCATGCACATATATAACACCCGTGTCATGCATGTGCCAGGCCCTGCACAGCTTCTGCCAGGTCCAGCTCAGCCTTTTTGGGATAGAGTGACCTGTGTGGCCATGGTGAGGGTTTTTGCTGCACTAGCATCCCTGTCTCCACTGAACTGTGGGGACAAGTGTGTCTGGGAATGCTTTTATGTGTGCTAAAGAGGTATGTACTGTGTGAGAGTTTCTTTGGGACCAAAATTGATGATATTGATACAGTCTCATATTCCCTGGGGCATTTCCCCCCCCCA
>NW_005054471.1:550074-558853 GCF_000277835.1 Geospiza fortis
TGCGCCCCCGCAGCTCTCGCTGCCTTGTCTGCATAGCGCAGGGTTGTGTAACTTCCGATGCCCCACCGGATCTCCTTACCCGGCAGAGTGGGATGCTTGGGCTGCCCTCCCTCCCTGCCGCCGCGGAGACTTCCCCTCATCCAAATGGGATGAGGAGGGCAGTCCTAATGTCCCATGTGCCTCTCCTCCCCACCGCAGGGTTATCCCTGAACAACAAGAGGGACTGGCTGCAGGGGAAGTGCCAAAAAAGCAGGGAACCCTCTTCTCTGGTTTTACGGATTTGTGCCCCTCAAACTAGGTGTTTGCTCTGGAAGTGAGAAGGGGGGGCATGGTTCTACCCCCGCAGAGACCCGCGATGGCATCTGCCTGCTGCCGTGGCTCCCTGTGTGCCGGGACTGTGAGACCTCGGCTGAGACCCAGCAACTCATCTCATACAATGCTGGGCAATGGAGAGGGGACATGGGCAAGGGAGATGAGGCTGGCAGGGTTCATCACGTCTGGTGTCCAGAGCCCTTTCGAGGTATCCAAGGGAAACGAGGCAGCTTTATTGCTCTGGGAAGCAGAAAAGGGGATCTGCCTGACATTTTTATCTCTCTACCACAGCGTTGCCATGCCAGTACTACCATTTTCATGCCAGTACAGCTGTTTCTATGCTGGTACTGCTGTTGCCAGGCTACAGCGAGGGTGTTGGAAGAGGACATCAGGTTGCTTTGAAGATGAGAAGACAGGAGATGAAAACAGGGTGATGCTGTGGCTTCTGAATCCCACCTTGCTGCCCACCTAGGGACATAGACCATCTCAGAGGGTGCTGGGCAATGACAGAGTTGTTGCTGCCTGTAGGAGTTGGAGTGATGGATGGAGGTCCCTAGGGCTGGGTCCTGGCAGGTCACTGGCCTTGTGATTCTCACCTGACGTTGCCTGGTTCTCCCCTGGCATTGCTCTCTGCTCACCTGGCATTGCTCTCTACTCCCCTGATATTTTCTGCTTCTCCCCTGGTATTACCTGGTGCTCCCACAACATTGCCCAGTGCTCCCCTGGCATGACAGCATGACCTGACAGCAGCCTGGTATGTCCATGATGGTATTTTAGCCGCTGAATTTATAAAGTCATCAAATAAAGAAGCTAGGATTATTTGACAAGCCCTGTTGAATATATGGACATGAAGTCATGCTGGGTTATAGCCCCTTCCTTAATTTCATTTCCTGCACCATCCTGGGGTGTGGTCCTGCTCTTGTAGCCTATTATGGTCAACGGATGGAACTCCTGGTGCCAAGTGTCGGGGACTTTCTGACCTAAAAATAATGTTCTTTGGCAAACATCCTCCTGGGCTGGATGGTCTGGAGGGCACAAATGTCACTTGGGGGTGCTCCCCCATACATGGAGCAGCCTGCAGGCTCCCACAGCTTCACGTGCCAGCTGGGTTGGGATGTTGGTACCACAGTTACGCTGCAAAAATCTTTTCAAAGTGGGTAGCAGGGTGGCAACCCTCAGGTGAATGAGGCAGGGTGGTCCAATCAAAGTAGCAGCTTGAGTTGTGGCTCTGAGTACTTCACTTGCTCTTGACCCTGATGCCAGCTCCTCAAGCACTAGATGACCCCACAAAATAGATTTGGTACCTTTTGGCTTTGGGAATAGCTTATTTGATGAGGTCCCTTCCTTCCTGGGAGAAGAGATTGGTCCCAGAGGATGATGAGCCCCTTTTTCTTTGCATCCCCTTCTCATTCCTTTGATTTTTGTTGTGTGCCAGGTGGTTACATGAGAGCACAGCTGTGGCTGGGGCTCAGAACAGATGCCATGTAGTGGGACCATGTCTCCACCCTCTGGGACCCACCCTGTGCAGGCAGCTGCTGCATGTTATCCCATGCGTGGGAGATGCTGTCTGTCCTGCAGTGCTGATGGTTGGTCTCCAAGCCTGGCTGCGGGGCTGGAGCCAGGGCAGGACACTCCCTTGGCTGAAAGTATTTTCACCACAAAAGTGAGCCAGCAGCTTCCAGTTCCCCAGCTCTTGTGCTGTTTCTCACCAGTACTTGGTGTCCCTCAGGCAGGGAGGGGGAGCACTGCCAGAGCATCCCACCTAGCTTCCACCTTCCCTCCACCCATCTCCCAGCCCCCATCCCTCCACCCCCATGCTCCAGCCTAAATAATTCCTCCTCTGCCTGGCGGTGTGCAGACTGCTCTCCTGTCCTTCCCTTAGTCATCACTCAGCCAAGAAAGACAGATATAGTTTTGTGCGGCTCCTTGTGGATCAGTCACTCCAGCCCCCGGATCATTTTCCTGCTGGGTCACGGGGTTCTCCATGGTGAACACGAGGTGCCTCCCCCCTTTATTACTCCCATCCTTGCTGCCAGAGCCCCGGGCCCCACTCCTGGAGAGTGAATGGCCCAACTGATGCTGCGTCGGTTGGCAGATACCCCAGATGGAACTCTGTGTCCCCAGCCGTCTGAGGGCTGGGTGCCTCTGCCAGTGCCAAGCACAGTGCTCATTTTCTGGAGTGGCTCAGATCCAAGTCCCTGCTTTCCAGGTACTCTGGCTGACTTCCTCTTTCTCTGGCCAGCAGGGTACATCTTGGCCCCATTGAGCTCCCACATTAGATGCTTTCGTATAGTGTCCCATGACTTGAGGGTAAGCTGAGAGAACTATATGTGCTGTCTTATGGGTCCAGGGTCACATCCTACATGAAGAGGGGATAGTGGGGTGCACAGCACACATATGGCATGAGGAGGAGTGCTGGGGCACACAGGGACAGGCATGGCACTGCTCGCTGTGCTATCCAGAGGGGCCATCAGCAGCTGCTCCAGTGTCAACTGCAGCACTGTGGGAAGGCAGGTCATGCCCTTCACTGTACCCCAAATAATTTCACTCTCTGCTTCATTTGGCACCCAATGGTCCCTACCACACCAGCCCTGGTGTTTGGTAGCAGCTGCTTAGAGGACTATAGGGTGCAGAAAGGAACATGGAAGCCCAGGGCTGGGGGGCCAGCTCCCAGTCCCACTGCAATGCCAGGGCGGTAGGATCAGGGAGATGAGGAGGCAGGCAACCAGTGCTGTTAGTGCATTGCTCCGGCATGGCCTTGCTCCGAGGCAGGAGAAGACCTGGACACCCTGCCTGAGCACTGTGTGGGTTGCCAGGATGAGTCACAGCAACGCTGCTGTGGGAACAAGATACTTGCCATGCCCGGCTCTGCGCTGTGCCCCCCCATCCCAGGGCCTCCTCTGCACCCTTTGCACCATGCAGACCCCCGTGTCCCCCCCGCGCAGCCGCGCTGTGCAGGAGGAAGTGGGAGAGAGTGTGCTGGGAACAGGAGGGAGTGTCTGGCAGCCCTGCACTCTGCCAGGGCCACCAAGCCAGCAGTGTAGGGGTGGTGGGAACTGATGGCACAGTGTGCAGCTTGGAAACCATGCATAGACCCTGTGTGGGCTCCTGTGGGTGGGATAGGTCATGTGCATTTCCTCGGAGAGGAGCACACCTCCCCATCTTGGAGTGCCTGTGGGGTTGTGTCTTGTTGGGGCAGCTCATCCAACAGCTGGCAGTGGGCTGGATACATGCTGGGTAGGTGCTGGGGAGGGGATGTAATTTCCCCACTCAGGCGCCCTACGGCTCCCTCCAGACTGCCCTGTGGATCTGAGCAGGATGTGACTGCTCCCAGCAGGGGCTGGTGGGCGTTGCTGTCCTCAGCCGTGCCACCACGCCTAGTGCTAGGCTCCATTTCCATCACTTGAACAGCCTTCCCAGCCAGGTTGCAGAGCCGGATGTGGTCAGACCCTGCGACTATTTGACTATTTGGGGAGTGCAGCGGCTATTTGGGGGGTGCAGTGGCTATTTGGGGGCTGCTATTTGGCTATTTGGGGGGCGCAGTGGCTCTGTGCAGAGGAGGTGGTGTCCAGGGCTCCTGCCAGGGGACCAGGAGAGGAGGGGGCTCTACCTGCCCGTGCAACTCATGGGGAAGGGTTGTTAGACCCGAGGGAGCCCTGAGTCAATCCCTCTTCTCCAAGGCCCAGGGTCTCCCACCTCCAGGGGGCTGCGGAGAATGGAGACCATCCCTGCGGGAGCCTGGGGCTGCCCGGGCTCAGTCCCATCTCCCCGGGCAGCAGGTGTGGTCCTCCATTCACCAGCACGGGCGCATAACCAGGGAGGAGGAAGGTCCTATGAGGCAGAGGTAGGAGTCAGAGCTGGCTTTGGCGCAGGAGGGGAAGGGGGTCACAAACCAGCCTACACAATTATTTCGGGCTATTGAAACGAGTCTTTGCGCTCCCCCTCCCTCCATCCCCGCATCCCTGCTCCCTGTGCGCTTCCTGCGGGATCCCAAGTGGCACCGCCGGCTCCCGGCGCGGAGCAGGGGCGACACCCCGTGGTCACCACTCTGTGGCGGGGGGGCCGCACGCTTCTTACGGCCTCTTGTACCTCTCCGCAGCCCACCCACCCCCAGCCCTCCGTCAACTGTCCCCAGAGGACCCTGGTGTCCCTAGCGACCCTGATTTGGGGTAGGGGGATCACTTACGGGTAATCTAATCTCCTCATCGCAATTCTGTTCTCCCAAATCCTCTCATATTCCCCACCTCGTTTTCCTGCTCACATCTTCAGTGATGTTGCTAAATGGGGACATCATTTATCCCTGTTCTGCATGATCACTCCTGCTCTGGCTTGGGAGGGAAAGGATATGTGGGGCCACCACGATGTCACTGCCTCCACGGGCTGTGGCTTTGCTGTCACTGTCATATGCTGCCCAGAGAATCCTCTTTTCTTGCCAGTGGTCTCTGACTGGTCCAGTGATGGGATGGGGCTCTGATGTCTTGCCCTGGTGATAGTCAGTGCCAGGGCTCATAGTGACACTGTCCAGTGAGTCCCTCTGGTCATCTTTCTCCCCTCTATGCCAGCACAGCTCTCCTGAGGATTGTCTGACCTGGGCTCATCATGGTCACTTCCCCTCTGGGACACACCAGACCTGGGGGCATCTGGCCAAGTCCAGGGGAGCTGCAGGGATGTGCAGAGGTGTCCAGGCTCAGAGAAGGGTGCTATCCTGCCCCCTGGGGTGCAAAACCAAGTCCTCCCCACAAAGAGAGTTTTTTTGAGGGGGTGGCAGCCCTGTCCAATAGCCCTGCAGCCTGGCAGAGGGGGCAACCTCAATACAGAGTGAGGCACTACTATCCCCCACATCCTGGGTCTCCTGTGGGGCAGTACCCCCTCACCTGTGGGCTGCTCCTGAGCCGGGCAGCATCTGCTAGTCCCCTCCCAGACAGCAGGACCACTGGGGTAAAGGGTGGACAATACATTGACCACTCCCTGCTGTGAAACACAGGAGCCAGAGCTGCCCCCCAGGACCCTGGGACTCTGTTCCTTGCTCCAGGCAGAGAGATGCTGGACTGGAGCCCTGAGGCTGGGAACCCCCAGTGGGGAGCACAGCATCCACTGCATGGCACTTGGTGGTGGGTGACAGATGTGGGACCACAGGCATGTGAGCTGCACACTAACTTCAGCAGGGCTTGGGAGGGTTGGGCTGGACAGCTGGTTCTTGCCCCAGCCTTAAATCCCACATGAACATCCTGATCCTTTGGTTTAGGGCCTGGGATCACCATGGGGATGTTTGCACTACTGTTAAGGGAAAGGTTTGCAACAGCACTCAGTTTGTACCAGCATGCAGAGAGATCTGGAGAGAGGTTTTCACCAGTGTGAGGCGAGCAGATTGCACAAGTGTCCAGACAGAGCTTTTTGCCATTTTTCGGGTGTTTGGTACCAAATACAGCAGAAGGTATCCTCCAGTATTTGCAGACAGGCTTGCCCCAGCATTATGGAGGATGGTCTGTAGGCAACAGATTCTTTCTTGGGACAGTGTCTCAGAGGTCAGAAATCTTGAAGGACCAGGTGACATCAAAGAGGAGCCACAGCAACACCTTGCCTGTTCCCCCACCACATCCCCCCGCTTCTGCCCAGACCTCAATGCTGCCTCTGTGGAGACGTGGCTGGGGCACACTGTGCTGCGTGATGGTCACTCACTGGGGATCTGCAGCTGTGACAGAGCTGTGAAGCTGGTGCTGCAGTGGTGACAGCACAGCCCTGCAGGACACAGGCCCCCACAGCCCCCGGTGGCCCTTGTTATCCAGCTTCCTGGGGACACCAGCCAGCTGTGTGTCTTGGCAGGGGTGCCAGCCTGCAGCAGGGCACGACAGGGTAGGCTGGGCCTGGGAGAGCTGTTGTGTCTTGTCCCCTGGGTGAAGAGCTTTGTAGTGCTGGCAGTGGGTACCCCACTCCCAGGGTTATCAAGCCTGTGCTCTGTGCTTGGTTGTTCTTAATCTCCAGCAGACGGAGCAATAACACAGTGATTTAACACCCTCTCGCCATGCGAGGGCTTCCCTGGGCTTTCCTCCACTGGCAGAGCCCGCATCATCACCAATCCATGACATCCCACCACCAGTCACAAAACCTCCCTCCCCCTTCCTGCAGATGTCCATCCTCTTCACCAAGGTGATGAGTGTGTCTCCCAGGTGACACAGATAATTTTAAGGCTTCTCTGGCTCTCAGAGCCTGAAATGCTTGCTGGATTTTCTCTGTGGGTGAGCTGGACACCCCTGCTGTGGTTTGTACGCAATGGTATCCCACTGTGACCGTGGGAGTGAGCTCAAATATCCAAGTCAAGCTTTTAGCAGCAAGCTTTGTGACCCCACAGACTGAGCTGATGCTGTCAGGGCAGCATCCCCCCTCCTAATTCCCTCCCAGATCCTCTTCTCAAATCCCATTCCCCTCCCAGCTGCAGCATGGGCACTGCAAGAAAAGTCCCCCACAGGCTGGAGGGTCCCCTTTACTGGCAGCCTGGTTCCCACAGGCCATGTGCTGCCAGCAATACCTGCAGCTTTTCCTGGGAGCTCTGTGGATGTGATCAGCTGGAGCATTCCAGCCATGGGGACCACTCTCCTGGGAAATCTTGGTGTCTCTGCGGGGTTATTTTGCTGCAGTCAGCCTGTTCCCAGCATCCAGCTGTCTCCAGTGCTCTATTCTCATCATCCAGTGCCTCTAAGGGGGGAGAGCACACTCATCCCAGTGGAGGGTTGTCCCTTTCACTGCAGTGTTTGGGGTGGTTCCACAATCAGCCAGGCACTCTCCTTACTGTCTGCTTTTCTAGGGAGACATGCAGCACCCCAAATTTGCTGGGTCCTGGGTGCACATGCAGTGCCCCCTGTCATTGCTGTGGGACACTCTGGGGACAGGAGGCCCAGCTTGCCTGATGGGACAGTGACCTGAGTCTGGGGTGGGATTTTAAACAATAGGAAGCTGTGGGTGCCCAGAAATGCCTGCAGAGAAGCCAGAAGCCTTGTAAGCACACCAGACAGAGGCTAGCTGGACACAGCTGTTTAATGAATGTATCTCAGTACAGATAGGGAGTTGCAACCCACGCATCCACGGCCGCCTCCTCGCCATGGATCTGGCCACATCTCGGACCTGGCATCCGAAATATCCCCATTGGCGCTCTGGCCACATCTCGGACCTGGCATCCAAAATATCCCCATTGGCCTGGCATGCCAGGGTGGTAGAGGAAGATGTCGTGGCACTGGTGCGCCTCCTGGTCTTGCAGTGGGGGAGAACCTGGAGAGGGGAACTGTGCCCTGGCTGGGGGAAGGGGCTGACTGGGATGATGCCCACAGGGCATCAGGGATGGAGGTGAGGGAGTGACCAGGCTGCTGCAAGTGCACCCCTGGCCTGTGTACACCCTGGGGCCTCCTGGCTGAGCCACAGAACACCAGGCAGGGAGAGGCTGAGGGAACTGCGGGAAAGGGATTAGAGAGGCAGGAGCAGCTGCTGGGACTGCCATGGGACCTGGGCATCCCAACCCCTGGCATGTTTGGGGCAAGGCTTCTGGGCTTCCTGCTCCTTCATCTGTGGGCTGAGTGCATCTATCACTGTGGGCTGCCAACGGGCCCAGTAAATGCCGCATCCCTGCAGCTGGCACCTGGGGGGCTCTGGGCTCTGCCTCCTCCTCCTCCCTGCCACTAGCGCTAATGCTCCCAGCAAGGCAAGGCTGCCCACTTGATGCGGGGGGTAGAGAGTGAGACCGAACAGGGTTGGGGTGGGACTGGAATGGCAAGCAAATGAAGAGCATCCCTTGGAACCAGGGGGACAGGAGGGGATGAGGGATGCAGGGGAGTGCTGCTGGCAAGATCAGAGGCATAGGGGTGTCCCCCTACATCTGACCTTGCCTTCCTATCCTCTGATGCTTTCTGTTACCAGTGCTCCTTCCTACACCATTGCTGTTGGCTTTAAATAGTTGGTTGCCAGCAGGGAAGGGTTGAGCCATGCCAGGAAACCGTCTCTTCCAGCCATGAGCTGTGCATGCAAAAATGGACCTACTGGGCTCCAACCCCTGCTGGAGTAGGGCAGGGATGTGAAAGACCCCAAAGGGAGTCAGCCACACCCCCTGAGGATCCACCACGCTGATGAGCTGAGACACTGCTTGCCGCAGACCCGTGGGTGCTGCCTGTGGCACGCAGAGGCTCAGCTGTGCTGCCCCCTGACGCTGTGGGAGGCTGGGGAGACACGGGTGCTCTGGGAATGCTGTCACCCCACAAGTACCCAGGGCAGCCCCTGCTCTGTCTGCGGGTCCCTGGGTGCTGTGGGGACAGGGATCATGGGGGCAGCATGTTCCCTGTCCCTTCTGCCCCATGGTGACCCCGGGCACAGGACCCTAGCCCACCGCTGTCCCTGCAGAGCACAGGGAACAGTGGGGACACGCCCTGCCCCGCCCTGCTTCCCCCCTCCAATCAGAGACCCGAGAGCCGCTCCCGCTCCCCCA
>NW_005054471.1:559291-560788 GCF_000277835.1 Geospiza fortis
GGAGGAAGATTTCTTCATCCCCGCTCCTTGCACCCCAAATAATGGTGGGGGAAAAGGTTGCACAGGGCTGAGGGGCCATGGAGGGGGAGGTGGCAGGAAGCAAGGCAACCATTCATGTGCTGAGCCCCTTTGGTAGGTGTTGGGACTGTGTTGGGAGTCCTGGCTGGGATATCACCCCTACAACAGGTGGGCATCCCCTCACCTGACATTGCAGGACAGCATCTCCTTCTGGTGCTTGCGGAACCAGCTGTGCCGGGCCTGGCGGCACTCAGCCTCCCCGATAAAGCCGTCGTTGTCCTGGTCCAGGGCCAGGAAGGCTGTCCGTGCCCTTTCCCGCTCCTTGGGTGTCAGCAGCCGCAGAAGGGCATTCTAGGGGGGGTCAGAGAAGCGAAGGTGCAGCACTTATCCTGTGAGAACCTCCCTCCTTATATTCCCAAAGCTGTAGGGGTCTCCACCCTGAGTGCCATGGCCATGGGAGTCAGCCCCAGGTGCCACAGGCAGGGGTGTCAGCTGTAGGAGCCAGCTTTGGGTGCCATGACCATGGGTGCTGTGGCTGTGGATGCTGGACCCAGGTGCCACTGCCACAGCTGCTGTCCATGGTAGCCAGCCCTGGGTGCTGTGACCATGTGTGACAGCCATGGGAGCAAGCCCTGGGTGCCACAACCGTACCTGCGGCCGTATTTTCTGCAGCAGCTGGATGGACTCGTGGGAGAGGAAGTCCTGCCACTCAATGTGCCCCTTCTTGTCAGGGTCCAGGGCGTTGAACTGCAGGGCTGCCTGCTCCTCCTGTGCCTCGGGCATGGTCCGCTCAAACTGCTGCTTGTGCACTTGGTGTTTGTAGTGCAGGAAGTCATCCAGGGTCAGGCAGCTCTCTGCAGGGGACAGATTGGCTGTGCTGTGCCCAGGAAGGAGGGGGGACCCACCTCCCCAGCTGCTTCCCACAGCCATCTGGGACCCACCGCATGGACGTACACACCTGGAATGATCTTGCAGTTCTTTAGGGTCTCCATCAGGCTGTACATCTCCTCCTCTGTCAGCAACAGATTGAGGTTGTCCTGGGGTGGGGGGCAGAGAGGAGCCATGAGGAAAAGACATAGGGTGAAGGAGCACAGCTTGGTATGGCAGCACCAGGATCCCTTGAAGGTGACACCCAGAGAGATGTACTCTGTCACCCAAGGGAGCTGAAGTGGGATGGCTCCACGCCCCTGGGCTTTGGCCATTCCAGCTCTGCTACAGCATCTCAAGTGCCCACAGTGTCACATCCTGCACCAAAGTTCTGAGGAGCTGGCTGCAGAGGTGGAGAGGTGGTAAAGGGCCACCGTCCCCTTCATCTGGTGACCCCATCAGGGCCAAGGTGGGTGGTGGGAACTGGAGAGCAGCACGTCCCCCATTGCCCCAGAGCAGGCTGTGAGGTGGGACCCTGATTGTGTCCATGTGGGGCACAGTTCCCTGGGGATCACCCACCACCAGCAGCAGCCTGGCGGCCCCCAGTCCCGC
>NW_005054471.1:560812-562186 GCF_000277835.1 Geospiza fortis
CTCGGTGTGCGCGGTCTCTGTCACCTCCACGGCGCTGTCCTTCTGCAGGTACCCCATGCGGCGCAGGCAGCCGTCGTGGTACTCCGTGTGGCAGATGGGGCAGGGGAAGAGGCTCTCGGCTGTCCACACCTCGCAGATCTCACACATCTCGTCATTCAGGATCTGGGGAGGGATGGGCACAAGCTCAGCAGAGCAGTGTGGGCAGGGGCTTGGCTTCTCCATCTGGGCGGTGCTTTGCAGGTGGAGGTGGATGCTGAGGGGGGAAGATGGGAATGTGTGGGGCTGGCATAGGGAAGAGGTCATTGTAACAACCTCTGGCTGCTCAAGTTAGAGAAGGGTGGGTGTGTTTGTGGGGAAGAATGGTGGGTGGATGGGTCTGGCTATAGGGTTGGTGGGGCTGTGGAGTCGTAGGCTCTCTGCAGCGTGTTACATGTGGGTGGCTGGACTGTAGGGTTGTACATTAGCTGGTCTTTAGGGTTGTAATTATTGATGGATAAGCTGTAAGGTTTTCCACACATTTCCATTTCCACTTCCAAACAGATATTAACCTGTGTAATTATTATCTAGATCTAGGTACCCTGTGTAATTTAGGCTCAGGGTGTGGTTGGACACTGGAATAGGGCAGTGGTCACAGCACTAATCCTGGACCATACTCTCAGGCACATGGTGTGATTTATGGGGTGTCCTGTGCATGACCAGGAGTTGACTTCATGATCCTTGTGGGTCCCTTTCAGCTCAGGATATTCAATGTGTTTATGGTGCTGTATAAGGGGGTAGGTGGGCTGGGGTGTAGGCTTGTTGTGTGGGTGGCTGTATGTGTAGGATGGGTGGGTTGTAGGATTGGGTGGACAAGCTGTTGGGCTGTAGTTAGGCAGGGATGTAGGGGCTGCAGGTATGGAGGGATGGCTTCAGTTGCAAGCTGGTTGACTGTAGGTGGACAAACATGTAGATCAAATTGTTTTCTCTTCCCCAGACCTAGAACTGCCTGTGGCCAGCAGTGGCTTCTCCTTTTCAAGACACCCCAGGGTGCCTCCAGGGCACATCTGAACAGTTGCACCCCCCTCCCAGTGTGGCACCTCCACCTGCCCAGCCTGGCTACTGGCACTCTACCCCTCTGAGCCGCCCCGCAGGGCTTTGTGAGATTGTCACTGCCTGGCAGACACTCAGATGCTTGTCCACCTCCAGCCCTGTCCCCATCCCTCCCACACTGACTCTGTGGTTCCATCAGCTCACCTGCTCCCTCTGCTCCAGGCTGATGTCCGGGGGCTCATCATCGTGGAGCTCCCTCTTGGGCCGGATGAAGGCCGGTGGCGTGAACCTGTTGGCCCGGTCGAACTCCTCTGGCTCCACGCCCCGGCCATCTCGCAGCCGCTC
>NW_005054471.1:562268-563626 GCF_000277835.1 Geospiza fortis
CAGGCCGCCTTGGCGGCGCTGCTCTCCTCCGGCTGGGAAGGCCCGGCCACCGCTTCCTCCTCTCCCTCTTGCACCTCCTGCTCCAGCGTCCCCTGGCGTGCAGTCCCCGCCTCCGTCCGACGCCGTGTCGATGGCTGCTCCCGCAGCCCGTCCTTGAAGGCTGACACGGCCAAGCTGACCTTCTGCACCCTCTCCACCGTCTGCCTCCTGGACATCAGCACCCCCATGGCTCTGCGGTGGGAAGGAAGGTGCTATGTCCCTGACCCCCATAAGGGTGTCTGGTGGTTTTCCCCCAGATGCATGAGGAGCAGCTCAGGGCAGGGAGAAGTGGGGTCTTTGTGACAAATTGACACTGGGATCATGGTGGTGGCCGTGGGGAGATGGATTCCTGGTCATGGAGGGTCTGAGTGGGTGGGAGAGTGGGACAGAAGGCAGTGAGATGGTTTGGGGGTGCCTCCCCACCTTGCTCTATAGACTCCAGCTTGACAAGAAACACATCCAGGCCTTTTCCATGCCAGCTCAGTAAAACCCAGAGGGACTAGGACCAGCTGTAACCCTTCTCCTAGCATGCATCTCCTTTCTGCCTTAAAGACAATATCTGTGGCCAGTCAAGGGTGAAAGACATCCTCCTTGCAGCTCTGCCCAAGACTAGGTCATGGCAGCTCTGGTGCTGACCCCTCACCTTCCTTAAATTCCTCTTCACTCAGCTGCCTTTTCTTGCACTCACATGTTTGTGTGTGCGCTGCTGCTGTGATCACTGGACATCCTGCATCCTGCAAGGAGGCATTTGGGGAGGCTGGGCAAGCCGTAGGAGGACTGTGAGGGTGCAAGAGGGAAGGGGAGCAATGTATGGGACAGGGGCACAAGGGACCCAAGAAGGATGTTTGGCTTCAGTGCCAGGGGAAGATCACCTTAGGATAAAGTGGGGAGGCCAACAGCAGCAGCAATAACAAGTTGGACACTGTCTCAGTGGGTGTGAGCTGAAGCTGAGGAGAAGCAGAATTTGGCTTCCGGCATTGTGAGGCGCAGCATCACCTCACATGGGTCCAAGGGCTTCCCTCGTGCCATGCTGGGGTTGCACCATGGAAGATGCTGCCCTGGGAGCAGTGGTGGAATCACCATCTCTGGAAGCGTTTATAAACCATGTAGGCACTTAGGGATGTGGTTTAGTGGTGGCCTTGGCAGTGTTGGGTTAATGGTTGGAGCCGATGATCTTAGAGGTCTTTTCCAGCCTTAATTATTCTCTAATTCTATGCTGCAGCAAAGAGGCACTTCCAGCTGGTGCCCAGGGACCGGGAGGCAGAGCAGGGAGATTGGAGCAGCAATCTCCCTCCCCGCCAGCCTCGGCAGGGGAGTCC
>NW_005054471.1:563796-566788 GCF_000277835.1 Geospiza fortis
CCGTCCTGCGGGTGGGGGTCCCAGCAGCGGGCGCGGGTGCGGGCTGGGGTATTTGCACCTGTTGGCCGCAGTGCCTGGCTTGGAGCTGGTGCCTGGCCTTCTTCAGCTCCCGGGGCTTTGCAAGGGTGGGAGCGGGCCAGAGCTGGAGGCACGTGTCCGAGCCACAGCAACATCTCTGCGGCTGTGCCAGTGGGAAGGAAAACACCTGGGTGTTTCTACCTCCTCGCTGCGCCACCACCCTCTGCCTGGCTGGCTCAGGATCACGTCTGCCGTGGTCAGGATCAGCTCTGCTGCTGGGCAGCATTGCAGCTCTGCCTGCGAGCGAGAGAGTCGGAGAAGTCACAGGGAAATCCCCCCAGGATCTGCCTTTGTAGGTCCCTGCAGCACCGAATGTTGAGCAGATCCAGGCCTATTCCTGCCCAAGGTTTGGGTAGAAGTGGGGAGGAGAGGGTCCAGAGGGGCTAGGCTCACAGAGAAGAGTGAAAAGAGGTCTGTGGCCCACAGCAGACCAGTCTCCCTGGTACCCACACCGATGTTCCTCATCTCAGCATGCTGGCAGCTTCTCCCCATGATGCTGCTGAGCCCTGGGTGCCCGAACCCCAGCCACCCTGCAGTGCAATAGAAGGGTGGCTGGTGTGTGGACTTGCTGTATTTCCCCCCAAATCTGGCTATCCTGTGTGTTCACAGTCACCCACCTGCACTGCGCTGCTGCTGCTGCAAGATCCCAGTCCACCTCCCTGTTTCCTGTCGTCTCCCAAGCCTACCCTGAGTGCCTTCTGCCACTGCCTACTGTGTGCCTGGAGCCTGGACAGTGTCACTTCTGTCACGACTTGTGTCAATTCTCAGCTCTGCTTGCCTCCCTGTCCCTGCTAGTGCTGCACAGCTGGACCCTGCCTGCACGTCCAGGGCTGAATGGCTTCACCCTGAACTCAGTCTCCAGACTCCACTGCCTTTCCACAGGCCCCATTGCTCCCCAGATACCCCAAACTTGCTCTGCACTGTCCTGACCCCTTTTTGCCCGTGCCCCATGCCCTGCCTGACCTGGCTTTGTGGGGTGGGACTTCACCTTCACATAGAACCTGGGATGACGTGGGGCCCTGCCAGACTTTGGGAGTCCCCCTTCTCCTGGGGAGGGAGGACCAGGGGCAGTCTTGCCTCATAGCAGCCCAGAAACCTGAGCAGCCCCTGCGTCCCCACATGTCCTTGGGGGAAGATGTCTCCAATGCTATTTGTGTCCATCCCCCGAGGCAAACAGAACCACCACCTGTCTCATGGTGACCTAAGAGGTACAGGGGCCTCGACCTTGCTGCCAGGCTGCACCGTGGGGCTATTTTTAGGTCGCCCCCACAGGGGAGCTAAATCTGGGCACAGGCGGGAGCTGCCTGCAAACACCCGGCTCCACCGAGCCCTGCCAGCACCGGGGGCTGTCACAGTGGGTGGTGGGAAACTTCCCAACGCCTTCTCTTCCCTTGCCCCCAGACCCCTGCACCCCTGCCCTGATCCTTGGGTGACACCCATTCCCCTCAGTCTTCTCTTTTGGATCTGCTCCTTACTGCTTCATTCCTGCAGCAAAACACTGAGCCAGAAAGCACTTCATCCTCTTAGTGCCCATGGACACATCTTTCCCAGCTTCATGCTCCTCTCTGCATGGGGGAAACTGAGGCATGGAAGCAAGGCTGGTGCAGCTGGAGTGAGAATTAAGCCTGTGTTAGGTGCGAATGGGGAGAGAGCTGGTGGCTAGCACGGAGGCACCCCGGGAGAAGGAAACAGGGCAGAGCGTCCAGATGCAAACAGAGCCAGCGGTGCCTGCATGGCTGCAAAATCTCCGTCCCATGGCAGAGCACACGTGGCTTGTGCTGGGGTTAGGGGGTGCCAGGTTAGTGGTGGGTGGTGGCGGCGGGTGACACACGGGTGGGCGTGCGCGGCGCAGCTGGGGCGGTGTGGCGGCTGGGAGCGCAGCAGGGATGCAGCACAGGGGGGCTGTGTTTGTTAGGGCTGGATGTGTCACAGGGGGGATGAGGTGCGAGGGGTGGATGTGCTGCTTCGGGGTGAACGTGCCATGGCATGGCTGGCAGTGCGGGGCGGGTGTTACGGCCCACGGAGGGTGTTGCTGTGGGCATGGGGGGGGTGGTGGCTTTGGGTGCAGGGGTGTTGCAGCAGCTGTGGGAGTGGGGTGGTGTCTGTGGCAGCTGGGGGGTGTGGGATGGGTGCTTCTCGGGGGCTGTGCGTGCAGGGTGAGCTGTTGTGGTGTGCAGTGGTGGCCTGGGGAGATGGGGGTGTGGGGCCACAGGTCTGTAGCCAGAGGTCTGACTGTTACCTGCCCCACAGTGTGTCCTCAGTGAAAGGCCCTCCCAGCAAATGAAGGGTCGGTGGGTGCTTGGGCTGGTGCACCCTTAAACAGGCACCCACTCCCAGGGGGATGCATCAGGAGTGTGCGTGGACCAGAACCCCCTCATGTGCCAGGAGCTGGCTCCCCGATCTGGGGGAAAGGATGTGCCTGGTCCCCACAGGCTGCCAGGGGGCCAGGCCTCCTCCCTGCCCTCCCCAGGCTGCTGGGTCTTTTGCCCTGCAGTGCTGTGCCTTACTTAGAGCAGCATTAGAGAACCTGGGGGCATTGGGGTGGGGTATCAACACGGAGGAGAACCCTGGGACCTCAGAGCCCCTGGCAGCCTGGTCCCAGGTCTCGGTCCAAAGGGCATGAAGCAGGGCTGGGAGGAGCTGTCACAGCTCTACCATGGCTCTTGCACATCTCTGCACACCCTGCCAATTGCTGCCTGCCTGGGGTGAGGGGGACGAGGCTGCGAAGGCAGCAGGCTCTGCTTAGGGGACATCGCATTCCACCTCCTTGAGCTGGCTGCAGATGGCCACGGAGGTCTGGCAGCATCCTCTTGTCCCCTCTCCCGGACAGACAGCACATGCCAGAACTGTGGCACTGCTGGGACTGCTGCTGCGAGATGATCTATTTGCCATGGGGCAGAGAGCTCTGTGGCTG
>NW_005054471.1:566900-569637 GCF_000277835.1 Geospiza fortis
GATCAGGTTGCCCATCCTGCCGCGCTATGACAGATTTTATAGGTGTGTCGCACTCTTTCATCTCCCAGAGGGGGATGAAAATGCCGTGACAGCAGAGTCCCTTCCTCTGCAGCAGACACAGCTCCTGCCCAGCTCTACACTTCTCCTTCTCTTCTCCCTCCCCAGTACCCACATGAGGACCCTGATGCCTGGGCAGGACCCTCTCACCCCATCCTCATCCCCACTCCCAGGCATCCCATCCCAGGAGCTCTAGTCTCAGGATCCCGGGGGCAGTGGGGGAACCCACTGAAGGGCGACACAATGCGTGGACAGCCTGTGCTACGCACCCAGCAATGCACCTATAATGCAAAAATAAAAAACCCCACTTACCAAGATCGGGGTCGCTCTGGGAACAGGAGCCCTAGACAGCAGTCCACACGATGTCCATCGCCGCTGCCTCTGGCCACGAGCCCCTCTGCGCCCGCGGGTGCTCACCGCATGCCGTGCCCCGCGTGCAAATCCCTGTCAGGGGATGGATGGATGGATGGATGGAGGGATGGAGGGATGGAGCGGCAAGGGTGGTACCCGGGAAGCCAGAGCCCTGCACTTGCTGCCGGAGGATGCAGGAGGCAGCGCGATGCTGGGAGCGGATGCCTGTGTCTATCTCTCACACACACACACACACACACACACACACACACACACACACAGTCAGAGGAAGCAGGGAGCTTGTGACTGGGGCTGAGCAGATGCAGCCTGGTTTGCTGTCCCTGTACCAATTGCTGCCCGAGCTGTGTTAAAAAGCTCTCCGAGAAACGGAGATTTTTTTTAACCGGGCTGACGTGTGCTGGAAGATACCAATAAAAGCTTTCCCTGCATCTCCTTTGGCCCCCTGGGTTGAACCGCCTTTCTCAGAAAAAACCTCAAGGATTACAGAGGTGGGACTGCCTCCAAGGATGAGCAAAGGTCTCATCTGCCCCCGCTGCGGGGTCTTCCCCAGACCAGTGCCTCAGTCACAGGCTACCTGCACCTGCTTTAACCCAATGTCTGCTGGTCAGTGCTGCAGGCAGGCTGTCCTTCTCACACTATGGTGCAGTAAGGGCACAGTGGCTGCTGGCTATGTGCAGCCCTGTGTGCCCAGTTCAATGCAAAACTCGGGATTTTTGTTTTTCTGGTCCCCAGGACTTGTTATATCACCTGGGTGGACACCACAGAGCTGCAGCAGGGCTGGGAGCTCACAGGGGGTTGGAAGGGGGTGGTGGGGCAGGGGAGAGGATGCTGATGGGGAGAAAAAGGCACAGCTCTGCTGCAGCACCTCTGAAGGCAGAGTATCCAGTCCACATGCATCCCCAGCTGCCCCACATCAGCTTGGTGGGGATGGTCACTCAGCCCCCTTACACCTTACTGGAAGGGGGTGCCACTGGTAAGGGGCTGCACTTTCCCCTTCAGGAACAGGCAGGTCTAAATGGGGATGATTTAGGGTGAAACAGACTCGGAGTCCTCCTAGGAGCAGCTTCCATCCAGGCTTGAGATGCATGCTGAAGGTGAGAGCAGAGGGGTCTGGGCAGTGGGGATGCTGCAGGGCTGCCCTGCTCCTTGGCCAGGCTGGGCACAGCAGGTGCTGTTCTGACTGGGACATGGGGAAGCTCTGCTCAGCCCCACTGCACTGTTTGTTTCCCAGGGTACTGCCTGGGGGGAACCCCTCATCCCTCCCTGGCATCCCAGCCCTGCCAGCCCCTGTGCCCTCCACTGGGCAGGTCCTGTCAGGCTCCAGATCTGCCAGCCCCACAGAACAGTGGATGTGTGAACAGCAGCGAGGAGCAGGGGAGAGGTAGGGATGTCACCTTTCCCATACAGAGCATGGGGACCATGGACTGGGAGACCTGGCATTAAGAACCATTTGATGACTGAAGCTTCCTGGCTTCCAGAAGATGGGAAGCACCATCCCTGGGGTCTTCTACACCCCAAAAAATACTGTGGTGGATGCAGTATGCAACACCCCTGGAGTGCTCTGCATGCCCAGGTGCAGGTCACTGGGACAGGGCAGCCCTGGGGGGACCAGGTTCCACATGCTTGTGCCACACGCTGGTGCCAGAATGGTTCTTGACCCTTGGCTGCTATTACACGCCCTGTGCCAGCCCTCTACAGACTTATGGGCACTGACACTGACCCCACAATACCCATAATGTCATTATGGACCCTTCCCATGGCTCACCTGGGAGTCAGCTGAGACCATTTGCAGCTCATGTCACCTGCAAACAGACCCAGAGGCTGGGAAAGGCAGCATCTGTGTGCTGTGCTGCGATCTGAGCCAGTCCATGGCTCTCTTTCCCATGGCTGGGGGAGCACAGAGCCCGGCTGGAGACAGGATTTATCTGTTTTCTGCTTGTGGCTGTCAGGTCCTGTCTTGCTTCACTCCATAAGCTGCAGGAGCCTTAATGCAGCCTCTGGGTGCCTTGCCCTGGCCCAAGGTTTCTCTCTGTGCTTCATCCTTCCTCAGGAATGCTTTCCTTTATGGTGAATCACATTTTTCATTATTTATCCCGGGGAGCATGGTGGAAAGGTGTTGGGATGGCCGTGAGTGGAGAAAGTGGATGCCAGCTATAAGGGAGGCCAGCGAGAAACATCACAGACGAACCCTGGCCCCAGAGGACAGGAGAGGAGTGTGCGGGCAGGCTGTGAAAGCTTTTAGTGCCTCTGTGGGGAGGGCACTCCCGGGGCCGAGTGCAGTGGTTCCTGGAGGAGCAGAGGCAAAGTG
>NW_005054471.1:570089-572019 GCF_000277835.1 Geospiza fortis
GGCGCGCCTGCGCGAGCCGGCGTTCCTGCCAGCCAGCGGGGGGTGATGGAGAAGAGAACTTGTCAAAATAGCGAGATATCTTTTTTCAGGAGATTGCAAGTTTGGCTGATGGAGATAATAGTGTTGATGCGCTGCAGGGAGGGTTCGGAGAGGCATCGACTCCCCTCATGGCAGCTGTTTCAGGAGGGAAGGATGATACCAAAATCAGCGTGAAATTGGATAAAAACTGGCTGCCTGAAGGGCTGCCGTGTCAGAATGCAGGCAGAGAATGGCAGAGCATCGCCCATCACCTGGATAAACGGTGCAAGAGCAACCTGTGAGCAAGGCAGACCATGCCTGGCTCCCTGCACAGCCTGTGCCCCCCATGTATGTAGGGTCCATGCCGGGAAAGGAGCTCAGGATCTTACCCATGGAGCTGGTCCCAGTTGCAGACATGATCCTGCTCTCCACTGGTAACCAAACAGGAAACCTGCTGGCGCTGGCTGCAGACAGCGCCTCTCAAGGCCGCCTGCTGATGACTATCCTTTGTGTCCTCTGAGAGTTGTCCATCCCTGCCCCTGGACATTCACACAGGCTCATTGATGGCCATCCATCACTCTCCTCGTCATCAGTCAGGGGCTGTGCAGGAGGCTGATGGCTGTCAGCTGTCATGTTCTCACATCAAGGCCAGATCACTGACACTGCCTTTCGCTCCATGCACTGATGCAGCTGTCCTCGGTGGTGCCACACCCTGACAGCTCAGCCATGATCCCCACAGCCTCCAGCTCCCTGCAGCTCAAACCCGAGGGTGGAGGGGAGCTGTAGCCCTGTGCCACCTACCCTGGAGGTTTAAAACTGCTTCCCTTGGGGAGCTTGATCCTGGAGAATCCTAGGCTGCTCTGATATGTTCCCTCGCCCCGTCCTGTCCCCACCAATGTCCCCCCTTGCCAGGTCTGAGTGTGTGAGGCTGCAGTGCCATTGCCACTCCAAATTGGCGATGGGGTGGTGACTGCTCCATGGCTCCTGCTCCCTGCATTCATCCTGCTGTGTTTTTTGGGATGGTGATGGGGACAGGAATCATCCTGGCTTTTCCCCTCCCTCAGTAGCCAGAGTGCCCTAAGCAGGAGCTGCCAGATGGTGCCCAACATGGGTGCAGTCCATCCTTTGGCCCCCATCAGCAGCGATGCAGTAGCAAACCCAAAGTAGGTTAAGACACCATGGATGCTGGCTATGTGCCTCGTGGCTGTGGCTCTGAGCTTTTGTGCTCTGAGCTTTTCCCTCCCATCCCAGAATGCAGAGATCTTGCTGGACATCATCACTGAGCAGCCCTGTTTACAGGGCTGGGTGCAAGGGCTGGTTTTGCTGTGCCTCCCCCTAGTCCCCCCAACATCTTTTGTGGTACTCAAAAATCCCCCAACACAAAAGCCTGGGGTAGAACCTGTCTATTGTCAGTCACACAGGAGCAGGGAGGGAGAGTTTGCAATCGGGGTTTGTCTGGATTCACAGCAGAATTCCAGCTGTGGCATGGCCAGGCACCACTTTGTGTGGATAGGAGGAACAGCCACAGATTTAATCTGAGGTCCCACCCCAGCCTGATCCAACAACCTCTCCTGGAGCATGAGCACAGTGTGCTTCCCAGGGCAGTTTTAGCTCCTTCCAGGGCCCTGACCTGGTACAGAGTTCAGTGCTGCTTCCTTCTCATCCTCACATGTGTCTGCTGCCATTCCTACCTCACTGCCACATCTCCACATCTGCTGGGCTGAGGCACAGATGCTGATGCATGTCCAGATCTGCTGGACATGCATCTCTGAGCAGGCAATGCACCCTACCAGCTTCTCCAGCTGCTGGAAGGAGATCCAGCCCATCCATCCTTTCACTTGTCCACTTCCACAGCTACATGCTACTCTCTGCTCCATGCTATAGTCCTGCAGTCAGAGTTTGGCTGTTCCCT
>NW_005054471.1:572087-573114 GCF_000277835.1 Geospiza fortis
TTTGCCCACATTGCTCCTTCATAAGCTGCCTTCATCCCCACAGCATGGGAGAAAAGCTGATGGAGACAACTGTTTGGACCTGGGGAGGGAGTAGAGAGAAAATACGTGGTCTGACAATGTCTGAGTGCTAAAATGCCCCATGAAAAGCTGGGGGGAAAGTTCAGGGGTGAGGGAAACAGGAGGAGGAAGGCAGCAGTCCATCTTGCCCAGAGGACATACTCCAGGACTTGGATCTGTAGGGAGGTGTTCCCCAAGCTTGTACTTATCCTGGGATGCCCTTCCTTGGAGTGGCAGGTCCCTGCAGAGCAGCTGGGGCAGGGAGTCATGGGTCTTTCGATCCTGTTCCTGCAGCTGGAGGCTTGCCAAGCATGGCCCTGATGAGATGAGGGTGCTCCTGCTGGACAGATAATAGCTGAGCAATTTAGAGCTCTCTCATCTAGGAGTACTCTTGCAGGCATCAGCTAAATGACCCTCTTCACAGGACCACTCCAGCCAGCTCCCAGACACTGGGCATCCCTCACAGCTTCTCCCCTCTGCTCCACCTGTAAGTCCCAGAAAATGTGAGTCTGACCCCACAAGTCTCCAGGGACCCTCCTTTCCTAAGCAGAGACATAGGTGTAGTCAAATAGTGGAGACTGGTGCAGGGATTTGTCCCCCAGGACACTGATGGGCTCTGGAGAGCAGGATGGATCCCGGGAATGGGGAGGAGGATCGAGACTGTGTTGATGGGGGGAGTGCTGGGTTTGGGCTGGGGAGGGGTGCAGGGTGTGGGTTTGTAACTCCACAGCACCTTGCAGGACATGCACAAGCCCCACAGCAATGCCAGCCCTTCCTGCTGCCCGGCCTGGCTGTCACCCTGCAGCATCAGCCGTCCCCACATCCTCCATCTCTGCCACGGACCGGTGCAGCATCCTCACAGAGGAGCTTTCAAGTGGAACGGAAATGCCTAATGAAGGCCGACTTCATTAACCAGGGCTGTCAGGGGGATGATTGCTGCCTTCCTGAGCCACTCTGTGAGCAGAGAAGC
>NW_005054471.1:573225-582062 GCF_000277835.1 Geospiza fortis
AGAGGAGAGGAGAGGAGAGGAGAGGAGAGGAGAGGAGAGGAGAGGAGAGGAGTCAGCACAAATACCTCTGCCCTGCTGGCAAGGGCACCATGATATGTTTAGGGAGCTGGGGACGAGCAGGCAGCCCTCAGGGCTGGAGGCAGAGCCCATCTGGCTCCAGAGGAGAGTGGCTCGCCCTCTCTTTTCTGTCTCCTCTCACACAGCTCCTTTCCTATCTTCTTCTCTTAGCTGAGAGCTGTGAGTGCTGGATCTGGCCATTGAATCCCCCTGGGGCACAGCTGGGTCCTGTTCTAACACACAGATGGGACCTGGTGTGACCTGCAGTGATCCTAGACTTCTGCATGCTGCAATCTGGACAGGGACATGGTGCTTGCAAGTGGTCCAGCAGGCTCCACATTGCTTTTGGCATCTCTATCAGCCCTGTTCCCATACTGCAGCAAGCTACAGACTGGCTTCCTGAAAAAGCTCCCTCTCCAAGCCTGGAAAACCTTTACCCATGTGAGGAGCTGTGCATGCTCCCTGTCTTCCCTCCTGGGAACCTCCAAGCACCCCTGATGGGGTAATTTGGAACAGCCCCGCAGAGCATCAGAGCCCCAGCACGCCACTGCCTCTCCTCTTAATCAGCTAATTGTGTGTTTGGGGTTTCAGGCAAGGGCCCCAGCCTGGTGTTGCCATACCAACCACATCAGCTTCACTTTCAAACATTTACCAAGCAGGCTTGAAATGTGGAGGGGGGAGTGGGGGGTGTGAATTAAAAGAGGAGAGGAAGCCAAACAGAGGGTTGAAGGGAGGGGAGAGAGTAAAAGGGCTGTGCCTGTGCCTTTTCCACTACCCCACGCTGAGTCCTGCAGGGCAGAAAGCTCTGATTAAAACAGCTCTTGCTGGGACTCAGAGGCTTTTTGGGGAACAAAAAAATGCCCCTGCCTGCTGGAGACCGTCTGGGGCACTACTGGGGATGGGATCATATTGATTCCTTCAGCAGGGTGAGGGGAGGGCTGGGAGATGAAGGTGCCCAGGACCCTGAGCAGGATGGGGGATGAGTTAGGGTGCTGGTTCTGGGGACCTGTCACCCCCAAAGTTGGTGGGCTGGTGGTGCAGGCAGCTGGTGGGATGGCTTGGTGGAGGAGGTTAAAAAAGGTGGCTTGGGCTGTGATGTGGGGCAGATCTTACAGCTCAGAGGGTCTGTCCCCTCTTTGTCCCCAGCCTGCTGTCATCCCAGGGTAAAGAACAGGACTCCAAGGAGCACTGGCCTCAGCTGGCATGTGTCTGCTCTGCTTTCTGGAGCTGGGTTTATTGTCTACCCTGCTCTCTGGCTGTGACCCTGTCCCTCCTCTCTTCTTCTAAATCCACATCTTTGCCCTGCTTGATCTATCTGTGAGCTGGATGGGCCCTTTCAGCTTCTCCAGCCCTGCAAAGCAGGCTCTGGGCTGCTTTTTGCTGCCAGCACTGGTATGGCATGAGCCCTTCTTTGCCTGCCAGCCCTGCTGCAGTGTCTCAGCAGTGGCCTGCATGATGCAGGCAAGGGAACTGCCCCAGGAGGGGAAATGGAGGCGGATGTGTGCTCCTTCACACATCCAGCTTCCTCTGAAAACCCATTTAACAGATCAAAATTTTATACTCTGAGCCATGCTAGAGCCCAGAGCAGAGCAGATTTTAGTTACTTGCAGATCTTGGGCCAAGGACAGGCATGGCATGAACAGGAGACATCAGCTGCTGCAGGTACACAGGGGAGATGGTAAGGGGGCAGGGCAGGTCAGAGAGAGGATGACATACAAGGAAACCAGTTTTTTGAGGGTGACATGTGGCCCTTTTGGCATCCTGTTCCTTGGGATGGCCTTGCTCTGGTATCTGATTGCCTCTGTCCTGTTCCTCTCCACCCCAGCATGGCCTGGCTGGACTCTGACACCCCCCTGAGTGCCATGTGAGCCTGGTGGCACAGGGCTGTGGCCCTGGCTGTGGAGCAGAGGCAGACAGTCCCTTTTCCTGTTTCATCGCTAAGGCTTTGACACGCAGCACTGCTTCCCTTGAGGCCCCTGTGTTCCTCCTCCTCTGTGCTGAGCAAGTCACTCCATCTCTTCACGCTGGCCATGTGGCTCAGCTGTGAGTCACTGTGGGCAAGGCTGCTCCTCAGGAGTTTCTTGGTCTCTGGAGAAGACCCTGCTCCCTCCGGGCCATGCACCTTCTCCCTGCCATGCTTTGCTGCTCAGAAGCCCCAGCTCTCCAGAGACCAGTGCTTGTGGAGGGAGGGAGCTGGAAGAAAGAAGTCTGCTTCTCTGGAATGAGTTCTCTCCTTCTTCTCCCAGGCATCTATGCAATCTTCACATGCCCCAACAGCCAGCACCACCAGAAACTGCCTCCTCATGCTGGTCACGAGGGTTTCAGGGACTTGTGCCATGCCCAATGGCCTGGGGGACCCAGCCTGTGGCCTGCAAGTTTCCTGTCCCACCTGTTATTTCTGTGATGGGAAGAGCCACTGAAGTGGCCATGGTTTGTGGATGGCTCCTGTGAGCCTCAGGCTGGAGCAGATGCAGAGGTCAGTAGCAGGAGTGCAGCCCAGGCTTTGCAGGGCAGGCTCTGGGACTGCCCGCACTGCCTCAGGCTTTGCAAGAGCCTGAGACAGCTTGGCCATCATAGTTACCTTATCAGCCTTGCTGAGCACCTCTGAGTGCCCCAGATGGCTTTCTGCTGACAGAGTGCAGCCCTGGAAGCTCTCATCTGCTGGAGATGCTGTGTGGGCAGACCCCTGCCTCCTCCCGTACACCCTCATGGGCTGGTGAGCTCAGTGCTGGGTTCTGGGGCTCACCCAGACCTGGCCACAGGGCAAATCTGGACATCCAACAGGGCAGGAAGGCAAATCCTCCCTCTTGGGGCTGTGTGGGTACTGCTGGCTCCATGGATGGAGCAGTCTGGGAGGTCTCAGTGGGATGCCCTGTGCCACGGGTTATACTTGCTGGGCAGGATACCTTGGTGAATCCCTCCTGGATCCTGCACCCTGCCCGTGGCTTCCCCACTATGGACCAAACACCAGTCAGGAGCTGGGACAAGGACCTCCCTGGTCACAGCTGTGCCACAGCCACCAGGGCAGGCTGCAGCCTCCTAGCTGCTGCCTGCTTTGTCACAAACATCCTGCTTTGTTCTCCATCCTCACCATGTGCCCTTTTGACAGGGAAAAGCCTCCAAGCCATTATTCTTGGGCTGTAATCCCCTGCAGACTCAGAAGGAGATGGTCAGTGTGACCGCTGTGCAGATGGCAGGGAGAAGGAATGTGGTGTCCCACGACACTGCATCCCACCCCAGGAAGTTCATATGTAGCACATATGGGCCTCTGAGTGCTGGACATGAGGCTCTTTTCTGGGCAGCTCTGCCTGTGAGTTTTACATCTGCTTGCAACATTTCCAACGGTTTGATTTACAGTAATTCCTCTGGAAAGCAACTTTTGTGATTGCTAGCCTGGAGATCTCAAGCTGGACTTAAACAACAGGATCCTAAAGAGGCCATGAATAATTGAGCCTAATAAATATTAATAACTGTGGCAGGGCATGTAATTGCAAGGAGTGTTCTGGAAACACAGCTCTGCAGGCAAATGTGCACTCTCGGCAGGCCAGGGCAGAGCCCAGTTAACACTGCTGCTGCCAGGCCATGCAAAGCTGTACCTGGCCACCAGCCCAGCCACACTCCTATGTGGTTATTGGTGGCCAGGGGCAGGGGGGGCGGGCCACTGTGTGAGTTTTCAGCTGTCTGTGTTTAGCAGAGGGTCTCTCCCCCATACTCTGATCTCCTGTTGAACTCGAGTGGACTTGCAGCATCCACTGCATCATTTGGCAGGGATGTTGTCTGACTCTGAGCTATCCTCATCCCTCAGGGATCCTGGAGGACCTGGGACACTCCAGAAAGTCCTGCCCACACTCACCCACAGGCCTTGGAGGAATGCCCCAAACTGAAGTCAGGCTCTTTGGCCACAAATACCTGACCATCTGTCTGTGGTCAGGTTTCAAACAGGACTGTCCATGCATCACAAAAAAAGGATGCACTGCAAAATCTGGCTCCCAAGTCCAAGTGATATCAAGAAGGCACAGTCTAAGTTTTATATGACCTAACAAGTCCTCCAAAGTTGGGATGAGTGAAGGGATATGCATGGATTTTCTATTTCTGACAGGACAGTGATGGGGAGTGCCTGTGGCCACCTCTCCTGACTGAGGGATGTCCTGCAGGGAAAGACTGAACTTGTCACTTGAACCTTTGCTGAGGCATTGATCAGAGCTTGAGCAGATGCAGGATCCTGCCTGAAGTAGCTGAGCTTTCTGGATGAAATGTAACAACAAAGCTAAAGACAAAACCCAGCTGTACTCTTCCTGGGGTGCTCTAGTCCCTCACTGAATCCTATGCCTGAAGCAATGCTCACCCTTGTGGTTTTGCCAACACCCATCAAACCCAGCATTTCCCAGTCTTGTCTCTGCTTTTCAAGGCAGATGAGGGAAAGGAGTCAAGAAGGAATCACAAGTGCTTGCATGGCTCAGTGTGTAGCAGTGCTATGGGTGGGTTTGAAATGTGTGCATGAAGGCTCTGCCAGAGCTTTCTGGGTATTGTGATTCAGAGTAGGGGCCTTGTGTTCCTGCCCCTTTGCAAAAAAACACCGGCTTTGCTACCTGATGCTGAGGGTGTGATGAAGGCTTCTGTATGGCACACAGAGGAATGGAACAGAAAAGCTGTTAGCTGAGCTTAGGGCAGGAACTGGGGGTAATTTGAGTAGGATGTTGTCCGCAAGTTTCTGCTTGAAAATTGTGGTGCTTGGGCAGCTGAAGGCCTGTGAATGCTTGGCAAGGGTATTGTATCCTCTGCAGGAGCTTCTCCCACACTGAACAAGTGCTTCTTTTCCCCAAGCTGCCTGGCTGTTGAGACTGCATCTTGCAAATGCGGTTTCAGACAATAACAGCTTGCAATTATGCAGTGCTTTCAAAACCAAGATATCCTGAATTTCGTTAACGTCTTTGTATAAAACTAGCTGAGGCTGCTTTTGGGATGCAAAGCTCCAGCCTGTGCGGAAATGTCGCAGCTGGATCACCCAAATCTTTATTCTGTTCTGGAAATGGATCATCCTGAAGGAGATTTTAGGGTGTTGCTGTCTGCCTGGGACATACTGCCTGGGCTCAGCCAGGGCAGAGGGTGCACAGAGACATTGTGTGGTCTCTGACCCCCACTTTCTGTGATTTCTGCTGCAATACGGGTGCAGAGGGAGGGCTGGGGGGTGGGGATTATCCATGCAGGAGTCAAAGGGCTTTGTGCTCTCTGGGGGAGAGAGAGATGTGGCTTGGTGAGGATCAGTACAGGAAGTGGGAATTGCTGTAAGACCCATTGTGGGGCAGAAATCTCGGAAACCATTTCTCAGTGTGCAAAGGGCAAGCAAGGATTTCCCAAGGGAAAGCTGTGCTGGCCTCCAAGGGTCACCACGAACTGCTCAAAGGCTGGTGGGTGGCCAGTAATGACTGAAGCATCTGGAGGCTGACACAGGGCTTTCCATCAGCAAAGGGGATACCCACAGGGGATAAACCTTCAGCCAAGCCTCAAGTGCCACTAGACAAGGGGGACTGACACCTGACACAGCCTCAGTGCAAAAGGATTAGATAAATGTGAACGCCAAGACCCTGAAATTCATCAAGGGGGATGCAGAGTGCAGCCCTGAGGTGCAGGGAGCCCAGGCAGGGAGCAGAGCATGGAGAGGCAGCGGTGGTGGAAGTACCTGTGTGTTATCGTGGACACTGGGCTGAATGAGAGCCAAGAGAGCACTCTTGTTGTGGAAAAGGGAAACCACATCCTGGACTACATTAGGAGGAGAGTGTCCAGCAGACTGAGGGAAGTTATTATCCCTGCTCCTTGGCCCTGGGGGGATGCACAGATGTCAGAAGCTATTCTTGAATTGCTGCTAACAGCGGCTCTCACCCAGCTTCTTATGTTGATACCGGGAGGTGAAAATACAGATGATGATACAGGGGTTACTGCAGGAGCAATAAAGGAGCTGCAGTGTTATCCCAAGGCACTTGGAGCACCCGCTTGGGAAATACATGGTATTTCCTAAGTTCCATATAGTTCAAATGACACATTTGGGGAAACAAGGATCTTTATGCTAGGATATTAACTTGTCTTTTTGATGAAAAATTAATGAAAAATTTGTCTGTGAAGAACCTGGAGGTTTTTTCTGTGATAACAGATGCCTCAAAATATAGGAATACTGAAACGCTTCCAGTCACTCTGAGTCGCTGCTCACTCTCCAGCTGAAAGACAGCAATACATCATCTGCTGTACTGCATTCAGGATCGAAAACTGCTTCAGCTGTAGTTGAAAGTGTGAAAAAGTGAGTGGTCAGCAGCTTGGCTGACCATTGCTATGTGCAGCTGACACTGCTGCAGCTTTTTGAGGACGCAGGCAGCACATTACTCTTTGAGGAATCAGTACGTGCCAGGGGCTGACTGCCCAGAGTGTGTTGCACGGGGACCGCTCACATCCGTGTTTTCTCAGTCCTTTTTCCTTTCTGACTGTGTCGAGAATCCAGTGTTTCAGATGAGACCCATCTGTCATGGATCAGCATATTTGCCCCACAGGGTCAACTTAATACCCTGTGGTTGAGAGGAACTCGAATAATTTTGGGGGTTATCACAGGTATCTCTGCACTCGGTGTTGTGTTTTGTGGGAGTGGTTTCACTGCTGGGTGAAGCCATTACCACGCTGTCAACACTTCAGAGGCATCCAGCATCACGTGGCAAGGCTGGCAAGGAGGCACACACTAGAGAGACAGTGACGTGGGTGGGCTGGTGACGAGTGGCTGGGGCAGACTTTCAAGCCAGTGGCATGGGCAGGCTTGGTGACAAGTGGCTCTGGAAGTGGCAAGCCTCCTTCAACAGGGAATCGAGGGCAGTAGTGGATGCCCTGGGACAGCTTTGCCCCAAGCTCCTGCCTTCATGGGTGATTGCAGAGCATCAATCCCCAAATCCGCTCCACTTTTCAAAGCTTTTAAGCTCCCCGGGCTTTACTATGCTCAAAGACAGCTGCATGAAAGAATATTTTCCCTTTGTAAACAGATCCAGCGACCTGCTTAGCATCGATCCTGTGAGGCAGGGCTTCAAATTCAATTTGTTTCCATCATATCTGTGAATAGTTCGGTAAATTGATTTTTGAGAATAAAAATGTATTGGCAGTGATTATAGCTGATAAATATAATTTTAAATATAAGATGAGGCTTATGATCATTGAATTGTTCACCTGAGGGATGTAAAGCTTGCACAGTAAACAGTATTTTTCTCAGACATCACTTAAAGCTCTGACCTTTATTTTTCATGAGATGAGTCCAATTTCCATCTCTTTTTCAAGCGAGGAAGCCCTGAAAAAGTCATGGAGTGCAGCTGATGATCCCTAAACCTGCAATTTATGCGACTGTTGTAATCTCCGCACAACTGTAACTGATGAATATGCATCACATCATCTCTATGCGTGGCAGAAAGTAACCTATTTCTGTCCCCTAACAAGCTCTGGTAGGGCTGGCTGCATATTCCTGAGACTCTGTGCCCTCAGTGGGGCTGTGGGATTTCAGGGAGGGTGGGACACCACGGGAAAACCCTGAGGTCAGACCTGGCCTGCAGGTTAAGACCACATCTGTCCATCTGTTCCACAGGTATCAGTGTGCTGATCTGCTCCTGCCTCCTACTAAGTCCCGCTTAAGGTGGGATTTAGGGCACAGTGAGGCAGCAACTTTCTGAGGGTGGCTGGGAGGATGGTGGCCGCCCCAGAGGCGGCCCTAAATTAACATCTCGAAGCCAAAGCCGCAGAGATGTGAGAGACACAGAAGAATGGCCAAGTGACACTCTAATGAGTGTTAATGGGAGGTAGGAATTGAATCCTGCCGGCTCATTAGCAAGGCAAGAGGTGCCATCTGCTGTGGCTGGGAGGGGTCCCCCCCCAGGGGGGGCTCCTGCTGCTGGGGGGCTGTGGGGAGGCAAGACCCCTGCCTGGGAGGGCCCCTGCTGCTTTGTGAGTGACAGCCAGAGCCCGTGCTGGGGGGTGTTGTGTGTGAGAGCTTCCTTGGCCCAGATGGGATCTGCCTTGGCATTAGGAAGGGCTCCTGTGCACTCCCATTTTGTCCCCAGCCCTTTCCAGGCTGACCAGTAGGGCAGCAGGACCGGTAGCAGAACTGGCAAGAGGATGAGCTTTGATCTTGCCAAAGAAGGCTGGTGGCCTTTCTGTGTGTGCTCACGACCTGGGCTTTTCCCTCCCAGCCTACTGGCAGTGACACAAGGATGCTGGCTGGGCTCTGCAGGTAAAGCCATTTGTCTGCAGGTCCTGACTCCTCCCAAGCCCTTCAGGACTGAGAGATCTGGGGCTGCCAGCCAGGGAGTGGAGCTTGAAGAGCTGTGGCTGTCACTGGGAAACATTGTGTGTGAGATACTTCTCTTGGATGGAGGAGAAATTGCTTAGGGTCTCCTGGTGTGTTTCTGGTCCTCCCAGCCCCTCTCCAAGCAGAACCTGCAGCAGGACCAGCTTTGATCCTTCCCAAGGAACACGGCCATCAGACCAATCCCACCACGCCATGCTCGTGAGCAGCTGAGGACAGGAGCCAGCCTCATGGTGCCATGCCTGTGGAGCTGAGCCAGGAGACAAGCAGCAAGCACGGAGCAGGACAAAGGCTGGAGATGAAGCTGTGAACTCTCAGAATCTCTAGCTGGTCAGAGTGACCCAGCTGTGCTAGAAAGTCTCTTTTCCCAGCCTGGTGCTCGAAGAAGGAGTCAGAGCTCTTCAGTTCTCAGTCTCAAGGTTGTTTATTGTTTCTAATCTATAAAACTCTTTCTCCT